>NC_136309.1:6701040-6711040 GCF_964198595.1 Lampetra fluviatilis | reverse complement strand
GCACATTTTACTTGCACTTTAAATAAAACACGATTTTTGTTGGTTTTACGTAAAATGTTTCCGCCCGGTTTCGAACCGGGGACCTTTCGCGTGTGAGGCGAACGTGATAACCACTACACTACGGAAACTGCTTGTCCTAAATGCTAAGTTGCAACACACTTCACTGGTATAAACCTATGCCAGCAGTCAAGAATGATGAACTCATCAAGTTCATGAAGGCACATTTTACGTGCACTTTAAATAAAACACGATTTTTTTTGGCTTTACGTGAAATGTTTCCGCCCGGTTTCGAACCAGGGACCTTTCGCGTGTTAGGCGAACGTGATAACCACTACACTACGGAAACTTCTTGTCAAACCTGTGAAGTTGCAAAACACTTCACTGGTATAGACCTATGCCAACAATGCACAATGATGAACTCATCAAGTTCACGAAGGCACATTTTACGTGCACTTTAAATAAAACACGATTTTTTTGGTTTTACGTTAAATGTTTCCACCCGGTTTTGAACCGGGGACCTTTCGCGTGTAAAGCAAACGTGATAACCACTACACTACGGAAACTGCTTGGCAAACCTGTGAAGTTGCAACACACTTCACTGGTATAGACCTATGCCAACAGTGAAGAATGATGAATTCATCACCTTCATGAGGGCACATTTTACGTGAACCTTAAATAAAACACGATTTTTTTTGGTTTTACGTAAAATGTTTCCGCCCGGTTTCGAACCGGGGACCTTTCGCGTGTGAGGCGAACGTGATAACCACTACACTACGGAAACTGCTTGTCCTACTTGCTAAGTTGCAACTCAGTTCACTGGCATAGACCTATGCCAACATTCAAGAATGATGAACTCATCAAGTTCATGAAGGCACATTTTACGTGCACTTTAAATAAAACACCAATTTCTTTGGTTTTACGTAAAATGTTTCCGCCCGGTTTCGAACCAGGGACCTTTCGCGTGTTAGGCGAACGTGATAACCACTACACTACGGAAACTTCTTGTTAAACCTGTGAAGTTGCAAAACACTTCACTGGTATAGACCTATGCCAACAATGCACAATGATGAACTGATCAAGTTCATGAAGGCACATTTTACATGCACTTTAAATAAAACACGAGTTTTTTGGTTTTACTTTAAATGTTTCCACCCGGTTTTGAACCGGGGACCTTTCGCGTGTAAAGCAAACGTGATAACCACTACACTACGGAAACTGCTTGGCAAACCTGTGAAGTTGCAACACACTTCACTGGTATAGACCTATGCCAACAGTGAAGAATGATGAAATCATCACCTTCATGAGGGCACATTTTACGTGAACTTTAAATAAAACACGATTTTTTTTGGTTTTACGTAAAATGTTTCCGCTCGGTTTCGAACCGGGGACCTTTCGCGTGTGAGGCGAACGTGATAACCACTACACTACGGAAACTGCTTGTCCTAAATGCTAAGTTGCAACACACTTCACTGGTATAGACCTATGCCCACAGTCAAGAATGATGAACTCATCAAGTTCATGAAGGCACATTTTACGTGCACTTTAAATAAAACACGATTTTTTTTGGTTTTACGTAAAATGTTTCCGCCCGGTTTCAAACCGGCGACCTTTCGCGTGTGAGGCGAACATGATAACCACTACACTACGGAAACTGCTTGGCAAACCTGTGAAGTTGCAACACACTTCACTGGTATAGACCTATGCCAACAGTGAAGAATGATGAATTCATCACCTTCATGAGGGCACATTTTACCTGCACTTTAAATAAAACACGATTTTTGTTGGTTTTACGTAAAATGTTTCCGCCCGGTTTCGAACCGGGGACCTTTCGCGTGTGAGGCGAACGTGATAACCACTACACTACGGAAACTGCTTGTCCTAAATGCTAAGTTGCAACACACTTCACTGGTATAAACCTATGCCAACAGTCAAGAATGATGAACTCATCAAGTTCATGAAGGCACATTTTACGTGCACTTTAAATAAAACACGATTTTTTTTGGCTTTACGTGAAATGTTTCCGCCCGGTTTCAAACCGGGCACCTTTCGTGTGTGAGGCGAACGTGATAACCACTACACTACGGAAACTGCTTGGCAAACCTGTGAAGTTGCAACACACTTCACTGGTATAGACCTATGCCAACAGTCAAGAATGATGAACTCATCAAGTTCACGAAGGCACATTTTACGTGCACTTTAAATAAAACACGATTTTTTTGGTTTTACGTTAAATGTTTCCGCCCGGTTTCGAACCAGGGACCTTTCGCGTGTTAGGCGAACGTGATAACCACTACACTACGGAAACTTCTTGTTAAACCTGTGAAGTTGCAAAACACTTCACTGGTATAGACCTATGCCAACAATGCACAATGATGAACTGATCAAGTTCATGAAGGCACATTTTACATGCACTTTAAATAAAACACGAGTTTTTTGGTTTTACTTTAAATGTTTCCACCCGGTTTTGAACCGGGGACCTTTCGCGTGTAAAGCAAACGTGATAACCACTACACTACGGAAACTGCTTGGCAAACCTGTGAAGTTGCAACACACTTCACTGGTATAGACCTATGCCAACAGTGAAGAATGATGAAATCATCACCTTCATGAGGGCACATTTTACGTGAACTTTAAATAAAACACGATTTTTTTTGGTTTTACGTAAAATGTTTCCGCTCGGTTTCGAACCGGGGACCTTTCGCGTGTGAGGCGAACGTGATAACCACTACACTACGGAAACTGCTTGTCCTAAATGCTAAGTTGCAACACACTTCACTGGTATAGACCTATGCCCACAGTCAAGAATGATGAACTCATCAAGTTCATGAAGGCACATTTTACGTGCACTTTAAATAAAACACGATTTTTTTTGGTTTTACGTAAAATGTTTCCGCCCGGTTTCAAACCGGCGACCTTTCGCGTGTGAGGCGAACATGATAACCACTACACTACGGAAACTGCTTGGCAAATCTGTGAAGTTGCAACACACTTCACTGGTATAGACCTATGCCAACAGTGAAGAATGATGAATTCATCACCTTCATGAGGGCACATTTTACTTGCACTTTAAATAAAACACGATTTTTGTTGGTTTTACGTAAAATGTTTCCGCCCGGTTTCGAACCGGGGACCTTTCGCGTGTGAGGCGAACGTGATAACCACTACACTACGGAAACTGCTTGTCCTAAATGCTAAGTTGCAACACACTTCACTGGTATAAACCTATGCCAACAGTCAAGAATGATGAACTCATCAAGTTCATGAAGGCACATTTTACGTGCACTTTAAATAAAACACGATATTTTTTGGCTTTACGTGAAATGTTTCCGCCCGGTTTCAAACCGGGCACCTTTCGTGTGTGAGGCGAACGTGATAACCACTACACTACGGAAACTGCTTGGCAAACCTGTGAAGTTGCAACACACTTCACTGGTATAGACCTATGCCAACAGTCAAGAATGATGAACTCATCAAGTTCACGAAGGCACATTTTACGTGCACTTTAAATAAAACACGATTTTTTTGGTTTTACGTTAAATGTTTCCGCCCGGTTTCGAACCAGGGACTTTTCGCGTGTTAGGCGAACGTGATAACCACTACACTACGGAAACTTCTTGTCAAACCTGTGAAGTTGCAAAACACTTCACTGGTATAGACCTATGCCAACAATGCACAATGATGAACTGATCAAGTTCATGAAGGCACATTTTACATGCACTTTAAATAAAACACGATTTTTTTGGTTTTACGTTAAATGTTTCCACCCGGTTTTGAACCGGGGACCTTTCGCGTGTAAAGCAAACGTGATAACCACTACACTACGGAAACTGCTTGGCAAACCTGTGAAGTTGCAACACACTTCACTGGTATAGACCTATGCCAACAGTGAAGAATGATGAATTCATCACCTTCATGAGGGCACATTTTACGTGAACTTTAAATAAAACACGATTTTTTTTGGTTTTACGTAAAATGTTTCCGCCCGGTTTCGAACCGGGGACCTTTCGCGTGTGAGGCGAACGTGATAACCACTACACTACGGAAACTGCTTGTCCGACTTGCTAAGTTGCAACTCAGTTCACTGGCATAGACCTATGCCAACATTCAAGAATGATGAACTCATCAAGTTCATGAAGGCACATTTTACGTGCACTTTAAATAAAACACGATTTTTTTTGGTTTTACGTAAAATGTTTCCGCCCGGTTTCAAACCGGGGACCTTTCGCGTGTGAGGCGAACATGATAACCACTACACTACGGAAACTGCTTGGCAAACCTGTGAAGTTGCAACACACTTCACTGGTATAGACCTATGCCAACAGTGAAGAATGATGAATTCATCACCTTCATGAGGGCACATTTTACTTGCACTTTAAATAAAACACGATTTTTTGTTGGTTTTACGTAAAATGTTTCCGCCCGGTTTCGAACCGGGGACCTTTCGCGTGTGAGGCGAACGTGATAACCACTACACTACGGAAACTGCTTGTCCTAAATGCTAAGTTGCAACACACTTCACTGGTATAAACCTATGCCAACAGTCAAGAATGATGAACTCATCAAGTTCATGAAGGCACATTTTACGTGCACTTTAAATAAAAAACGATTTTTTTTGGCTTTACGTGAAATGTTTCCGCCCGGTTTCAAACCGGGCACCTTTCGTGTGTGAGGCGAACGTGATAACCACTACACTACGGAAACTGCTTGGCAAACCTGTGAAGTTGCAACACACTTCACTGGTATAGACCTATGCCAACAGTCAAGAATGATGAACTCATCAAGTTCACGAAGGCACATTTTACGTGCACTTTAAATAAAACACGATTTTTTTGGTTTTACGTTAAATGTTTCCGCCCAGTTTCGAACCAGGGACTTTTCGCGTGTTAGGCGAACGTGATAACCACTACACTACGGAAACTTCTTGTCAAACCTGTGAAGTTGCAAAACACTTCACTGGTATAGACCTATGCCAACAATGCACAATGATGAACTGATCAAGTTCATGAAGGCACATTTTACATGCACTTTAAATAAAACACGATTTTTTTGGTTTTACGTTAAATGTTTCCACCCGGTTTTGAACCGGGGACCTTTCGCGTGTAAAGCAAACGTGATAACCACTACACTACGGAAACTGCTTGGCAAACCTGTGAAGTTGCAACACACTTCACTGGTATAGACCTATGCCAACAGTGAAGAATGATGAATTCATCACCTTCATGAGGGCACATTTTACGTGAACTTTAAATAAAACACGATTTTTTTTGGTTTTACGTAAAATGTTTCCGCCCGGTTTCGAACCGGGGACCTTTCGCGTGTGAGGCGAACGTGATAACCACTACACTACGGAAACTGCTTGTCCGACTTGCTAAGTTGCAACTCAGTTCACTGGCATAGACCTATGCCAACATTCAAGAATGATGAACTCATCAAGTTCATGAAGGCACATTTTACGTGCACTTTAAATAAAACACCAATTTCTTTGGTTTTACGTAAAATGTTTCCGCCCGGTTTCGAACCGGGGACCTTTCGCGTGTAAAGCGAACGTGATAACCACTACACTACGGAAACTGCTTGTCTTACTTGCTAAGTTGCAACACACTTCACTGGTATAGACCTATGCCAACAGTGAAGAATGATGAATTCATGACCTTCATGAGGGCACATTTTACGTGCACTCTAAATAAAACACGAGTTTTTGGGGTTATACGTAAAATGTTTCCACCCAGTTTCACGTGTGAGGCGAACGTGATAACCACGACACTATGGAAACTGCTTGTCCTACTTGCTAAGTTGCAACTCAGTTCACTGGTATAGACCTATGCCAACATTCAAGAATGATGAACTCATCAAGTTCATGAAGGCACATTTTACGTGCACTTTAAATAAAACACGATTTTTTTTGGTTTTACGTAAAATGTTTCCGCCCGGTTTCGAACCGGGGACCTTTCGCGTGTTAGGCGAACGTGATAACCACTACACTACGGAAACTTCTTGTCAAACCTGTGAAGCTGCAAAACACTTCACTGGTATAGACCTATGCCAACAGTCAAGAATGATGAACTCATCAAGTTCACGAAGGCACATTTTACGTGCACTTTAAATAAAACACGGATTTTTTTGGTTTTACGAAAAATGTTTCCGCCCGGTTTCAAACCGGGGACCTTTCGCGTGTGAGGCGAACATGATAACCACTACACTACGGTAACTTCTTGTCCTAAATGCTAAGTTGCAACACACTTCACTGGTATAGACCTATGCCAACAGTGAAGAATGATGAATTCATCACCTTCATGAGGGCACATTTTACGTGCACTTTAAATAAAACACGATTTTTTTTGGGTTTTACGTAAAATGTTTCCGCCCGGTTTCGAACTGGGGAACTTTCGCGTGTTAGGCGAACGTGATAACCACTACACTACGGAAACTTCTTGTCAAACCTGTGAAGTTGCAAAACACTTCACTGGTATAGACCTATGCCAACAGTCAAGAATGATGAACTCATCAAGTTCACGAAGGCACATTTTACGTGCACTTTAAATAAAACACGGATTTTTTTGGTTTTACGAAAAATGTTTCCGCCCGGTTTCAAACCGGGGACCTTTCGCGTGTGAGGCGAACATGATAACCACTACACTACGGTAACTGCTTGTCCTAAATGCTAAGTTGCAACACACTTCACTGGTATAGACCTATGCCAACAGTGAAGAATGATGAATTCATCACCTTCATGAGGGTGCACATTTTACATGCACTTTAAATAAAACACGATTTTTGTTGGTTTTACGTAAAATGTTTCCGCCCGGTTTCGAACCGGGGACCTTTCGCGTGTGAGGCGAACGTGATAACCACTACACTACGGAAACTGCTTGTCCTAAATGCTAAGTTGCAACACACTTCACTGGTATAGACCTATGCCCACAGTCAAGAATGATAAACTCATCAAGTTCATGAAGGCACATTTTACGTGCACTTTAAATAAAACACGATTTTTTTTGGTTTTACGTAAAATGTTTCCGCCCGGTTTCAAACCGGGGACCTTTCGCGTATGAGGCGAACATGATAACCACTACACTACGGAAACTGCTTGGCAAACCTGTGAAGTTGCAACACACTTCACTGGTATAGACCTATGCCAACAGTGAAGAATGATGAATTCATCACCTTCATGAGGGCACATTTTACTTGCACTTTAAATAAAACACGATTTTTGTTGGTTTTACGTAAAATGTTTCCGCCCGGTTTCGAACCGGGGACCTTTCGCGTGTGAGGCGAACGTGATAACCACTACACTACGGAAACTGCTTGTCCTAAATGCTAAGTTGCAACACACTTCACTGGTATAGACCTATGCCAACAGTCAAGAATGATGAACTCATCAAGTTCATGAAGGCACATTTTACGTGCACTTTAAATAAAACACGATTTTTTTTGGTTTTACGTGAAATGTTTCCGCCCGGTTTTAAACCGGGCACCTTTCGTGTGTGAGGCGAACGTGATAACCACTACACTACGGAAACTGCTTGGCAAACCTGTGAAGTTGCAACACACTTCACTGGTATAGACCTATGCCAACAGTCAAGAATGATGAACTCATCAAGTTCACGAAGGCACATTTTACGTGCACTTTAAATAAAACACGATTTTTTTGGTTTTACGTTAAATGTTTCCGCCCGGTTTCGAACCGGGGACCTTTCGCGTGTTAGGCGAACGTGATAACCACTACACTACGGAAACTTCTTGTCAAACCTGTGAAGTTGCAAAACACTTCACTGGTATAGACCTATGCCAACAATGCACAATGATGAACTGATCAAGTTCATGAAGGCACATTTTACATGCACTTTAAATAAAACACGATTTTTTTGGTTTTACGTTAAATGTTTCCACCCGGTTTTGAACCGGGGACCTTTCGCGTGTAAAGCAAACGTGATAACCACTACACTACGGAAACTGCTTGGCAAACCTGTGAAGTTGCAACACACTTCACTGGTATAGACCTATGCCAACAGTGAAGAATGATGAATTCATCACCTTCACGAGGGCACATTTTACGTGAACTTTAAATAAAACACGATTTTTTTTGGTTTTACGTAAAATGTTTCCGCCCGGTTTCGAACCGGGGACCTTTCGCGTGTGAGGCGAACGTGATAACCACTACACTACGGAAACTGCTTGTCCTACTTGCTAAGTTGCAACTCAGTTCACTGGCATAGACCTATGCCAACATTTAAGAATGATGAACTCATCAAGTTCATGAAGGCACATTTTACGTGCACTTTAAATTAAACACCAATTTCTTTGGTTTTACGTAAAATGTTTCCGCCCGGTTTCGAACCGGGGACCTTTCGCGTGTAAAGCGAACGTGATAACCACTACACTACGGAAACTGCTTGTCTTACTTGCTAAGTTGCAACACATTTCACTGGTATAGACCTATGCCAACAGTGAAGAATGATGAGTTCATGACCTTCATGAGGGCACATTTTACGTGCACTCTAAATAAAACACGAGTTTTTGGGGTTTTACGTAAAATGTTTCCACCCAGTTTCACGTGTGGTGCGAACGTGATAACCACTACACTATGGAAACTGCTTGTCCTACTTGCTAAGTTGCAACTCAGTTCACTGGTATAGACCTATGCCAACAGTCAAGAATGATGAACTCATCAAGTTCACGAAGGCACATTTTACGTGCACTTTAAATAAAACACGGATTTTTTTTGGTTTTACGAAAAATGTTTCCGCCCGGTTTCAAACCGGGGACCTTTCACGTGTGAGGCGAACATGATAACCACTACACTACGGTAACTGCTTGTCCTAAATGCTAAGTTGCAACACGCTTCACTGGTATAGACCTATGCCAACAGTGAAGAATGATGAATTCATCACCTTCATGAGGGCACATTTTACATGCACTTTAAATAAAACTCAATTTTTGTTGGTTTTACGTAAAATGTTTCCACCCGGTTTCGAACCGGGGACCTTTCGCGTGTGAGGCGAACGTGATAACCACTACACTACGGAAACTGCTTGTCCTAAATGCTAAGTTGCAACACACTTCACTGGTATAGACCTATGCCCACAGTCAAGAATGATGAACTCATCAAGTTCATGAAGGCACATTTTACGTGCACTTTAAATAAAACACGATTTTTTTTGGTTTTACGTAAAATGTTTCCGCCCAGTTTCGAACCAGGGACCTTTCCCGTATTAGGCGAACGTGATAACCACTACACTACGGAAACTTCTTGTCAAACCTGTGAAGTTGCAACACACTTCACTGGTATAGACCTATTCCAACAGTAAAGAATGATGAATTCATCACCTTCATGAGGGCACATTTTACATGAACTTTAAATAAAACACGATTTTTGTTGGTTTTACGTAAAATGATTCCGCCCGGTTTTGAACCGGGGACCTTTTGCGTGTGAGGCGAACGTGATAACCACTACACTACGGAAACTGCTTGTCCTAAATGCTAAGTTGCAACACACTTCACTGGTATAGACCTATGCCCACAGTCAAGAATGATGAACTCATCGAGTTCATGAAGGCACATTTTACGTGCACTTTAAATAAAACACGATTTTTTTTGGTTTTACGTAAAATGTTTCCGCCCGGTTTCAAACCGGGGACCTTTCGCGTGTTAGGCGAACGTGATAACCACTACACTACGGAAACTGCTTGGCAAACCTGTGAAGTTGCAACACACTTCACTGGTATAGACCTATGCCAACAGTGAAGAATGACGAATTCATCACCTTCATGAGGGCACATTTTACATGCACTTTAAATAAAACACGATTTTTGTTGGTTTTACCTACAATGTTTCCACCCGGTTTCGAACCGGGGACCTTTCGCGTGTGAGGCGAACGTGATAACCACTACACTACAGAAACTGCTTGTCCTGAATGCTAAGTTGCCACACACTTCACTGGTATAGACCTATGCCAACAGTCAAGAATGATGAACTCATCAAGTTCATGAAGGCACATTTT
>NC_136309.1:6663540-6698540 GCF_964198595.1 Lampetra fluviatilis | reverse complement strand
ACTACACTACGGAAACTTCTTGTCAAACCTGTGAAGTTGCAAAACACTTCACTGGTATAGACCTATGCCAACAATGCACAATGATGAACTGATCAAGTTCATGAAGGCACATTTTACATGCACTTTAAATAAAACACGATTTTTTTGGTTTTACGTTAAATGTTTCCACCCGGTTTTGAACCGGGGACCTTTCGCGTGTAAAGCAAACGTGATAACCACTACACTACGGAAACTGCTTGGCAAACCTGTGAAGTTGCAACACACTTCACTGGTATAGACCTATGCCAACAGTGAAGAATGATGAATTCATCACCTTCATGAGGGCACATTTTACGTGAACTTTAAATAAAACACGATTTTTTTTGGTTTTACGTAAAATGTTTCCGCCCGGTTTCGAACCGGGGACCTTTCGCGTGTGAGGCGAACGTGATAACCACTACACTACGGAAACTGCTTGTCCGACTTGCTAAGTTGCAACTCAGTTCACTGGCATAGACCTATGCCAACATTCAAGAATGATGAACTCATCAAGTTCATGAAGGCACATTTTACGTGCACTTTAAATAAAACACCAATTTCTTTGGTTTTACGTAAAATGTTTCCGCCCGGTTTCGAACCGGGGACCTTTCGCGTGTAAAGCGAACGTGATAACCACTACACTACGGAAACTGCTTGTCTTACTTGCTAAGTTGCAACACACTTCACTGGTATAGACCTATGCCAACAGTGAAGAATGATGAATTCATGACCTTCATGAGGGCACATTTTACGTGCACTCTAAATAAAACACGAGTTTTTGGGGTTATACGTAAAATGTTTCCACCCAGTTTCACGTGTGAGGCGAACGTGATAACCACGACACTATGGAAACTGCTTGTCCTACTTGCTAAGTTGCAACTCAGTTCACTGGTATAGACCTATGCCAACATTCAAGAATGATGAACTCATCAAGTTCATGAAGGCACATTTTACGTGCACTTTAAATAAAACACGATTTTTTTGGTTTTACGTTAAATGTTTCCGCCCGGTTTCGAACCAGGGACTTTTCGCGTGTTAGGCGAACGTGATAACCACTACACTACGGAAACTTCTTGTCAAACCTGTGAAGTTGCAAAACACTTCACTGGTATAGACCTATGCCAACAATGCACAATGATGAACTGATCAAGTTCATGAAGGCACATTTTACATGCACTTTAAATAAAACACGATTTTTTTGGTTTTACGTTAAATGTTTCCACCCGGTTTTGAACCGGGGACCTTTCGCGTGTAAAGCAAACGTGATAACCACTACACTACGGAAACTGCTTGGCAAACCTGTGAAGTTGCAACACACTTCACTGGTATAGACCTATGCCAACAGTGAAGAATGATGAATTCATCACCTTCATGAGGGCACATTTTACGTGAACTTTAAATAAAACACGATTTTTTTTGGTTTTACGTAAAATGTTTCCGCCCGGTTTCGAACCGGGGACCTTTCGCGTGTGAGGCGAACGTGATAACCACTACACTACGGAAACTGCTTGTCCGACTTGCTAAGTTGCAACTCAGTTCACTGGCATAGACCTATGCCAACATTCAAGAATGATGAACTCATCAAGTTCATGAAGGCACATTTTACGTGCACTTTAAATAAAACACCAATTTCTTTGGTTTTACGTAAAATGTTTCCGCCCGGTTTCGAACCGGGGACCTTTCGCGTGTAAAGCGAACGTGATAACCACTACACTACGGAAACTGCTTGTCTTACTTGCTAAGTTGCAACACACTTCACTGGTATAGACCTATGCCAACAGTCAAGAATGATGAACTCATCAAGTTCACGAACGCACATTTTACGTGCACTTTAAATAAAACACGGATTTTTTTGGTTTTACGAAAAATGTTTCCGCCCGGTTTCACGTGTGAGGCGAACGTGATAACCACGACACTATGGAAACTGCTTGTCCTACTTGCTAAGTTGCAACTCAGTTCACTGGTATAGACCTATGCCAACATTCAAGAATGATGAACTCATCAAGTTCATGAAGGCACATTTTACGTGCACTTTAAATAAAACACGATTTTTTTTGGTTTTACGTAAAATGTTTCCGCCCGGTTTCGAACCGGGGACCTTTCGCGTGTTAGGCGAACGTGATAACCACTACACTACGGAAACTTCTTGTCAAACCTGTGAAGCTGCAAAACACTTCACTGGTATAGACCTATGCCAACAGTCAAGAATGATGAACTCATCAAGTTCACGAAGGCACATTTTACGTGCACTTTAAATAAAACACGGATTTTTTTGGTTTTACGAAAAATGTTTCCGCCCGGTTTCAAACCGGGGACCTTTCGCGTGTGAGGCGAACATGATAACCACTACACTACGGTAACTTCTTGTCCTAAATGCTAAGTTGCAACACACTTCACTGGTATAGACCTATGCCAACAGTGAAGAATGATGAATTCATCACCTTCATGAGGGCACATTTTACGTGCACTTTAAATAAAACACGATTTTTTTTGGGTTTTACGTAAAATGTTTCCGCCCGGTTTCGAACTGGGGAACTTTCGCGTGTTAGGCGAACGTGATAACCACTACACTACGGAAACTTCTTGTCAAACCTGTGAAGTTGCAAAACACTTCACTGGTATAGACCTATGCCAACAGTCAAGAATGATGAACTCATCAAGTTCACGAAGGCACATTTTACGTGCACTTTAAATAAAACACGGATTTTTTTGGTTTTACGAAAAATGTTTCCGCCCGGTTTCAAACCGGGGACCTTTCGCGTGTGAGGCGAACATGATAACCACTACACTACGGTAACTGCTTGTCCTAAATGCTAAGTTGCAACACACTTCACTGGTATAGACCTATGCCAACAGTGAAGAATGATGAATTCATCACCTTCATGAGGGTGCACATTTTACATGCACTTTAAATAAAACACGATTTTTGTTGGTTTTACGTAAAATGTTTCCGCCCGGTTTCGAACCGGGGACCTTTCGCGTGTGAGGCGAACGTGATAACCACTACACTACGGAAACTGCTTGTCCTAAATGCTAAGTTGCAACACACTTCACTGGTATAGACCTATGCCCACAGTCAAGAATGATAAACTCATCAAGTTCATGAAGGCACATTTTACGTGCACTTTAAATAAAACACGATTTTTTTTGGTTTTACGTAAAATGTTTCCGCCCGGTTTCAAACCGGGGACCTTTCGCGTATGAGGCGAACATGATAACCACTACACTACGGAAACTGCTTGGCAAACCTGTGAAGTTGCAACACACTTCACTGGTATAGACCTATGCCAACAGTGAAGAATGATGAATTCATCACCTTCATGAGGGCACATTTTACTTGCACTTTAAATAAAACACGATTTTTGTTGGTTTTACGTAAAATGTTTCCGCCCGGTTTCGAACCGGGGACCTTTCGCGTGTGAGGCGAACGTGATAACCACTACACTACGGAAACTGCTTGTCCTAAATGCTAAGTTGCAACACACTTCACTGGTATAGACCTATGCCAACAGTCAAGAATGATGAACTCATCAAGTTCATGAAGGCACATTTTACGTGCACTTTAAATAAAACACGATTTTTTTTGGTTTTACGTGAAATGTTTCCGCCCGGTTTTAAACCGGGCACCTTTCGTGTGTGAGGCGAACGTGATAACCACTACACTACGGAAACTGCTTGGCAAACCTGTGAAGTTGCAACACACTTCACTGGTATAGACCTATGCCAACAGTCAAGAATGATGAACTCATCAAGTTCACGAAGGCACATTTTACGTGCACTTTAAATAAAACACGATTTTTTTGGTTTTACGTTAAATGTTTCCGCCCGGTTTCGAACCGGGGACCTTTCGCGTGTTAGGCGAACGTGATAACCACTACACTACGGAAACTTCTTGTCAAACCTGTGAAGTTGCAAAACACTTCACTGGTATAGACCTATGCCAACAATGCACAATGATGAACTGATCAAGTTCATGAAGGCACATTTTACATGCACTTTAAATAAAACACGATTTTTTTGGTTTTACGTTAAATGTTTCCACCCGGTTTTGAACCGGGGACCTTTCGCGTGTAAAGCAAACGTGATAACCACTACACTACGGAAACTGCTTGGCAAACCTGTGAAGTTGCAAAACACTTCACTGGTATAGACCTATGCCAACAGTGAAGAATGATGAATTCATCACCTTCACGAGGGCACATTTTACGTGAACTTTAAATAAAACACGATTTTTTTTGGTTTTACGTAAAATGTTTCCGCCCGGTTTCGAACCGGGGACCTTTCGCGTGTGAGGCGAACGTGATAACCACTACACTACGGAAACTGCTTGTCCTACTTGCTAAGTTGCAACTCAGTTCACTGGCATAGACCTATGCCAACATTCAAGAATGATGAACTCATCAAGTTCATGAAGGCACATTTTACGTGCACTTTAAATTAAACACCAATTTCTTTGGTTTTACGTAAAATGTTTCCGCCCGGTTTCGAACCGGGGACCTTTCGCGTGTAAAGCGAACGTGATAACCACTACACTACGGAAACTGCTTGTCTTACTTGCTAAGTTGCAACACATTTCACTGGTATAGACCTATGCCAACAGTGAAGAATGATGAGTTCATGACCTTCATGAGGGCACATTTTACGTGCACTCTAAATAAAACACGAGTTTTTGGGGTTTTACGTAAAATGTTTCCACCCAGTTTCACGTGTGGTGCGAACGTGATAACCACTACACTATGGAAACTGCTTGTCCTACTTGCTAAGTTGCAACTCAGTTCACTGGTATAGACCTATGCCCACAGTCAAGAATGATGAACTCATCAAGTTCACGAAGGCACATTTTACGTGCACTTTAAATAAAACACGGATTTTTTTGGTTATACGAAAAATGTTTCCGCCCGGTTTCAAACCGGGGACCTTTCAGCGTGTGAGGCGAACATGATAACCACTACACTACGGTAACTTCTTGTCCTAAATGCTGAGTTGCAACACACTTCACTGGTATAGACCTATGCCAACAGTGAAGAATGATGAATTCATCACCTTCATGAGGGCACATTTTACGTGCACTTTAAATAAAACACGATTTTTTTTGGGTTTTACGTAAAATGTTTCCGCCCGGTTTCGAACCGGGGAACTTTCGCGTGTTAGGCGAACGTGATAACCACTACACTACGGAAACTTCTTGTCAAACCTGTGAAGTTGCAAAACACTTCACTGGTATAGACCTATGCCAACAATTCACAATGATGAACTGATCAAGTTCATGAAGGCACATTTTACATGCACTTTAAATAAAACACGATTTTTTTGGTTTTACGTTAAATGTTTCCCCCCGGTTTTGAACCGGGGACCTTTCGCGCGTAAAGCAAACATGATAACCACTACACTAAGGAAACTGCTTGCCTTACTTGCTAAGTTGCAACACACTTCACTGGTATAGACCTATGCCAACAGTCAAGAATGATGAACTCATCAAGTTCACGAAGGCACATTTTACGTGCACTTTAAATAAAACACGGATTTTTTTGGTTTTACGAAAAATGTTTCCACCCGGTTTCGAACCGGGGACCTTTCGCGTGTGAGGCGAACGTGATAACCACTACACTACGGAAACTGCTTGTGCTGAATGCTAAGTTGCAACACACTTCACTGGTATAGACCTATGCCAACAGTCAAGAATGATGAACTCATCAAGTTCATGAAGGCACATTTTACGTGCACTTAAATAAAACACAGATTTTTTTGGTTTTACGTAAAATGTTTCAGCCCGGTTTCGAACCGGGGACCTTTCGCGTGTTAGGCGAACGTGATAACCACTACACTACGGAAACTTCTTGTCAAACCTGTGAAGTTGCAAAACACTTCACTGGTATAGACCTATGCCAACAGTCAAGAATGATGAACTCATCAAGTTCACGAAGGCACATTTTACGTGCACTTTAAATAAAACACGGATTTTTTTTGGTTTTACGAAAAATGTTTCCGCCCGGTTTCAAACCGGGGACCTTTCACGTGTGAGGCGAACATGATAACCACTACACTACGGTAACTGCTTGTCCTAAATGCTAAGTTGCAACACGCTTCACTGGTATAGACCTATGCCAACAGTGAAGAATGATGAATTCATCACCTTCATGAGGGCACATTTTACATGCACTTTAAATAAAACTCAATTTTTGTTGGTTTTACGTAAAATGTTTCCACCCGGTTTCGAACCGGGGACCTTTCGCGTGTGAGGCGAACTTGATAACCACTACACTACGGAAACTGCTTGTCCTAAATGCTAAGTTGCAACACACTTCACTGGTATAGACCTATGCCCACAGTCAAGAATGATGAACTCATCAAGTTCATGAAGGCACATTTTACGTGCACTTTAAATAAAACACGATTTTTTTTGGTTTTACGTAAAATGTTTCCGCCCAGTTTCGAACCAGGGACCTTTCCCGTATTAGGCGAACGTGATAACCACTACACTACGGAAACTTCTTGTCAAACCTGTGAAGTTGCAACACACTTCACTGGTATAGACCTATTCCAACAGTAAAGAATGATGAATTCATCACCTTCATGAGGGCACATTTTACATGAACTTTAAATAAACCACGATTTTTGTTGGTTTTACGTAAAATGTTTTTGCCCGGTTTTGAACCGGGGACCTTTTGCGTGTGAGGCGAACGTGATAACCACTACACTACGGAAACTGCTTGTCCTAAATGCTAAGTTGCAACACACTTCACTGGTATAGACCTATGCCCACAGTCAAGAATGATGAACTCATCGAGTTCATGAAGGCACATTTTACGTGCACTTTAAATAAAACACGATTTTTTTTGGTTTTTCGTAAAATGTTTCCGCCCGGTTTCAAACCGGGGACCTTTCGCGTGTTAGGCGAACGTGATAACCACTACACTACGGAAACTGCTTGGCAAACCTGTGAAGTTGCAACACACTTCACTGGTATAGACCTATGCCAACAGTGAAGAATGACGAATTCATCACCTTCATGAGGGCACATTTTACATGCACTTTAAATAAAACACGATTTTTGTTGGTTTTACCTACAATGTTTCCACCCGGTTTCGAACCGGGGACCTTTCGCGTGTGAGGCGAACGTGATAACCACTACACTACAGAAACTGCTTGTCCTGAATGCTAAGTTGCCACACACTTCACTGGTATAGACCTATGCCAACAGTCAAGAATGATGAACTCATCAAGTTCATGAAGGCACATTTTACGTGCACTTTAAATAAAACACGGATTTTTTTGGTTTTACGTAAAATGTTTCCGCCCAGTTTCGAACCGGGGACCTTTCGCGTGTTAGGCAAACGTGATAACCACTACACTACTGAAACTTCTTGTCAAACCTGTGAAGTTGCAAAACACTTCACTGGTATAGACCTATGCCAACAGTCAAGAATGATGAACTCATCAAGTTCACGAACGCACATTTTACGTGCACTTTAAATAAAACACGGATTTTTTTGGTTTTACGAAAAATGTTTCCGCCCGGTTTCAAACCGGGGACCTTTCGCGTGTGAGGCGAACATGATAACCACTACACTACGGTAACTGCTTGTCCTAAATGCTAAGTTGCAACACACTTCACTGGTATAGACCTATGCCAACAGTGAAGAATGATGAATTCATCACCTTCATGAGGGCACATTTTACATGCACTTTAAATAAAACACGATTTTTGTTGGTTTTACGTAAAATGTTTCCGCCCGGTTTCGAACCGGGGACCTTTCGCGTGTGAGGCGAACGTGATAACCACTACACTACGGAAACTGCTTGTCCTGAATGCTAAGTTGCAACACACTTCACTGGTATAGACCTATGCCAACAGTCAAGAATGATGAACTCATCAAGTTCATGAAGGCACATTTTACGTGCACTTTAAATAAAACACGGATTTTTTTGGTTTTACGTAAAATGTTTCCGCCCTGTTTCGAACCGGTGACCTTTCGCGTGTTAGGCGAACGTGATAACCACCACACTACGGAAACTTCTTGTTAAACCTGTGAAGTTGCAACACACTTCACTGGTATAGACCTATTCCAACAGTGAAGAATGATGAATTCATCACCTTCATGAGGGCACATTTTACATGCACTTTTAATAAAACACGATTTTTGTTGGTTTTACGTAAAATGTTTCCGCCCGGTTTCGAACCGGGGACCTTTCGCGTGTGAGGCGAACGTGATAACCACTACACTACGGAAACTGCTTGTCCTAAATGCTAAGTTGCAACACACTTCACTGGTATAGACCTATGCCCCCAGTCAAGAATGATGAACTCATCGAGTTCATGAAGGCACATTTTACGTGCACTTTAAATAAAACACGATTTTTTTTGGTTTTACGTAAAATGTTTCCGCCCGGTTTCAAACCGCGGACCGTTCGCGTGTTAGGCGAACATGATAACCACTACACTACGGAAACTGCTTGGCAAACCTGTGAAGTTGCAACACACTTCACTGGTATAGACCTATGCCAACAGTGAAGAATGACGAATTCATCACCTTCATGAGGGCACATTTTACATGCACTTTAAATAAAACACGATTTTTGTTGGTTTTAAGTAAAATGTTTCCGCCCAGTTTCGAACCGGGGACCTTTCGCGTGTGAGGCGAACATGATAACCACTACACTACGGAAACTGCTTGTCCTAAATGCTAAGTTGCAACACACTTCACTGGTATAGACCTATGCCCACAGTCAAGAATGATGAACTCATCAAGTTCATGAAGGCACATTTAACGTGCACTTTAAATAAAACACGATTTTTTTTGGTTTTACGTAAAATGTTTCCGCCCGGTTTCAAACCGGGGACCTTTCGCGTGGGAGGCGAACGTGATAACCACTACACTACGGAAACTGCTTGTCCTGAATGCTAAGTTGCCACACACTTCATTGGTATAGACCTATGCCAACAGTCAAGAATGATGAACTCATCAAGTTCATGAAGGCACATTTTACGTGCACTTTAAATAAAACACGGATTTTTTTGGTTTTACGTAAAATGTTTCCGCCCGGTTTCGAACCGGGGACCTTTCGCGTGTTAGGCGAACGTGAAAACCACTACACTACTGAAACTTCTTGTCAAACCTGTGAAGTTGCAAAACACTTCACTGGTATAGACCTATGCCAACAGTCAAGAATGATGAACTCATCAAGTTCACGAAGGCACATTTTACGTGCACTTTAAATAAAACACGGATTTTTTTGGTTTTACGAAAAATGTTTCCGCCCGGTTTCAAACCAGGGACCTTTCGCGTGTGAGGCGAACATGATAACCACAACACTACGGTAACTGCTTGTCCTAAATGCTAAGTTGCAACACACTTGACTGGTATAGACCTATGCCAACAGTGAAGAATGATGAATTCATCACCTTCATGAGGGCACATTTTACATGCACTTTAAATAAAACACGATTTTTGTTGGTTTTACGTAAAATGTTTCCGCCCGGTTTCGAACCGGGGACCTTTTGCGTGTGAGGCGAACGTGATAACCACTACACTACGGAAACTGCTTGTCCTGAATGCTAAGTTGCAACACACTTCACTGGTATAGACCTATGCCAACAGTCAAGAATGATGAACTCATCAAGTTCATGAAGGCACATTTTACGTGCACTTTAAATAAAACACGGATTTTTTTGGTTTTACGTAAAATGTTTCCGCCCGGTTTCGAACCGGGGACCTTTCGCGTGTTAGGCGAACGTGATAACCACCACACTACGGAAACTTCTTGTCTAACCTGTGAAGTTGCAACACACTTCACTGGTATAGACCTATTCCAACAGTGAAGAATGATGAATTCATCACCTTCATGAGGGCACATTTTACATGCACTTTAAATAAAACACGATTTTTGTTGGTTTTACGTAAAATGTTTCCGCCCGGTTTCGAACCGGGGACCTTTCGCGTGTGAGGCGAACGTGATAACCACTACACTACGGAAACTGCTTGTCCTAAATGCTAAGTTGCAACACACTTCACTGGTATAGACCTATGCCCACAGTCAAGAATGATGAACTCATCAAGTTCATGAAGGCACATTTTACGTTCACTTTAAATAAAACACGATTTTTTTTGGTTTTACGTAAAATGTTTCCGCCCGGTTTCAAACCGGGGACCTTTCGCGTGTGAGGCGAACATGATAACCACTACACTACGGAAACTGCTTGGCAAACCTGTGAAGTTGCAACACACTTCACTGGTATAGACCTATGCCAACAGTGAAGAATGACGAATTCATCACCTTCATGAGGGCACATTTTACATGCACTTTAAATAAAACACGATTTTTGTTGGTTTTAAGTAAAATGTTTCCGCCCAGTTTCAAACCGGGGACCTTTCGCGTGTGAGGCGAACATGATAACCACTACACTACGGAAACTGCTTGTCCTAAATGCTAAGTTGCAACACACTTCACTGGTATAGACCTATGCCCACAGTCAAGAATGATGAACTCATCAAGTTCATGAAGGCACATTTTACGTGCACTTTAAATAAAACACGATTTTTTTTGGTTTTACGTAAAATGTTTCCGCCCGGTTTCAAACCGGGGACCTTTCGGGGGTGAGGCGAACCTGATAACCACTACACTACGGAAACTGCTTGTCCTGAATGCTAAGTTGCAACACACTTCACTGGTATAGACCTATGCCAACAGTCAAGAATGATGAACTCATCAAGTTCATGAAGGCACATTTTACGTGCACTTTAAATAAAACACGGATTTTTTTGGTTTTACGTAAAATGTTTCCGCCCGGTTTCGAACCGGGGACCTTTCGCGTGTTAGGCGAACGTGATAACCACTACACTACTGAAACTTCTTGTCAAACCTGTGAAGTTGCAAAACACTTCACTGGTATAAACCTATGCCAACAGTCAAGAATGATGAACTCATCACCTTCATGAGGGCACATTTTACGTGCACTTTAAATAAAACACGATTTTTGTTGGTTTTACGTTTCGAACCGGGGACCATTCGCGTGTGAGGCGAACGTGATAACCACTACACTACGGAAACTGCTTGTCCTAAATGCTAAGTTGCAACACACTTCACTGGTATAGACCTATGCCAACAGTCAAGAATGATGAACTCATCAAGTTCATGAAGGCACATTTTACGTGCACTTTAAATAAAACACGATTTTTTTTTGGTTTTACATAAAATGCTTCTGCCGAGTTTCGAACCGGGGACCTTTCGCGTGTAAAGCGAACGTGATAACCACTACACTACGGAAAATGCGTGTCCACCCTTTTAAGTTGCAAAACACTTCACTGGTATAGACCTATGCCAACAGTGAAGAATGATGAATTCATCAAGTTCATGAAGGCACATTTTACGTGAACTTTAAAAAAAACACTATACTTTTTGGTTTTACTTTAAATGTTTCCGCCTAGTTTCGAACCGGGGACCTTTTGCGTGTGAGGCAAACGTGATAACCACTACACTACGGAAACTGCTTGGCAAACCTGTGAAGTTGCAACACACTTCACTGGTATAGACCTATGCCAACAGTGAAGAATGATGAAATCATCACCTTCATGAGGGCACATTTTACATGCACTTTAAATAAAACACGATTTTTGTTGGTTTTACGTAAAATGTTTCCGCCCGGTTTCGAACCGGGAACCTTTCGCGTGTGAGGCGACCGTGATAACCACTACACTACGGAAACTGCATGTCCTAAATGCTAAGTTGCAACACACTTCACTGGTATAGACCTATGCCCACAGTCAAGAATGATGAACTCATCAAGTTCATGAAGGCACATTTTACGTGCACTTTAAATAAAACACGATTTTTTTTGGTTTTACGTAAAATGTTTCCGCCCGGTTTCAAACCGGGGACCTTTCGCGTGTGAGGCGAACATGATAACCACTACACTACAGAAACTGCTTTGCAAACCTGTGAAGTTGCAACACACTTCACTGGTATAGACCTATGCCAACAGTGAAGAATGATGAATTCATCAAGTTCATGAAGGCACATTTTACGTGCACTTTAAATAAAACACGGATTTTTTTGGTTTTACGTAAAATGTTTCCGCCCGGTTTCGAACCGGGGACCTTTCGCGTGTTAGGCGAACGTGAAAACCACTACACTACTGAAACTTCTTGTCAAACCTGTGAAGTTGCAAAACACTTCACTGGTATAGACCTATGCCAACAGTCAAGAATGATGAACTCATCAAGTTCACGAAGGCACATTTTACGTGCACTTTAAATAAAACACGGATTTTTTTGGTTTTACGAAAAATGTTTCCGCCCGGTTTCAAACCAGGGACCTTTCGCGTGTGAGGCGAACATGATAACCACTACACTACGGTAACTGCTTGTCCTAAATGCTAAGTTGCAACACACTTCACTGGTATAGACCTATGCCAACAGTGAAGAATGATGAATTCATCACCTTCATGAGGGCACATTTTACATGCACTTTAAATAAAACACGATTTTTGTTGGTTTTACGTAAAATGTTTCCGCCCGGTTTCGAACCGGGGACCTTTCGCGTGTGAGGCGAACGTGATAACCACTACACTACGGAAACTGCTTGTCCTAAATGCTAAGTTGCAACACACTTCACTGGTATAGACCTATGCCAACAGTGAAGAATGATGAACTCATCAAGTTCATGAGGGCACATTTTACATGCACTTTAAATAAAACACGATTTTTGTTGGTTTTAAGTAAAATGTTTCCGCCCAGTTTCAAACCGGGGACCTTTCGCGTGTGAGGCGAACATGATAACCACTACACTACGGAAACTGCTTGTCCTAAATGCTAAGTTGCAACACACTTCACTGGTATAGACCTATGCCAACAGTGAAGAATGATGAATTCATCACCTTCATGAGGGCACATTTTACATGCACTTTAAATAAAACACGATTTTTGTTGGTTTTACGTAAAATGTTTCCGCCCGGTTTCGAACCGGGGACCTTTCGCGTGTGAGGCGAACGTGATAACCACTACACTACGGAAACTGCTTGTCCTAAATGCTAAGTTGCAACACACTTCACTGGTATAGACCTATGCCAACAGTGAAGAATGATGAACTCATCAAGTTCATGAGGGCACATTTTACATGCACTTTAAATAAAACACGATTTTTGTTGGTTTTAAGTAAAATGTTTCCGCCCAGTTTCAAACCGGGGACCTTTCGCGTGTGAGGCGAACATGATAACCACTACACTACGGAAACTGCTTGTCCTAAATGCTAAGTTGCAACACACTTCACTGGTATAGACCTATGCCCACAGTCAAGAATGATGAACTCATCAAGTTCATGAAGGCACATTTTACGTGCACTTTAAATAAAACACGATTTTTTTTGGTTTTACGTAAAATGTTTCCGCCCGGTTTCAAATCGGGGACCTTTCGGGGGTGAGGCGAACATGATAACCACTACACTACGGAAACTGCTTGTCCTGAATGCTAAGTTGCAACACACTTCACTGGTATAGACCTATGCCAACAGTCAAGAATGATGAACTCATCAAGTTCATGAAGGCACATTTTACGTGCACTTTAAATAAAACACGGATTTTTTTGGTTTTACGTAAAATGTTTCCGCCCGGTTTCGAACCGGGGACCTTTCGCGTGTTAGGCGAACGTGATAACCACTACACTACTGAAACTTCTTGTCAAACCTGTGAAGTTGCAAAACACTTCACTGGTATAAACCTATGCCAACAGTCAAGAATGATGAACTCATCACCTTCATGAGGGCACATTTTACGTGCACTTTAAATAAAACACGATTTTTGTTGGTTTTACGTTTCGAACCGCGGACCATTCGCGTGTGAGGCGAACGTGATAACCACTACACTACGGAAACTGCTTGTCCTAAATGCTAAGTTGCAACACACTTCACTGGTATAGACCTATGCCAACAGTCAAGAATGATGAACTCATCAAGTTCATGAAGGCACATTTTACGTGCACTTTAAATAAAACACGATTTTTTTTTGGTTTTACGTAAAATGCTTCTGCCGAGTTTCGAACCGGGGACCTTTCGCGTGTAAAGCGAACGTGATAACCACTACACTACGGAAAATGCGTGTCCACCCTGTTAAGTTGCAAAACACTTCACTGGTATAGACCTATGCCAACAATGCAGAATGATGAACTCATCAAGTTCATGAAGGCACATTTTACGTGAACTTTAAAAAAAACACTATACTTTTTGGTTTTACTTTAAATGTTTCCGCCTGGTTTCGAACCGGGGACCTTTTGCGTGTGAGGCAAACGTGATAACCACTACACTACGGAAACTGCTTGGCAAACCTGTGAAGTTGCAACACACTTCACTGGTATAGACCTATGCCAACAGTGAAGAATGATGAAATCATCACCTTCATGAGGGCACATTTTACATGCACTTTAAATAAAACACGATTTTTGTTGGTTTTACGTAAAATGTTTCCGCCCGGTTTCGAACCGGGAACCTTTCGCGTGTGAGGCGAACTTGATAACCACTACACTACGGAAACTGCATGTCCTAAATGCTAAGTTGCAACACACTTCACTGGTATAGACCTATGCCCACAGTCAAGAATGATGAACTCATCAAGTTCATGAAGGCACATTTTACGTGCACTTTAAATAAAACACGATTTTTTTTGGTTTTACGTAAAATGTTTCCGCCCGGTTTCAAACCGGGGACCTTTCGCGTGTGAGGCGAACATGATAACCACTACACTACAGAAACTGCTTTGCAAACCTGTGAAGTTGCAACACACTTCACTGGTATAGACCTATGCCAACAGTGAAGAATGATGAATTCATCACCTTCATGAGGGCACATTTTACATGCACTTTAAATAAAACACGATTTTTGTTGGTTTTAAGTAAAATGTTTCCGCCCGGTTTCAAACCGGGGACCTTTCACGTGTGAGGCGAACGTGATAACCACTACACTACGGAAACTGCTTGTCCTAAATGCTAAGTTGCAACACACTTCACTGGTATAGACCTATGCCAACAGTGAAGAATGATGAATTCATCACCTTCATGAGGGCACATTTTACATGCACTTTAAATAAAACACGATTTTTGTTGGTTTTAAGTAAAATGTTTCCGCCCGGTTTCAAACCGGGGACCTTTCACGTGTGAGGCGAACGTGATAACCACTACACTACGGAAACTGCTTGTCCTAAATGCTAAGTTGCAACACACTTCACTGGTATAGACCTATGCCCACAGTCAAGAATGATGAACTCATCGAGTTCATGAAGGCACATTTTACGTGCCCTTTAAATAAAACACGATTTTTTTTGGTTTCACGTAAAATGTTTCCGCCCGGTTTCGATCCGGGGACCTTTCGCGTGTGAGGCAAACGTGATAACCACTACACTACGGAAAATGCGTGTCCACCCTGTTAAATTGCAACACACTTCACTGGTATAGACCTATGCCAACAATGCAGAATGATGAACTCATCAAGTTCATGAAGGCACATTTTACGTGAACTTTAAAAAAAACACGAATTTTTTTTTGGTTTTACGTAAAATGCTTCTGCCGAGTTTCGAACCGGGGACCTTTCGCGTGTAAAGCGAACGTGATAATCACTACACTACGGAAACTGCTTGGCACACCTGCGAAGTTGCAAAACACTTCACTGGTATAGACCTATGCCAACAATGCAGAATGATGAACTCATCAAGTTCATGAAGGCACATTTTACGTGCACTTTAAATAAAACACGGATTTTTTTGGTTTTACGTAAAATGTTTCCGCCCGGTTTCGAACCGGGGACCTTTCGCGTGTTAGGCGAACGTGATAACCACTACACTACGGAAACTTCTTGTCCAACCTGTGAAGTTGCAAAACACTTCACTGGTATAGACCTTTGCCAACAGTCAAGAATGATGAACTCATCAAGTTCACGAAGGCACATTTTACGTGCACTTTAAATAAAACACGGATTTTTTTGGTTTTACGAAAAATGTTTCCGCCCGGTTTCAAACCAGGGACCTTTCGCGTGTGAGGCGAACATGATAACCACAACACTACGGTAACTGCTTGTCCTAAATGCTAAGTTGCAACACACTTGACTGGTATAGACCTATGCCAACAGTGAAGAATGATGAATTCATCACCTTCATGAGGGCACATTTTACATGCACTTTAAATAAAACACGATTTTTGTTGGTTTTACGTAAAATGTTTCCGCCCGGTTTCGAACCGGGGACCTTTTGCGTGTGAGGCGAACGTGATAACCACTACACTACGGAAACTGCTTGTCCTGAATGCTAAGTTGCAACACACTTCACTGGTATAGACCTATGCCAACAGTCAAGAATGATGAACTCATCAAGTTCATGAAGGCACATTTTACGTGCACTTTAAATAAAACACGGATTTTTTTGGTTTTACGTAAAATGTTTCCGCCCGGTTTCGAACCGGGGACCTTTCGCGTGTTAGGCGAACGTGATAACCACCACACTACGGAAACTTCTTGTCTAACCTGTGAAGTTGCAACACACTTCACTGGTATAGACCTATTCCAACAGTGAAGAATGATGAATTCATCACCTTCATGAGGGCACATTTTACATGCACTTTAAATAAAACACGATTTTTGTTGGTTTTAAGTAAAATGTTTCCGCCCAGTTTCAAACCGGGGACCTTTCGCGTGTGAGGCGAACATGATAACCACTACACTACGGAAACTGCTTGTCCTAAATGCTAAGTTGCAACACACTTCACTGGTATAGACCTATGCCCACAGTCAAGAATGATGAACTCATCAAGTTCATGAAGGCACATTTTACGTGCACTTTAAATAAAACACGATTTTTTTTGGTTTTACGTAAAATGTTTCCGCCCGGTTTCAAACCGGGGACCTTTCGGGGGTGAGGCGAACCTGATAACCACTACACTACGGAAACTGCTTGTCCTGAATGCTAAGTTGCAACACACTTCACTGGTATAGACCTATGCCAACAGTCAAGAATGATGAACTCATCAAGTTCATGAAGGCACATTTTACGTGCACTTTAAATAAAACACGGATTTTTTTGGTTTTACGTAAAATGTTTCCGCCCGGTTTCGAACCGGGGACCTTTCGCGTGTTAGGCGAACGTGATAACCACTACACTACTGAAACTTCTTGTCAAACCTGTGAAGTTGCAAAACACTTCACTGGTATAAACCTATGCCAACAGTCAAGAATGATGAACTCATCACCTTCATGAGGGCACATTTTACGTGCACTTTAAATAAAACACGATTTTTGTTGGTTTTACGTTTCGAACCGGGGACCATTCGCGTGTGAGGCGAACGTGATAACCACTACACTACGGAAACTGCTTGTCCTAAATGCTAAGTTGCAACACACTTCACTGGTATAGACCTATGCCAACAGTCAAGAATGATGAACTCATCAAGTTCATGAAGGCACATTTTACGTGCACTTTAAATAAAACACGATTTTTTTTTGGTTTTACGTAAAATGCTTCTGCCGAGTTTCGAACCGGGGACCTTTCGCGTGTAAAGCGAACGTGATAACCACTACACTACGGAAAATGCGTGTCCACCCTTTTAAGTTGCAAAACACTTCACTGGTATAGACCTATGCCAACAGTGAAGAATGATGAATTCATCAAGTTCATGAAGGCACATTTTACGTGAACTTTAAAAAAAACACTATACTTTTTGGTTTTACTTTAAATGTTTCCGCCTAGTTTCGAACCGGGGACCTTTTGCGTGTGAGGCAAACGTGATAACCACTACACTACGGAAACTGCTTGGCAAACCTGTGAAGTTGCAACACACTTCACTGGTATAGACCTATGCCAACAGTGAAGAATGATGAAATCATCACCTTCATGAGGGCACATTTTACATGCACTTTAAATAAAACACGATTTTTGTTGGTTTTACGTAAAATGTTTCCGCCCGGTTTCGAACCGGGAACCTTTCGCGTGTGAGGCGACCGTGATAACCACTACACTACGGAAACTGCATGTCCTAAATGCTAAGTTGCAACACACTTCACTGGTATAGACCTATGCCCACAGTCAAGAATGATGAACTCATCAAGTTCATGAAGGCACATTTTACGTGCACTTTAAATAAAACACGATTTTTTTTGGTTTTACGTAAAATGTTTCCGCCCGGTTTCAAACCGGGGACCTTTCGCGTGTGAGGCGAACATGATAACCACTACACTACAGAAACTGCTTTGCAAACCTGTGAAGTTGCAACACACTTCACTGGTATAGACCTATGCCAACAGTGAAGAATGATGAATTCATCAAGTTCATGAAGGCACATTTTACGTGCACTTTAAATAAAACACGGATTTTTTTGGTTTTACGTAAAATGTTTCCGCCCGGTTTCGAACCGGGGACCTTTCGCGTGTTAGGCGAACGTGAAAACCACTACACTACTGAAACTTCTTGTCAAACCTGTGAAGTTGCAAAACACTTCACTGGTATAGACCTATGCCAACAGTCAAGAATGATGAACTCATCAAGTTCACGAAGGCACATTTTACGTGCACTTTAAATAAAACACGGATTTTTTTGGTTTTACGAAAAATGTTTCCGCCCGGTTTCAAACCAGGGACCTTTCGCGTGTGAGGCGAACATGATAACCACTACACTACGGTAACTGCTTGTCCTAAATGCTAAGTTGCAACACACTTCACTGGTATAGACCTATGCCAACAGTGAAGAATGATGAATTCATCACCTTCATGAGGGCACATTTTACATGCACTTTAAATAAAACACGATTTTTGTTGGTTTTACGTAAAAAGTTT
Organism: Lampetra fluviatilis; assembly: GCF_964198595.1. Lineage (NCBI taxonomy): Eukaryota > Metazoa > Chordata > Hyperoartia > Petromyzontiformes > Petromyzontidae > Lampetra > Lampetra fluviatilis. Next base: position 6,679,724 of record NC_136309.1, on the reverse strand, counting down.
CCGCCCGGTTTCGAACCGGGGACCTTTCGCGTGTGAGGCGAACGTGATAACCACTACACTACGGAAACTGCTTGTCCTAAATGCTAAGTTGCAACACACTTCACTGGTATAGACCTATGCCAACAGTGAAGAATGATGAACTCATCAAGTTCATGAGGGCACATTTTACATGCACTTTAAATAAAACACGATTTTTGTTGGTTTTAAGTAAAATGTTTCCGCCCAGTTTCAAACCGGGGACCTTTCGCGTGTGAGGCGAACATGATAACCACTACACTACGGAAACTGCTTGTCCTAAATGCTAAGTTGCAACACACTTCACTGGTATAGACCTATGCCAACAGTGAAGAATGATGAATTCATCACCTTCATGAGGGCACATTTTACATGCACTTTAAATAAAACACGATTTTTGTTGGTTTTACGTAAAATGTTTCCGCCCGGTTTCGAACCGGGGACCTTTCGCGTGTGAGGCGAACGTGATAACCACTACACTACGGAAACTGCTTGTCCTAAATGCTAAGTTGCAACACACTTCACTGGTATAGACCTATGCCAACAGTGAAGAATGATGAACTCATCAAGTTCATGAGGGCACATTTTACATGCACTTTAAATAAAACACGATTTTTGTTGGTTTTAAGTAAAATGTTTCCGCCCAGTTTCAAACCGGGGACCTTTCGCGTGTGAGGCGAACATGATAACCACTACACTACGGAAACTGCTTGTCCTAAATGCTAAGTTGCAACACACTTCACTGGTATAGACCTATGCCCACAGTCAAGAATGATGAACTCATCAAGTTCATGAAGGCACATTTTACGTGCACTTTAAATAAAACACGATTTTTTTTGGTTTTACGTAAAATGTTTCCGCCCGGTTTCAAACCGGGGACCTTTCGGGGGTGAGGCGAACATGATAACCACTACACTACGGAAACTGCTTGTCCTGAATGCTAAGTTGCAACACACTTCACTGGTATAGACCTATGCCAACAGTCAAGAATGATGAACTCATCAAGTTCATGAAGGCACATTTTACGTGCACTTTAAATAAAACACGGATTTTTTTGGTTTTACGTAAAATGTTTCCGCCCGGTTTCGAACCGGGGACCTTTCGCGTGTTAGGCGAACGTGATAACCACTACACTACTGAAACTTCTTGTCAAACCTGTGAAGTTGCAAAACACTTCACTGGTATAAACCTATGCCAACAGTCAAGAATGATGAACTCATCACCTTCATGAGGGCACATTTTACGTGCACTTTAAATAAAACACGATTTTTGTTGGTTTTACGTTTCGAACCGCGGACCATTCGCGTGTGAGGCGAACGTGATAACCACTACACTACGGAAACTGCTTGTCCTAAATGCTAAGTTGCAACACACTTCACTGGTATAGACCTATGCCAACAGTCAAGAATGATGAACTCATCAAGTTCATGAAGGCACATTTTACGTGCACTTTAAATAAAACACGATTTTTTTTTGGTTTTACGTAAAATGCTTCTGCCGAGTTTCGAACCGGGGACCTTTCGCGTGTAAAGCGAACGTGATAACCACTACACTACGGAAAATGCGTGTCCACCCTGTTAAGTTGCAAAACACTTCACTGGTATAGACCTATGCCAACAATGCAGAATGATGAACTCATCAAGTTCATGAAGGCACATTTTACGTGAACTTTAAAAAAAACACTATACTTTTTGGTTTTACTTTAAATGTTTCCGCCTGGTTTCGAACCGGGGACCTTTTGCGTGTGAGGCAAACGTGATAACCACTACACTACGGAAACTGCTTGGCAAACCTGTGAAGTTGCAACACACTTCACTGGTATAGACCTATGCCAACAGTGAAGAATGATGAAATCATCACCTTCATGAGGGCACATTTTACATGCACTTTAAATAAAACACGATTTTTGTTGGTTTTACGTAAAATGTTTCCGCCCGGTTTCGAACCGGGAACCTTTCGCGTGTGAGGCGAACTTGATAACCACTACACTACGGAAACTGCATGTCCTAAATGCTAAGTTGCAACACACTTCACTGGTATAGACCTATGCCCACAGTCAAGAATGATGAACTCATCAAGTTCATGAAGGCACATTTTACGTGCACTTTAAATAAAACACGATTTTTTTTGGTTTTACGTAAAATGTTTCCGCCCGGTTTCAAACCGGGGACCTTTCGCGTGTGAGGCGAACATGATAACCACTACACTACAGAAACTGCTTTGCAAACCTGTGAAGTTGCAACACACTTCACTGGTATAGACCTATGCCAACAGTGAAGAATGATGAATTCATCACCTTCATGAGGGCACATTTTACATGCACTTTAAATAAAACACGATTTTTGTTGGTTTTAAGTAAAATGTTTCCGCCCGGTTTCAAACCGGGGACCTTTCACGTGTGAGGCGAACGTGATAACCACTACACTACGGAAACTGCTTGTCCTAAATGCTAAGTTGCAACACACTTCACTGGTATAGACCTATGCCAACAGTGAAGAATGATGAATTCATCACCTTCATGAGGGCACATTTTACATGCACTTTAAATAAAACACGATTTTTGTTGGTTTTAAGTAAAATGTTTCCGCCCGGTTTCAAACCGGGGACCTTTCACGTGTGAGGCGAACGTGATAACCACTACACTACGGAAACTGCTTGTCCTAAATGCTAAGTTGCAACACACTTCACTGGTATAGACCTATGCCCACAGTCAAGAATGATGAACTCATCGAGTTCATGAAGGCACATTTTACGTGCCCTTTAAATAAAACACGATTTTTTTTGGTTTCACGTAAAATGTTTCCGCCCGGTTTCGATCCGGGGACCTTTCGCGTGTGAGGCAAACGTGATAACCACTACACTACGGAAAATGCGTGTCCACCCTGTTAAATTGCAACACACTTCACTGGTATAGACCTATGCCAACAATGCAGAATGATGAACTCATCAAGTTCATGAAGGCACATTTTACGTGAACTTTAAAAAAAACACGAATTTTTTTTTGGTTTTACGTAAAATGCTTCTGCCGAGTTTCGAACCGGGGACCTTTCGCGTGTAAAGCGAACGTGATAATCACTACACTACGGAAACTGCTTGGCACACCTGTGAAGTTGCAAAACACTTCACTGGTATAGACCTATGCCAACAATGCAGAATGATGAACTCATCAAGTTCATGAAGGCACATTTTACGTGCACTTTAAATAAAACACGGATTTTTTTGGTTTTACGTAAAATGTTTCCGCCCGGTTTCGAACCGGGGACCTTTCGCGTGTTAGGCGAACGTGATAACCACTACACTACGGAAACTTCTTGTCGAACCTGTGAAGTTGCAAAACACTTCACTGGTATAGACCTTTGCCAACAGTCAAGAATGATGAACTCATCAAGTTCACGAAGGCACATTTTACGTGCACTTTAAATAAAACACGGATTTTTTTGGTTTTACGAAAAATGTTTCCGCCAGGTTTCAAACCGGGGACCTTTCGCGTGTGAGGCGAACATGATAACCACTACACTACGGAAACTGCTTGGCAAACCTGTGAAGTTGCAAAACACTTCACTGGTATAGACCTATGCCAACAATGCACAATGATGAACTGATCAAGTACATGAAGGCACATTTTACATGCACTTTAAATAAAACACGATTTTTTTAGTTTTACGTTAAATGTTTCCACCCGGTTTTGAACCGGGGACCTTTCGCATGTAAAGCAAACGTGATAACCACTACACTACGGAAACTGCTTGGCAAACCTGTGAAGTTGCAACACACTTCACTGGTATAGACCTATGCCAACAGTGAAGAATGATGAATTCATCACCTTCATAAGGGCACATTTTACGTGAACTTCAAATAAAACACGATTTTTTTTGGTTTTACGTAAAATGTTTCCGCCCGGTTTCGAACCGGGGACCTTTCGCGTGTTAGGCGAACGTGATAACCACTACACTACGGAAACTGCTTGTCCTACTTGCTAAGTTGCAACTCAGTTCACTGGCATAGACCTATGCCAACATTCAAGAATGATGAACTCATCAAGTTCATGAAGGCACATTTTACGTGCACTTTAAATAAAACACCAATTTCTTTGGTTTTACGTAAAATGTTTCCACCCGGTTTCGAACCGGGGACCTTTCGCGTGTAAAGCGAACGTGATAACCACTACACTACGGAAACTGCTTGTCTTACTTGCTAAGTTGCAACACACTTCACTGGTATAGACCTATGCCAACAGTGAAGAATGATGAATTCATGACCTTCATGAGGGCACATTTTACGTGCACTCTAAATAAAACACGAGTTTTTGGGGTTTTACGTAAAATGTTTCCACCCAGTTTCACGTGTGAGGCGAACGTGATAACCACTACACTATAGAAACTGCTTGTCCTACTTGCTAAGTTGCAACTCAGTTCACTGGTATAGACCTATGCCAACATTCAAGAATGATGAACTCATCAAGTTCATGAAGGCATATTTTACGTGCACTCTAAATAAAACACGATTTTTTTTGGTTTTACGTAAAATGTTTCCGCCCGGTTTCGAACCGGGGACCTTTCGCGTGTGAGGCGAACGTGATAACCACTACACTACGGAAACTGCTTGTCCACCCTGTTAAGTTGCAACACACTTCACTGGTATCGACCTATGTCAATAGTGAAGAATGATGAAAAAATCAAGTTCATGAAGGCACATTTTACGTGCACTTTAAATAAAATACGAATTTGTTAGATTTTACGTAAAATGTTTCCGGCTGGTTTCGAACCGGGGACCTTTCCCGTGTTAGGACTCATCAAGTTCATGAGGGCACATTTTACGTGCACTCGAAATAAAACACGAGTTTTTGGGGTTTTACGTAAAATGTTTCCACCCGGTTTCGCGTGTGAGGCGAACGTGATAACCACTACACTACGGAAACTTCTTGGCAAACCTTTGAAGTTGCAACTCAGTTCACTGGTATAGACCTATGCCAACATTCAAGAATGATGAGCTCATCAAGTTCATGAAGGCACATTTTACGTGCACTTTAAATAAAACACCAATTTCTTTGGTTTTACGTAAAATGTTTCCGCCCGGTTTCGAACCGGGGACCTTTCGCGTGTTAGGCGAACGTGATAACCACTACACTACGGAAACTTCTTTGCAAACCTTTGAAGTTGCAAAACACTTCACAGGTATAGACCTATGCCAACAATGCAGAATGATGAATTCATCACCTTCATGAGGGCACATTTTGCGTGAACTTTAAATAAACACGATTTTTCGGGGTTTTACGTAAAATGTTTCCGCCCGGTTTCGAACTGGGGACCTTTCGCGTGTGAGGCGAACGTGATAACCACTACACTACGGAAACTGCTTGTCCTACTTGCTAAGTTGCAACTCAGTTCACTGGTATAGACCTATGCCAACATTCAAGAATGATGAACTCATCAAGTTCATGAAGGCACATTTTACGTGCACTTTAAATAAAACACCAATTTCTTTGGTTTTACGTAAAATGTTTCCACCCGGTTTCAAACCCGGGACCTTTCGCGTGTAAAGCGAACGTGATAACCACTACACTACGGAAACTGCTTGTCTTACTTGCTAAGTTGCAACACACTTCACTGGTATAGACCTATGCCAACAATGCAGAATGATGAACTCATCAAGTTCATGAAGGCACATTTTACGTGAACTTTAAATAAAACACCAATTTCTTTGGTTTTACGTAAAATGTTTCCGCCCGGTTTCGAACCAGGGACCTTTCGCGTGTAAAGCGAACGTGATAACCACTACACTACGGAAACTGCTTGTCCTACTTGCTAAGTTGCAACTCAGTTCACTGGTATAGACCTATGCCAACAGTCAAGAATGATGAACTCATCAAGTTCATGAGGGCACATTTTACCTGAACTTTAAATAAAACACGATTTTTTGGGGTTTTACGTAAAATGTTTCCGCCCGGTTTCGAACCGGGGACCTTTCGCGTGTGAGGCGAACGTGATAACCACTACACTACGGAAACTGCTTGTCCTACTTGCTAAGTTGCAACTCAGTTCACTGGTATAGACCTATGCCAACATTCAAGAATGATGAACTCATCAAGTTCATGAAGGCACATTTTACGTGCACTTTAAATAAAACACCAATTTCTTTGGTTTTACGTAAAATGTTTCCGCCCGGTTTCGAACCGGGGACCTTTCGCGTGTAAAGCGAACGTGATAACCACTACACTACGGAAACTGCTTGTCATATTTGCTAAGTTGCAACACACTTCACTGGTATAGACCTATGCCAACAGTGAAGAATGATGAATTCATGACCTTCATGAGTGCACATTTTACGTGCACTCTAAATAAAACACGAGTTTTTGGGGTTTTACGTAAAATGTTTCCGCCCGGTTTCGAACCGGGGACCTTTCGCGTGTGAGGCGAACGTGATAACCACTACACTACGGAAACTCCTTGTCCACCCTGTTAAGTTGCAACACACTTCACTGGTATCGACCTATGTCAATAGTGAAGAATGATGAAAAAATCAAGTTCATGAAGGCACATTTTACGTGCACTTTAAATAAAATACGAATTTGTTAGATTTTACGTAAAATGTTTCCGGCTGGTTTCGAACCGGGGACCTTTCCCGTGTTAGGACTCATCAAGTTCATGAGGGCACATTTTACGTGCACTCTAAATAAAACACGATTTTTTGGGGTTTTACGTAAAATGTTTCCACCCGGTTTCGCATGTGAGGCGAACGTGATAACCACTACACTACGGAAACTTCTTTGCAAACCTTTGAAGTTGCAAAACACTTCACAGGTATAGACCTATGCCAACAATGCAGAATGATGAATTCATCACCTTCATGAGGGCACATTTTACGTGAACTTTAAATAAAACACGATTTTTCGGGGTTTTACGTAAAATGTTTCCACCCGGTTTCGAACCGGGGACCTTTCGCGTGTGAGGCGAACGTGATAACCACTACACTACGGAAACTGCTTGTCCTACTTGCTAAGTTGCAACTCAGTTCACTGGTATAGACCTATGCCAACAGTCAAGAATGATGAACTCATCAAGTTCATGAGGGCACATTTTACCTGAACTTTAAATAAAACACGATTTTTTGGGGTTTTACGTAAAATGTTTCCGCCCGGTTTCGAACCGGGGACCTTTCGCGTGTGAGGCGAACGTGATAACCACTACACTACGGAAACTGCTTGTCCTACTTGCTAAGTTGCAACTCAGTTCACTGGTATAGACCTATGCCAACATTCAAGAATGATGAACTCATCAAGTTCATGAAGGCACATTTTACGTGCACTTTAAATAAAACACCAATTTCTTTGGTTTTACGTAAAATGTTTCTGCCCGGTTTCGAACCGGGGACCTTTCGCGTGTAAAGCGAACGTGATAACCACTACACTACGGAAACTGCTTGTCATATTTGCTAAGTTGCAACACACTTCACTGGTATAGACCTATGCCAACAGTGAAGAATGATGAATTCATGACCTTCATGAGGGCACATTTTACGTGCACTCTAAATAAAACACGAGTTTTTGGGGTTTTACGTAAAATGTTTCCGCCCGGTTTCGAACCGGGGACCTTTCGCGTGTGAGGCGAACGTGATAACCACTACACTACGGAAACTCCTTGTCCACCCTGTTAAGTTGCAACACACTTCACTGGTATCGACCTATGTCAATAGTGAAGAATGATGAAAAAATCAAGTTCATGAAGGCACATTTTACGTGCACTTTAAATAAAATACGAATTTGTTAGATTTTACGTAAAATGTTTCCGGCTGGTTTCGAACCGGGGACCTTTCCCGTGTTAGGACTAATCAAGTTCATGAGGGCACATTTTACGTGCACTCTAAATAAAACACGATTTTTTGGGGTTTTACGTAAAATGTTTCCACCCGGTTTCGCATGTGAGGCGAACGTGATAACCACTAGACTACGGAAACTTCTTTGCAAACCTTTGAAGTTGCAAAACACTTCACAGGTATAGACCTATGCCAACAATGCAGAATGATGAATTCATCACCTTCATGAGGGCACATTTTACGTGAACTTTAAATAAAACACGATTTTTCGGGGTTTTACGTAAAATGTTTCCGCCCGGTTTCGAACCGGGGACCTTTCGCGTGTGAGGCGAACGTGATAATCACTACACTACGGAAACTGCTTGGCCTACTTGCTAAGTTGCAACTCAGTTCACTGGTATAGACCTATGCCAACATTCAAGAATGATGAACTCATCAAGTTCATGAAGGCACATTTTACGTGCACTTTAAATAAAACACCAATTTCTTTGGTTTTACGTAAAATGTTTCCGCCCGGTTTCGAACCGGGGACCTTTCGCATGTAAAGCGAACGTGATAACCACTACACTACGGAAACTGCTTGTCTTACTTCCTAAGTTGCATCACACTTCACTGGTATAGACCTATGCCAACAGTGAAGAATGATGAATTCATGACCTTCATGAGGGCACATTTTACGTGCACTCTAAATAAAACACGAGTTTTTGGGGTTTTACGTAAAATGTTTCCACCCGGTTTCGCGTGTGAGGCGAACGTGATAACCACTACACTACTGAAACTTCTTGGCAAACCTTTGAAGTTGCAAAACACTTCACTGGTATAGACCTATGCCAACAATGCAGAATGATGAATTCATCACCTTCATGAGGGCACATTTTACGTGAACTTTAAATAAAACACGATTTTTTGGGGTTTTACGTTAAATGTTTCCGCCCGGTTTCGAACCGGGGACCTTTCGCGTGTGAGGCGAACGTGATAACCACTACACTACGGAAACTGCTTGTACTACTTGCTAAGTTGCAACTCAGTTCACTGGTATAGACCTATGCCAACATTCAAGAATGATGAACTCATCAAGTTCATGAAGGCACATTTTACGTGCACTTTAAATAAAACACCAATTTCTTTGGTTTTACGTAAAATGTTTCCACCCGGTTTCAAACCCGGGACCTTTCGCGTGTGAAGTATTGGAAATGACGGCAGGAAACTCCTTGACGGGAACACACTTCTTTTATTAAATCTTGACTTGTAACAATACAACGCGTGGCCTCTCTTCTTCACAATGCGCTTCTCTTGACTCTGGATTCTGTGCTGCTGGCTCTCTGTCCCTCGTGTAGACTCCGCGCCTCGGCTACACTCCTCTCTCGCCTCGTGTAGACTCTGCGCCTCTGCTACACTCTCCACTCGCCTCGACTTTGCATCTCTCTCCCTGGCTACACCGTATGCATACTCGGCTCGTGTAGACCTTCCTCTCTCTCTGGCTACACCGTATGCATACTCGGCTCGTGTAGACCGTTCTCTCTCTCTGGCTACACACTATACATTACTCAGCTCGTGTAGACCGTTCTCTCTCGCTGGCTACACACTATACATTACTCAGCTCGTGTAGACCGTTCTCTCTCGCTGGCTACACACTATACCGTACTCTCCTCTACTCTCCATTACTCTCCTCTCCGGGCTCTATCTCTGCACCTTCGTCTTCATTCTTAGATGGTTCCACTTCTCCCCCCTGCTCCTCTGTGCATCACCTTATATACCCCTTCTTCCCGGGAGACGGAGCGGATGCGGACCTCAACGTCGGCACCGCTCCTCAGTTACCCAATCCCCACGCGCTATCCCTACGATCCGGTTCCGCTCAGCGCGTGTTTCCACTCCCCGACCAATCACACCGCGCTGCTACCCGATCACTCCCTCTGGGCGCGTCACCGGCACACAGCCAATCAGCAGCACTACCCCCACCCGCGCACTGACGCCTGCTCCTCCCCGTCAGCGCGCGTCACCACACACACACCCGTACATACGCGCTGGCACACGACATATACACCCAGCGCGTATCACCACTACACGTGTAAAGCGAACGTGATAACCACTACACTACGGAAACTGCTTGTCTTACTTGCTAAGTTGCAACACACTTCACTGGTATAGACCTATGCCAACAATGCAGAATGATGAACTCATCAAGTTCATGAAGGCACATTTTACGTGAACTTTAAATAAAACACCAATTTCTTTGGTTTTACGTAAAATGTTTCCGCCCGGTTTCGAACCAGGGACCTTTCGCGTGTAAAGCGAACGTGATAACCACTACACTACGGAAACTGCTTGTCCTACGTGCTAAGTTGCAACTCAGTTCACTGGTATAGACCTATGCCAACAGTCAAGAATGATGAACTCATCAAGTTCATGAGGGCACATTTTACCTGAACTTTAAATAAAACACGATTTTTTGGGGTTTTACGTAAAATGTTTCCGCCCGGTTTCGAACCGGGGACCTTTCGCGTGTGAGGCGAACGTGATAACCACTACACTATGGAAACTGCTTGTCCTACTTGCTAAGTTGCAACTCAGTTCACTGGTATAGACCTATGCCAACATTCAAGAATGATGAACTCATCAAGTTCATGAAGGCACATTTTACGCGCACTTTAAATAAAACACCAATTTCTTTGGTTTTACGTAAAATGTTTCCGCCCGGTTTCGAACCGGGGACCTTTCGCGTGTAAAGCGAACGTGATAACCACTACACTACGGAAACTGCTTGTCTTATTTGCTAAGTTGCAACACACTTCACTGGTATAGACCTATGCCAACAGTGAAGAATGATGAATTCATGACCTTCATGAGGGCACATTTTACGTGCACTCTAAATAAAACACGAGTTTTTGGGGTTTTACGTAAAATGTTTCCACCCGGTTTCGAACCAGGGACCTTTCGCGTGTGAGGCGAACGTGATAACCACTACACTACGGAAACTCCTTGTCCACCCTGTTAAGTTGCAACACACTTCACTGGTATCGACCTATGTCAATAGTGAAGAATGATGAAAAAATCAAGTTCATGAAGGCACATTTTACGTGCACTTTAAATAAAATACGAATTTGTTAGATTTTACGTAAAATGTTTCCGGCTGGTTTCGAACCGGGGACCTTTCCCGTGTTAGGACTCATCAAGTTCATGAGGGCACATTTTACGTGCACTCTAAATAAAACACGATTTTTTGGGGTTTTACGTAAAATGTTTCCACCCGGTTTCGCATGTGAGGCGAACGTGATAACCACTACACTACGGAAACTGCTTGCTCTAAATGAAAAGTTGCAACACACTTCACTGGTATAGACCTATGCCAACAAGGCAGAATGATGAATTCATCACCTTCATAAGGGCACATTTTACGTGAACTTTAAATAAAACACGATTTTTTTTTGTTTTACGTAAAATGTTTCCACCCGGTTTCAAACCAGGGACCTTTCACGTGTGAGGCGAACGTGATAACCACTACACTACAGAAACTGCTTGTCCACCCTGTTAAGTTGCAACACAATTCACTGGTATCGACCTATGTCAATAGTGAAGAATGATGAAAAAATCAAGTTCATGAAGGGACATTTTGCGTGCACTTTAAATAAAATACGAATTTGTTAGATTTTACGTAAAATGTTTCCGGCTGGTTTCGATCCGGGGACCTTTCCCGTGTTAGGACTCATCGAGTTCATGAGGGCACATTTTACGTGCACTCTAAATAAAACACGAGTTTTTGGGGTTTTACGTAAAATGTTTCCACCCGGTTTCGCGTGTGAGGCGAACGTGATAACCACTACACTACGGAAACTGCTTGTCCTACTTGCTAAGTTGCAACTCAGTTCACTGGTATAGACCTATGCCATCATTCAAGAATGATGAACTCATCAAGTTCATGAAGGCACATTTTACGTGCACTTTAAATAAAACACCAATTTCTTTGGTTTTACGTTAAATGTTTCCGCCCGGTTTCAAACCGGGGACCTTTCGCGTGTAAAGCGAACGTGACAACCACTACACTACGGAAACTGCTTGTCTTACTTGCTAAGTTGCAACACACTTCACTGGTATAGACCTATGCCAACCGTGAAGAATGATGAATTCATGACCTTCATGAGGGCACATTTTACGTGCACTCTAAATAAAACACGAGTTTTTGGGGTTTTAGGTAAAATGTTTCCACCCGGTTTCGCGTGTGAGGCGAACGTGATAACCACTACACTACGGAAACTGCTTGTCCTACTTGCTAAGTTGCAACTCAGTTCACTGGTATAGACCTATGCCAACATTCAAGAATGATGAACTCATCAAGTTCATGAAGGCACATTTTACGTGCACTTTAAATAAAACACCAATTTCTTTGGTTTTACGTAAAATGTTTCCACCCGGTTTCAAACCCGGGACCTTTCGCGTGTAAAGCGAACGTGATAACCACTACACTACGGAAACTGCTTGTCTTACTTGCTAAGTTGCAACACACTTCACTGGTATAGACCTATGCCAACAGTGAAGAATGATGAATTCATGACCTTCATGAGGGCACATTTTACGTGCACTCTAAATAAAACACGAGTTTTTGGGGTTTTACGTAATATGTTTCCGCCCGGTTTCGAACCGGGGACCTTTCGCGTGTTAGGCGAACGTGATAACCACTACACTACGGAAACTGCTTGCTCTAAATGCTAAGTTGCAACACACTTCACTGATATAGACCTATGCCAACAGTCAAGAATGATGAACTCATCAAGTTCATGAAGGCACATTTTACGTGAACTTTAAATAAAACACGATTCTTTTTGGTTTTACGTAAAATGTTTCCGCCCGGTTTCGAACCTGGGACCTTTCGCGTGTGAGGCGAACGTGATAACCACTACACTACGGAAACTCCTTGTCCACCCTGTTAAGTTGCAACACACTTCACTGGTATCGACCTATGTCAATAGTGAAGAATGATGAAAAAATCAAGTTCATGAAGGCACATTTTACGTGCACTTTCAATAAAATACGAATTTGTTAGATTTTACATAAAATGTTTCCGGCTGGTTTCGAACCGGGGACCATTCCCGTGTTAGGACTCATCAAGTTCATGAGGGCACATTTTACGTGCACTTTAAATAAAATACGAATTTGTTAGATTTTACGTAAAATGCTTCCACCCGGTTTCGATCCGGGGACCTTTCACATGTAAAGCGAACGTGATAACCACTACACTACGGAAACTGATAATTTGTTCTTTACCCTTCTATCTGGCAACAAAACTGACACCTTTTTACAAGGAGTCATGTTTGCATAGACCGCAATTCCTGCAGTCATAATACAAACAAAAGAACATAACGGAAACTGCTTGCTAAGTTGCAACACACTTCACTGGTATAGACCTATGCCAACAGTGAAGAATGATGAATTCATAACCTTCATGAGGGCACATTTTACGTGCACTCTAAACAAAACACGAGTTTTTGGGGTTTTACGTAAATTGTTTCCACCCGGTTTCGCGTATGAGGCGAACGTGATAACCACTACACTACGGAAACTGCTTGTCCTACTTGCTAAGTTGCAACTCAGTTCACTGGTTAAGACCTATGCCAACATTCAAGAATGATGAACTCATCAAGTTCATGAAGGCACATTTTACGTGCACTTTAAATAAAACACCAATTTCTTTGGTTTTACGTAAAATGTTTCCACCCGGTTTCGAACCGGGGACCTTTCGCGTGTGAGGCGAACGTGATAACCACTACACTACTGAAACTGCTTGTCCAACTTGCTAAGTTGCAACACACTTCACTGGTATAGACCTATGACAACAGTGAAGAATGATGAAATCATCAAGTTCATGAAGGCACATTTTACGTGCACTTTAAATAAAACACCAATTTCTTTGCTTTTACGTAAAATGTTTCCGCCCGGTTTCGAACCGGGGACCTTTCGGTGGATATGCGAACGTGATAACCACTACACTACAGAAACTTCTTGGCAAACCTTTGAAGTTGCAAAACACTTCACTGGTATAGACCTATGCCAACAATGCAGAATGATGAATTCATCACCTTGATGAGGGCACATTTTACGTGAACTTTAAATAAAACACGATTTTTTTTGGTTTTACGTAAAATGTTTCCGCCCGGTTTCGAACCGGGGACCTTTCGCGTGTGAGGCGAACATGATAACCACTACACTACGGAAACTGCTTGTCCACGCTGTTAAGTTGCAACACACTTCACTGGTATCGACCTATGTCAATAGTGAAGAATGATGAAAAAATCAAGTTCATGAAGGCACATTTTACGTGCACTTTAAATAAAATACGAATTTGTTAGATTTTACGTAAAATGTTTCCGGCTGGTTTCGAACCGGGGACCATTCCCGTGTTAGGACTCATCAAGTTCATGAGGGCACATTTTACGTGCACTTTAAATAAAATACGATTTTGTTAGATTTTACGTAAAATGTTTCCGGCTGGTTTCGAACCGGGGACCTTTCCCGTGTTAGGACTCATCAAATTCATGAGGGCACATTTTACGTGCACTCTAAATAAAATACGAGTTTTTGGGGTTTTACGTAAAATGTTTCCACCCGGTTTCGCGTGTGAGGCGAACGTGATAACCACTACACTACGGAAACTGCTTGTCCTACTTGCTAAGTTGCAACTCAGTTCACTGGTATAGACCTATGCCAACATTCAAGAATGATGAACTCATCAAGTTCATGAAGGCACATTTTACGTGCACTTTAAATAAAACACGATTTGTTTTGGTTTTACGTAAAATGTTTCCACCCGGTTTCGAACCGGGGACCTTTCGCGTGTTAGGCGAACGTGATAACCACTACACTACGGAAACTGCTTGCTCTAAATGCTAAGTTGCAACACACTTCACTGGTATAGACCTATGCCAACAATGCAGAATGATGAACTCATCAAGTTCATGAAGGCACATTTTACGTGAACTTTAAATAAAACACGATTTTTTTTGGTTTTACGTAAAATGTTTCCGCCCGGTTTCGAACCGGGGACCTTTCGCGTGTAAGGCGAACGTGATAACCACTACACTACGGAAACTTCTTGGCAAACCTTTGAAGTTGCAAAACACTTCACTGGTATAGACCTATGCCAACAATGCAGAATGATGAATTCATCACCTTCATGAGGGCACATTTTACGTGAACTTTAAATAAAACACGATTTTTTTGGTTTCACGTAAAATGTTTCCGCCCGGTTTCGAACCGGGGACCTTTCGCGTGTGAGGCGAACGTGATAACCACTACACTACGGAAACTGCTTGTCCACCCTGTTAAGTTGCAACACACTTCACTGGTATCGACCTATGTCAATAGTGAAGAATGATGAAAAAATCAAGTTCATGAAGGCACATTTTACGTGCACTTTAAATAAAATACGAATTTGTTAGATTTTACGTAAAATGTTTCCGGCTGGTTTCGAACCGGGGACCTTTCCCGTGTTAGGACTCATCAAATTCATGAGGGCACATTTTACGTGCACTCTAAATAAAATACGAGTTATTGGGGTTTTACGTAAATTGTTTCCACCCGGTTTCGCGTGTGAGGCGAACGTGATAACCACTACACTACGGAAACTGCTTGTCCTACTTGCTAAGTTGCAACTCAGTTCACTGGTATAGACCTATGCCAACAATGCAGAATGATGAATTCATCACCTTGATGAGGGCACATTTTACGTGAACTTTAAATAAAACACGATTTTTTTTGGTTTTACGTAAAATGTTTCCGCCCGGTTTCGAACCGGGGACCTTTCGCGTGTGAGGCGAACATGATAACCACTACACTACGGAAACTGCTTGTCCACGCTGTTAAGTTGCAACACACTTCACTGGTATCGACCTATGTCAATAGTGAAGAATGATGAAAAAATCAAGTTCATGAAGGCACATTTTACGTGCACTTTAAATAAAATACGAATTTGTTAGATTTTACGTAAAATGTTTCCGGCTGGTTTCGAACCGGGGACCATTCCCGTGTTAGGACTCATCAAGTTCATGAGGGCACATTTTACGTGCACTTTAAATAAAATACGATTTTGTTAGATTTTACGTAAAATGTTTCCGGCTGGTTTCGAACCGGGGACCTTTCCCGTGTTAGGACTCATCAAATTCATGAGGGCACATTTTACGTGCACTCTAAATAAAATACGAGTTTTTGGGGTTTTACGTAAAATGTTTCCACCCGGTTTCGCGTGTGAGGCGAACGTGATAACCACTACACTACGGAAACTGCTTGTCCTACTTGCTAAGTTGCAACTCAGTTCACTGGTATAGACCTATGCCAACATTCAAGAATGATGAACTCATCAAGTTCAT
>NC_136309.1:6646040-6658540 GCF_964198595.1 Lampetra fluviatilis | reverse complement strand
AAAATGTTTCCGCCCGGTTTCGAACCGGGGACCTTTCGCGTGTGAGGCGAACGTGATAACCACTACACTACGGAAACTGCTTGTCCTAAATGCTAAGTTGCAACACACTTCACTGGTATAGACCTATGCCAACAGTCAAGAATGATGAACTCATCAAGTTCATGAAGGCACATTTTACGTGTACTTTAAATAAAACACGGATTTTTTTGGTTTTACGTAAAATGTTTCCGCCCGGTTTCGAACCGGGGACTTTTCGCGTGTGAGGCGAACGTGATAACCACTACACTACGAAAACTGCTTGTCCACCCTGTTAAGTTGCAACACACTTCACTGGTATCGACCTATGTCAATAGTGAAGAATGATGAAAAAATCAAGTTCATGAAGGCACATTTTACGTGCACTTTAAATAAAATACGAATTTGTTAGATTTTACATAAAATGTTTCCGGCTGGTTTCGAACCGGGGACCATTCCCGTGTTAGGACTCATCAAGTTCATGAGGGCACATTTTACGTGCACTTTAAATAAAATACGAATTTGTTAGATTTTACGTAAAATGCTTCCACCCGGTTTCGAACCGGGGACCTTTCACATGTAAAGCGAACGTGATAACCACTACACTACGGAAACTGATAATTGGTTCTTTACCCTTCTATCTGGCAACAAAACTGACACCTTTTTACAAGGAGTCATGTTTGCATAGACCGCAATACCTGCAGTCATAATACAAACAAAAGAACATAACGGAAACTGCTTGCTAAGTTGCAACACACTTCACTGGTATAGACCTATGCCAACAGTGAAGAATGATGAATTCATGACCTTCATGAGGGCACATTTTACGTGCACTCTAAATAAAAAACGAGTTTTTTGGGGTTTTACGTAAAATGTTTCCACCCGGTTTCGCGTATGAGGCGAACGTGATAACCACTACACTACGGAAACTGCTTGTCCTACTTGCTAAGTTGCAACTCAGTTCACTGGTAAAGACCTATGCCAACATTCAAGAATGATGAACTCATCAAGTTCATGAAGGCACATTTTACGTGCGCTTTAAATAAAACACGATTTGTTTTGGTTTTACGTAAAATGTTTCCGCCCGGTTTCGAACCGGGGACCTTTCGCGTGTTAGGCGAACGTGATAACCACTACACTACGGAAACTGCTTGCTCTAAATGCTAAGTTGCAACACACTTCACTGGTATAGACCTATGCCAACATTCAAGAATGATGAACTCATCAAGTTCATGAAGGCACATTTTACGTGCGCTTTAAATAAAACACGATTTGTTTTGGTTTTACGTAAAATGTTTCCGCCCGGTTTCGAACCGGGGACCTTTCGCGTGTTAAGCGAACGTGATAACCACTACACTACGGAAACTGCTTGCTATAAATGCTAAGTTGCAACACACTTCACTGGTATAGACCTATGCCAACAATGCAGAATGATGAACTCATCAAGTTCATGAAGGCACATTTTATGTGAACTTTAAATAAAACACGATTTTTTTTGGTTTTACGTAAAATGTTTCCGCCCGGTTTCGAACCGGGGACCTTTCGCGTGTTAGGCGAACGTGATAACCACTACACTACGGAAACTGCTTGCTCTAAATGATAAGTTGCAACACACTTCACTGGTATAGACCTATGCCAACAATGCAGAATGATGAATTCATCACCTTCATAAGGGCACATTTTACGTGAACTTTAAATAAAACACGATTTTTTTTGGTTTTACGTAAAATGTTTCCGCCCGGTTTCGAACCGGGGACCTTTCGCGTGTGAGGCGAACGTGATAACCACTACACTACGGAAACTGCTTGTCCTAAATGCTAAGTTGCAACACACTTCACTGGTATAGACCTATGCCAACAGTCAAGAATGATGAACTCATCAAGTTCATGAAGGCACATTTTACGTGTACTTTAAATAAAACACGGATTTTTTTGGTTTTACGTAAAATGTTTCCGCCCGGTTTCGAACCGGGGACTTTTCGCGTGTGAGGCGAACGTGATAACCACTACACTACGAAAACTGCTTGTCCACCCTGTTAAGTTGCAACACACTTCACTGGTATCGACCTATGTCAATAGTGAAGAATGATGAAAAAATCAAGTTCATGAAGGCACATTTTACGTGCACTTTAAATAAAATACGAATTTGTTAGATTTTACATAAAATGTTTCCGGCTGGTTTCGAACCGGAGACCATTCCCGTGTTAGGACTCATCAAGTTCATGAGGGCACATTTTACGTGCACTTTAAATAAAATACGAATTTGTTAGATTTTACGTAAAATGCTTCCACCCGGTTTCGAACCGGGGACCTTTCACATGTAAAGCGAACGTGATAACCACTACACTACGGAAACTGATAATTGGTTCTTTACCCTTCTATCTGGCAACAAAACTGACACCTTTTTACAAGGAGTCATGTTTGCATAGACCGCAATACCTGCAGTCATAATACAAACAAAAGAACATAACGGAAACTGCTTGCTAAGTTGCAACACACTTCACTGGTATAGACCTATGCCAACAGTGAAGAATGATGAATTCATGACCTTCATGAGGGCACATTTTACGTGCACTCTAAATAAAACACGAGTTTTTGGGGTTTTACGTAAAATTATGTGAACTTTAAATAAAACACGATTTTTTTTGGTTTTACGTAAAATGTTTCCGCCCGGTTTCGAACCGGGGACCTTTCGCGTGTTAGGCGAACGTGATAACCACTACACTACGGAAACTGCTTGCTCTAAATGATAAGTTGCAACACACTTCACTGGTATAGACCTATGCCAACAATGCAGAATGATGAATTCATCACCTTCATAAGGGCACATTTTACGTGAACTTTAAATAAAACACGATTTTTTTTGGTTTTACGTAAAATGTTTCCGCCCGGTTTCGAACCGGGGACCTTTCGCGTGTGAGGCGAACGTGATAACCACTACACTACGGAAACTGCTTGTCCTAAATGCTAAGTTGCAACACACTTCACTGGTATAGACCTATGCCAACAGTCAAGAATGATGAACTCATCAAGTTCATGAAGGCACATTTTACCTGTACTTTAAATAAAACACGGATTTTTTTGGTTTTACGTAAAATGTTTCCGCCCGGTTTCGAACCGGGGACTATTCGCGTGTGAGGCGAACGTGATAACCACTACACTACGAAAACTGCTTGTCCACCCTGTTAAGTTGCAACACACTTCACTGGTATCGACCTATGTCAATAGTGAAGAATGATGAAAAAATCAAGTTCATGAAGGCACATTTTACGTGCACTTTAAATAAAATACGAATTTGTTAGATTTTACATAAAATGTTTCCGGCTGGTTTCGAACCGGAGACCATTCCCGTGTTAGGACTCATCAAGTTCATGAGGGCACATTTTACGTGCACTTTAAATAAAATACGAATTTGTTAGATTTTACATAAAATGCTTCCACCCGGTTTCGAACCGGGGACCTTTCACATGTAAAGCGAACGTGATAACCACTACACTACGGAAACTGATAATTGGTTCTTTACCCTTCTATCTGGCAACAAAACTGACACCTTTTTACAAGGAGTCATGTTTGCATAGACCGCAATACCTGCAGTCATAATACAAACAAAAGAACATAACGGAAACTGCTTGCTAAGTTGCAACACACTTCACTGGTATAGACCTATGCCAACAGTGAAGAATGATGAATTCATGACCTTCATGAGGGCACATTTTACGTGCACTCTAAATAAAACACGAGTTTTTGGGGTTTTACGTAAAATGTTTCCACCCGGTTTCGCGTATGAGGCGAACGTGATAACCACTACACTACGGAAACTGCTTGTCCTACTTGCTAAGTTGCAACTCAGTTCACTGGTAAAGACCTATGCCAACATTCAAGAATGATGAACTCATCAAGTTCATGAAGGCACATTTTACGTGCGCTTTAAATAAAACACGATTTGTTTTGGTTTTACGTAAAATGTTTCCGCCCGGTTTCGAACCGGGGACCTTTCGCGTGTTAGGCGAACGTGATAACTACTACACTACGGAAACTGCTTGCTCTAAATGCTAAGTTGCAACACACTTCACTGGTATAGACCTATGCCAACAATGCAGAATGATAAACTCATCAAGTTCATGAAGGCACATTTTATGTGAACTTTAAATAAAACACGATTTTTTTTGGTTTTACGTAAAATGTTTCCGCCCGGTTTCGAACCGGGGACCTTTCGCGTGTTAGGAAAACGTGATAACCACTACACTACGGAAACTGCTTGCTCTAAATGATAAGTTGCAACACACTTCACTGGTATAGACCTATGCCAACAATGCAGAATGATGAATTCATCACCTTCATAAGGGCACATTTTACGTGAACTTTAAATAAAACACGATTTTTTTTGGTTTTACGTAAAATGTTTCCGCCCGGTTTCGAACCGGGGACCTTTCGCGTGTGAGGCGAACGTGATAACCACTACACTACGGAAACTGCTTGTCCTAAATGCTAAGTTGCAACACACTTCACTGGTATAGACCTATGCCAACAGTCAAGAATGATGAACTCATCAAGTTCATGAAGGCACATTTTACGTGTACTTTAAATAAAACACGGATTTTTTTGGTTTTACGTAAAATGTTTCCGCCCGGTTTCGAACCGGGGACTTTTCGCATGTGAGGCGAACGTGATAACCACTACACTACGAAAACTGCTTGTCCACCCTGTTAAGTTGCAACACACTTCACTGGTATCGACCTATGTCAATAGTGAAGAATGATGAAAAAATCAAGTTCATGAAGGCACATTTTACGTGCACTTTAAATAAAATACGAATTTGTTAGATTTTACATAAAATGTTTCCGGCTGGTTTCGAACCGGGGACCATTCCCGTGTTAGGACTCATCAAGTTCATGAGGGCACATTTTACGTGCACTTTAAATAAAATACGAATTTGTTAGATTTTACGTAAAATGCTTCCACCCGGTTTCGAACCGGGGACCTTTCACATGTAAAGCGAACGTGATAACCACTACACTACGGAAACTGCTTGCTATAAATGCTAAGTTGCAACACACTTCACTGGTATAGACCTATGCCAACATTCAAGAATGATGAACTCATCAAGTTCATGAAGGCACATTTTACGTGCGCTTTAAATAAAACACGATTTGTTTTGGTTTTACGTAAAATGTTTCCGCCCGGTTTCGAACCGGGGACCTTTCGCGTGTTAGGCGAACGTGATAACCACTACACTACGGAAACTGCTTGCTATAAATGCTAAGTTGCAACACACTTCACTGGTATAGACCTATGCCAACAATGCAGAATGATGAACTCATCAAGTTCATGAAGGCACATTTTATGTGAACTTTAAATAAAACACGATTTTTTTTGGTTTTACGTAAAATGTTTCCGCCCGGTTTCGAACCGGGGACCTTTCGCGTGTTAGGCGAACGTGATAACCACTACACTACGGAAACTGCTTGCTCTAAATGATAAGTTGCAACACACTTCACTGGTATAGACCTATGCCAACAATGCAGAATGATGAATTCATCACCTTCATAAGGGCACATTTTACGTGAACTTTAAATAAAACACGATTTTTTTTGGTTTTACGTAAAATGTTTCCGCCCGGTTTCGAACCGGGGACCTTTCGCGTGTGAGGCGAACGTGATAACCACTACACTACGGAAACTGCTTGTCCTAAATGCTAAGTTGCAACACACTTCACTGGTATAGACCTATGCCAACAGTCAAGAATGATGAACTCATCAAGTTCATGAAGGCACATTTTACGTGTACTTTAAATAAAACACGGATTTTTTTGGTTTTACGTAAAATGTTTCCGCCCGGTTTCGAACCGGGGACTTTTCGCGTGTGAGGCGAACGTGATAACCACTACACTACGAAAACTGCTTGTCCACCCTGTTAAGTTGCAACACACTTCACTGGTATCGACCTATGTCAATAGTGAAGAATGATGAAAAAATCAAGTTCATGAAGGCACATTTTACGTGCACTTTAAATAAAATACGAATTTGTTAGATTTTACATAAAATGTTTCCGGCTGGTTTCGAACCGGAGACCATTCCCGTGTTAGGACTCATCAAGTTCATGAGGGCACATTTTACGTGCACTTTAAATAAAATACGAATTTGTTAGATTTTACGTAAAATGCTTCCACCCGGTTTCGAACCGGGGACCTTTCACATGTAAAGCGAACGTGATAACCACTACACTACGGAAACTGATAATTGGTTCTTTACCCTTCTATCTGGCAACAAAACTGACACCTTTTTACAAGGAGTCATGTTTGCATAGACCGCAATACCTGCAGTCATAATACAAACAAAAGAACATAACGGAAACTGCTTGCTAAGTTGCAACACACTTCACTGGTATAGACCTATGCCAACAGTGAAGAATGATGAATTCATGACCTTCATGAGGGCACATTTTACGTGCACTCTAAATAAAACACGAGTTTTTGGGGTTTTACGTAAAATTATGTGAACTTTAAATAAAACACGATTTTTTTTGGTTTTACGTAAAATGTTTCCGCCCGGTTTCGAACCGGGGACCTTTCGCGTGTTAGGCGAACGTGATAACCACTACACTACGGAAACTGCTTGTCCTAAATGCTAAGTTGCAACACACTTCACTGGTATAGACCTATGCCAACAGTCAAGAATGATGAACTCATCAAGTTCATGAAGGCACATTTTACGTGTACTTTAAATAAAACACGGATTTTTTTGGTTTTACGTAAAATGTTTCCGCCCGGTTTCGAACCGGGGACTTTTCGCGTGTGAGGCGAACGTGATAACCACTACACTACGAAAACTGCTTGTCCACCCTGTTAAGTTGCAACACACTTCACTGGTATCGACCTATGTCAATAGTGAAGAATGATGAAAAAATCAAGTTCATGAAGGCACATTTTACGTGCACTTTAAATAAAATACGAATTTGTTAGATTTTACATAAAATGTTTCCGGCTGGTTTCGAACCGGAGACCATTCCCGTGTTAGGACTCATCAAGTTCATGAGGGCACATTTTACGTGCACTTTAAATAAAATACGAATTTGTTAGATTTTACGTAAAATGCTTCCACCCGGTTTCGAACCGGGGACCTTTCACATGTAAAGCGAACGTGATAACCACTACACTACGGAAACTGATAATTGGTTCTTTACCCTTCTATCTGGCAACAAAACTGACACCTTTTTACAAGGAGTCATGTTTGCATAGACCGCAATACCTGCAGTCATAATACAAACAAAAGAACATAACGGAAACTGCTTGCTAAGTTGCAACACACTTCACTGGTATAGACCTATGCCAACAGTGAAGAATGATGAATTCATGACCTTCATGAGGGCACATTTTACGTGCACTCTAAATAAAACACGAGTTTTTGGGGTTTTACGTAAAATGTTTCCACCCGGTTTCGCGTATGAGGCGAACGTGATAACCACTACACTACGGAAACTGCTTGTCCTACTTGCTAAGTTGCAACTCAGTTCACTGGTAAAGACCTATGCCAACATTCAAGAATGATGAACTCATCAAGTTCATGAAGGCACATTTTACGTGCGCTTTAAATAAAACACGATTTGTTTTGGTTTTACGTAAAATGTTTCCGCCCGGTTTCGAACCGGGGACCTTTCGCGTGTTAGGCGAACGTGATAACTACTACACTACGGAAACTGCTTGCTCTAAATGCTAAGTTGCAACACACTTCACTGGTATAGACCTATGCCAACAATGCAGAATGATAAACTCATCAAGTTCATGAAGGCACATTTTATGTGAACTTTAAATAAAACACGATTTTTTTTGGTTTTACGTAAAATGTTTCCGCCCGGTTTCGAACCGGGGACCTTTCGCGCGTTAGGAGAACGTGATAACCACTACACTACGGAAACTGCTTGCTCTAAATGATAAGTTGCAACACACTTCACTGGTATAGACCTATGCCAACAATGCAGAATGATGAATTCATCACCTTCATAAGGGCACATTTTACGTGAACTTTAAATAAAACACGATTTTTTTTGGTTTTACGTAAAATGTTTCCGCCCGGTTTCGAACCGGGGACCTTTCGCGTGTGAGGCGAACGTGATAACCACTACACTACGGAAACTGCTTGTCCTAAATGCTAAGTTGCAACACACTTCACTGGTATAGACCTATGCCAACAGTCAAGAATGATGAACTCATCAAGTTCATGAAGGCACATTTTACGTGTACTTTAAATAAAACACGGATTTTTTTGGTTTTACGTAAAATGTTTCCGCCCGGTTTCGAACCGGGGACTTTTCGCATGTGAGGCGAACGTGATAACCACTACACTACGAAAACTGCTTGTCCACCCTGTTAAGTTGCAACACACTTCACTGGTATCGACCTATGTCAATAGTGAAGAATGATGAAAAAATCAAGTTCATGAAGGCACATTTTACGTGCACTTTAAATAAAATACGAATTTGTTAGATTTTACATAAAATGTTTCCGGCTGGTTTCGAACCGGGGACCATTCCCGTGTTAGGACTCATCAAGTTCA
Source organism: Lampetra fluviatilis (assembly GCF_964198595.1). Taxonomy (NCBI): domain Eukaryota; kingdom Metazoa; phylum Chordata; class Hyperoartia; order Petromyzontiformes; family Petromyzontidae; genus Lampetra; species Lampetra fluviatilis. The sequence goes on along the minus strand of NC_136309.1, from coordinate 6,649,974 downwards.
TGAGGGCACATTTTACGTGCACTTTAAATAAAATACGAATTTGTTAGATTTTACGTAAAATGCTTCCACCCGGTTTCGAACCGGGGACCTTTCACATGTAAAGCGAACGTGATAACCACTACACTACGGAAACTGATAATTGGTTCTTTACCCTTCTATCTGGCAACAAAACTGACACCTTTTTACAAGGAGTCATGTTTGCATAGACCGCAATACCTGCAGTCATAATACAAACAAAAGAACATAACGGAAACTGCTTGCTAAGTTGCAACACACTTCACTGGTATAGACCTATGCCAACAGTGAAGAATGATGAATTCATGACCTTCATGAGGGCACATTTTACGTGCACTCTAAATAAAACACGAGTTTTTGGGGTTTTACGTAAAATGTTTCCACCCGGTTTCGCGTATGAGGCGAACGTGATAACCACTACACTACGGAAACTGCTTGTCCTACTTGCTAAGTTGCAACTCAGTTCACTGGTAAAGACCTATGCCAACATTCAAGAATGATGAACTCATCAAGTTCATGAAGGCACATTTTACGTGCGCTTTAAATAAAACACGATTTGTTTTGGTTTTACGTAAAATGTTTCCGCCCGGTTTCGAACCGGGGACCTTTCGCGTGTTAGGCGAACGTGATAACTACTACACTACGGAAACTGCTTGCTCTAAATGCTAAGTTGCAACACACTTCACTGGTATAGACCTATGCCAACAATGCAGAATGATAAACTCATCAAGTTCATGAAGGCACATTTTATGTGAACTTTAAATAAAACACGATTTTTTTTGGTTTTACGTAAAATGTTTCCGCCCGGTTTCGAACCGGGGACCTTTCGCGTGTGAGGCGAACGTGATAACCAATAACACTACGGAAACTTCTTGGCAAACCTTTGAAGTTGCAAAACACTTCACTGGTATAGACCTATGCCAACAATGCAGAATGATGAATTCATCACCTTCATGAGGGCACATTTTACGTGAACTTTAAATAAAACACGATTTTTTTTGGTTTTACGTAAAATGTTTCCACCCGGTTTCGCGTATGAGGCGAACGTGATAACCACTACACTACGGAAACTGCTTGTCCAACTTGCTAAGTTGCAACACACTTCACTGGTATAGACCTATGCCAACAGTGAAGAATGATGAAATCATCAAGTTCATGAAGGCACATTTTACGTGCACTTTAAATAAAACACCAATTTCTTTGGTTTTACGTAAAATGTTTCCGCCCGGTTTCGAAACGGGGACCTTTCGGAGCTTAGGCGAACGTGATAACCACTACACTACGGAAACTTCTTGGCAAACCTTTGAAGTTGCAAAACACTTCACTGGTATAGACCTATGCCAACAATGCAGAATGATGAAATCACCTTCATGAGGGCACATTTTACGTGAACTTTTAATAAAACACGATTTTTTTTGGTTTTACGTAAAATGTTTCCGCCCGGTTTCGAACCGGGGACCTTTCGCGTGTGAGGCGGACGTGATAACCACTACACTACGGAAACTGCTTGTCCTACTTGCTAAGTTGCAACTCAGTTTACTGGTATAGACCTATGCCAACATTCAAGAATGATGAACTCATCAAGTTCATGAAGGCACATTTTACGTGCGCTTTAAATAAAACACGATTTGTTTTGGTTTTACGTAAAATGTTTCCGCCCGGTTTCGAACCGGGGACCTTTCGCGTGTTAGGCGAACGTGATAACCACTACACTACGGAAACTGCTTGCTCTAAATGCTAAGTTGCAACACACTTCACTGGTATAGACCTATGCCAACATTCAAGAATGATGAACTCATCAAGTTCATGAAGGCACATTTTACGTGCGCTTTAAATAAAACACGATTTGTTTTGGTTTTACGTAAAATGTTTCCGCCCGGTTTCGAACCGGGGAACTTTCGCGTGTTAGGCGAACGTGATAACCACTACACTACGGAAACTGCTTGCTATAAATGCTAAGTTGCAACACACTTCACTGGTATAGACCTATGCCAACAATGCAGAATGATGAAGTCATCAAGTTCATGAAGGCACATTTTATGTGAACTTTAAATAAAACACGATTTTTTTTTGGTTTTACGTAAAATGTTTCCGCCCGGTTTCGAACCGGGGACCTTTCACGTGTTAGGCGAACGTGATAACCACTACACTACGGAAACTGCTTGCTCTAAATGATAAGTTGCAACACACTTCACTGGTATAGACCTATGCCAACAATGCAGAATGATGAATTCATCACCTTCATAAGGGCACATTTTACGTGAACTTTAAATAAAACATGATTTTTTTTGGTTTTACGTAAAATGTTTCCGCCCGGTTTCGAACCGGGGACCTTTCGCGTGTGAGGCGAGCGTGATAACCACTACACTACGGAAACTGCTTGTCCTAAATGCTAAGTTGCAACACACTTCACTGGTATAGACCTATGCCAACAGTCAAGAATGATGAACTCATCAAGTTCATGAAGGCACATTTTACGTGTACTTTAAATAAAAACGGATTTTTTTGGTTTTACGTAAAATGTTTCCGCCCGGTTTCGAACCGGGGACTTTTCGCGTGTGAGGCGAACGTGATAACCACTACACTACGAAAACTGCTTGTCCACCCTGTTAAGTTGCAACACACTTCACTGGTATCGACCAATGTCAATAGTGAAGAATGATGAAAAAATCAAGTTCATGAAGGCACATTTTACGTGCACTTTAAATAAAATACGAATTTGTTAGATTTTACATAAAATGTTTCCGGCTGGTTTCGAACCGGGGACCATTCCCGTGTTAGGACTCATCAAGTTCATGAGGGCACATTTTACGTGCACTTTAAATAAAACACGATTTGTTTTGGTTTTACGTAAAATGTTTCCGCCCGGTTTCGAACCGGGGACCTTTCGCGTGTTAGGCGAACGTGATAACTACTACACTACGGAAACTGCTTGCTCTAAATGCTAAGTTGCAACACACTTCACTGGTATAGACCTATGCCAACAATGCAGAATGATAAACTCATCAAGTTCATGAAGGCACATTTTATGTGAACTTTAAATAAAACACGATTTTTTTTGGTTTTACGTAAAATGTTTCCGCCCGGTTTCGAATCGGGGACCTTTCGCGTGTTAGGCGAACGTGATAACCACTACACTACGGAAACTGCTTGCTCTAAATGATGAGTTGCAACACACTTCACTGGTATAGACCTATGCCAACAATGCAGAATGATGAATTCATCACCTTCATAAGGGCACATTTTACGTGAACTTTAAATAAAACACGATTTTTTTTGGTTTTACGTAAAATGTTTCCGCCCGGTTTCGAACCGGGGACCTTTCGCGTGTGAGGCGAACGTGATAACCAATAACACTACGGAAACTTCTTGGCAAACCTTTGAAGTTGCAAAACACTTCACTGGTATAGACCTATGCCAACAATGCAGAATGATGAATTCATCACCTTCATGAGGGCACATTTTACGTGAACTTTAAATAAAACACGATTTTTTTTGGTTTTACGTAAAATGTTTCCACCCGGTTTCGCGTATGAGGCGAACGTGATAACCACTACACTACGGAAACTGCTTGTCCAACTTGCTAAGTTGCAACACACTTCACTGGTATAGACCTATGCCAACAGTGAAGAATGATGAAATCATCAAGTTCATGAAGGCACATTTTACGTGCACTTTAAATAAAACACCAATTTCTTTGGTTTTACGTAAAATGTTTCCGCCCGGTTTCGAAACGGGGACCTTTCGGTGGTTAGGCGAACGTGATAACCACTACACTACGGAAACTTCTTGGCAAACCTTTGAAGTTGCAAAACACTTCACTGGTATAGACCTATGCCAACAATGCAGAATGATGAATTCATCACCTTCATGAGGGCACATTTTACGTGAACTTTAAATAAAACACGATTTTTTTTGG
>NC_136309.1:6441040-6641040 GCF_964198595.1 Lampetra fluviatilis | reverse complement strand
CCCGGTTTCGAACCGGGGACTTTTCGCGTGTGAGGCGAACGTGATAACCACTACACTACGAAAACTGCTTGTCCACCCTGTTAAGTTGCAACACACTTCACTGGTATCGACCTATGTCAATAGTGAAGAATGATGAAAAAATCAAGTTCATGAAGGCACATTTTACGTGCACTTTAAATAAAATACGAATTTGTTAGATTTTACATAAAATGTTTCCGGCTGGTTTCGAACCGGGGACCATTCCCGTGTTAGGACTCATCAAGTTCATGAGGGCACATTTTACGTGCACTTTAAATAAAATACGAATTTGTTAGATTTTACGTAAAATGCTTCCACCCGGTTTCGAACCGGGGACCTTTCACATGTAAAGCGAACGTGATAACCACTACACTACGGAAACGGATAATTGGTTCTTTACCCTTCTATCTGGCAACAAAACTGACACCTTTTTACAAGGAGTCATGTTTGCATAGACCGCAATACCTGCAGTCATAATACAAACAAAAGAACATAACGGAAACTGCTTGCTAAGTTGCAACACACTTCACTGGTATAGACCTATGCCAACAGTGAAGAATGGTGAATTCATGACCTTCATGAGGGCACATTTTACGTGCACTCTAAATAAAACACGAGTTTTTGGGGTTTTACGTAAAATGTTTCCACCCGGTTTCGCGTATGAGGCGAACGTGATAACCACTACACTACAGAAACTGCTTGTCCTACTTGCTAAGTTGCAACTCAGTTCACTGGTAAAGACCTATGCCAACATTCAAGAATGATGAACTCATCAAGTTCATGAAGGCACATTTTACGTGCGCTTTAAATAAAACACGATTTGTTTTGGTTTTACGTAAAATGTTTCCGCCCGGTTTCGAACCGGGGACCTTTCGCGTGTTAGGCGAACGTGATAACTACTACACTACGGAAACTGCTTGCTCTAAATGCTAAGTTGCAACACACTTCACTGGTATAGACCTATGCCAACAATGCAGAATGATAAACTCATCAAGTTCATGAAGGCACATTTTATGTGAACTTTAAATAAAACACGATTTTTTTTGGTTTTACGTAAAATGTTTCCGCCCGGTTTCGAACCGGGGACCTTTCGCGTGTTAGGCGAACATGATAACCACTACACTACGGAAACTGCTTGCTCTAAATGATGAGTTGCAACACACTTCACTGGTATAGACCTATGCCAACAATGCAGAATGATGAATTCATCACCTTCATAAGGGCACATTTTACGTGAACTTTAAATAAAACACGATTTTTTTTGGTTTTACGTAAAATGTTTCCGCCCGGTTTCGAACCGGGGACCTTTCGCGTGTGAGGCGAACGTGATAACCAATAACACTACGGAAACTTCTTGGCAAACCTTTGAAGTTGCAAAACACTTCACTGGTATAGACCTATGCCAACAATGCAGAATGATGAATTCATCACCTTCATGAGGGCACATTTTACGTGAACTTTAAATAAAACACGATTTTTTTTGGTTTTACGTAAAATGTTTCCACCCGGTTTCGCGTATGAGGCGAACGTGATAACCACTACACTACGGAAACTGCTTGTCCAACTTGCTAAGTTGCAACACACTTCACTGGTATAGACCTATGCCAACAGTGAAGAATGATGAAATCATCAAGTTCATGAAGGCACATTTTACGTGCACTTTAAATAAAACACCAATTTCTTTGGTTTTACGTAAAATGTTTCCGCCCGGTTTCGAAACGGGGACCTTTCGGTGGTTAGGCGAACGTGATAACCACTACACTACGGAAACTTCTTGGCAAACCTTTGAAGTTGCAAAACACTTCACTGGTATAGACCTATGCCAACAATGCAGAATGATAAACTCATCAAGTTCATGAAGGCACATTTTATGTGAACTTTAAATAAAACACGATTTTTTTTGGTTTTACGTAAAATGTTTCCGCCGGGTTTCGAACCGGGGACCTTTCGCGTGTTAGGCGAACGTAATAACCACTACACTACGGAAACTGCTTGTCCAACTTGCTAAGTTGCAACACACTTCACTGGTATAGACCTATGCCAACAGTGAAGAATGATGAAATCATCAAGTTCATGAAGGCACATTTTACGTGCACTTTAAATAAAACACCAATTTCTTTGGTTTTACGTAAAATGTTTCCGCCCGGTTTCGAAACGGGGACCTTTCGGTGGTTAGGCGAACGTGATAACCACTACACTACGGAAACTTCTTGGCAAACCTTTGAAGTTGCAAAACACTTCACTGGTATAGACCTATGCCAACAATGCAGAATGATAAACTCATCAAGTTCATGAAGGCACATTTTATGTGAACTTTAAATAAAACACGATTTTTTTTGGTTTTACGTAAAATGTTTCCGCCGGGTTTCGAACCGGGGACCTTTCGCGTGTTAGGCGAACGTGATAACCACTACACTACGGAAACTGCTTGCTCTAAATGATGAGTTGCAACACACTTCACTGGTATAGACCTATGCCAACAATGCAGAATGATGAATGCATCACCTTCATAAGGGCACATTTTACGTGAACTTTAAATAAAACACGATTTTTTTGGTTTTACGTAAAATGTTTCCGCCCGGTTTCGAACCGGGGACCTTTCGCGTGTGAGGCGAACGTGTTAACCACTACACTACGGAAACTTCTTGGCAAACCTTTGAAGTTGCAAAACACTTCACTGGTATAGACCTATGCCAACAATGCAGAATGATGAATTCATCACCTTCATGAGGGCACATTTTACGTGAACTTTAAATAAAACACGATTTTTTTTGGTTTTACGTAAAATGTTTCCACCCGGTTTCGCGTATGAGGCGAACGTGATAACCACTACACTACGGAAACTGCTTGTCCAACTTGCTAAGTTGCAACACACTTCACTGGTATAGACCTATGCCAACAGTGAAGAATGATGAAATCATCAAGTTCATGAAGGCACATTTTACGTGCACTTTAAATAAAACACCAATTTCTTTGGTTTTACGTAAAATGTTTCCGCCCGGTTTCGAAACGGGGACCTTTCGGTGGTTAGGCGAACGTGATAACCACTACACTACGGAAACTTCTTGGCAAACCTTTGAAGTTGCAAAACACTTCACTGGTATAGACCTATGCCAACAATGCAGAATGATGAAATCACCTTCATGAGGGCACATTTTACGTGAACTTTTAATAAAACACGATTTTTTTTGGTTTTACGTAAAATGTTTCCGCCCGGTTTCGAACCGGGGACCTTTCGCGTGTTAGGCGAACGTGATAACCACTACACTACGGAAACTGCTTGCTCTAAATGCTAAGTTGCAACTCAGTTCACTGGTATAGACCTATGCCAACATTCAAGAATGATGAACTCATCAAGTTCATGAAGGCACATTTTACGTGCGCTTTAAATAAAACACGATTTGTTTTGGTTTTACGTAAAATGTTTCCGCCCGGTTTCGAACCGGGGACCTTTCGCGTGTTAGGCGAACGTGATAACCACTACACTACGGAAACTGCTTGCTCTAAATGCTAAGTTGCAACACACTTCACTGGTATAGACCTATGCCAACATTCAAGAATGATGAACTCATCAAGTTCATGAAGGCACATTTTACGTGCGCTTTAAATAAAACACGATTTGTTTTGGTTTTACGTAAAATGTTTCCGCCCGGTTTCGAACCGGGGACCTTTCGCGTGTTAGGCGAACGTGATAACCACTACACTACGGAAACTGCTTGCTATAAATGCTAAGTTGCAACACACTTCACTGGTATAGACCTATGCCAACAATGCAGAATGATGAATTCATCACCTTCATAAGGGCACATTTTACGTGAACTTTAAATAAAACACGATTTTTTTTGGTTTTACGTAAAATGTGTCCGCCCGGTTTCGAACCGGGGACCTTTCGCGTGTGAGGCGAACGTGATAACCACTACACTACGGAAACTGCTTGTCCTAAATGCTAAGTTGCAACACACTTCACTGGTATAGACCTATGCCAACAGTCAAGAATGATGAACTCATCAAGTTCATGAAGGCACATTTTACGTGTACTTTAAATAAAACACGGATTTTTTTGGTTTTACGTAAAATGTTTCCGCCCGGTTTCGAACCGGGGACTTTTCGCGTGTGAGGCGAACGTGATAACCACTACACTACGAAAACCGCTTGTCCACCCTGTTAAGTTGCAACACACTTCACTGGTATCGACCAATGTCAATAGTGAAGAATGATGAAAAAATCAAGTTCATGAAGGCACATTTTACGTGCACTTTAAATAAAATACGAATTTGTTAGATTTTACATAAAATGTTTCCGGCTGGTTTCGAACCGGGGACCATTCCCGTGTTAGGACTCATCAAGTTCATGAGGGCACATTTTACGTGCACTTTAAATAAAATACGAATTTGTTAGATTTTACGTAAAATGCTTCCACCCGGTTTCGAACCGGGGACCTTTCACATGTAAAGCGAACGTGATAACCACTACACTACGGAAACTGATAATTGGTTCTTTACCCTTCTATCTGGCAACAAAACTGACACCTTTTTACAAGGAGTCATGTTTGCATAGACCGCAATACCTGCAGTCATAATACAAACAAAAGAACATAACGGAAACTGCTTGCTAAGTTGCAACACACTTCACTGGTATAGACCTATGCCAACAGTGAAGAATGATGAATTCATGACCTTCATGAGGGCACATTTTACGTGCACTCTAAATAAAACACGAGTTTTTGGGGTTTTACGTAAAATGTTTCCACCCGGTTTCGCGTATGAGGCGAACGTGATAACCACTACACTACGGAAACTGCTTGTCCTACTTGCTAAGTTGCAACTCAGTTCACTGGTAAAGACCTATGCCAACATTCAAGAATGATGAACTCATCAAGTTCATGAAGGCACATTTTACGTGCGCTTTAAATAAAACACGATTTGTTTTGGTTTTACGTAAAATGTTTCCGCCCGGTTTCGAACCGGGGACTTTCGCGTGTTAGGCGAACGTGATAACTACTACACTACGGAAACTGCTTGCTCTAAATGCTAAGTTGCAACACACTTCACTGGTATAGACCTATGCCAACAATGCAGAATGATAAACTCATCAAGTTCATGAAGGCACATTTTATGTGAACTTTAAATAAAACAGGATTTTTTTTGGTTTTACGTAAAATGTTTCCGCCCGGTTTCGAACCGGGGACCTTTCACGTGTTAGGCGAACGTGATAACCACTACACTACGGAAACTGCTTGCTCTAAATGATGAGTTGCAACACACTTCACTGGTATAGACCTATGCCAACAATGCAGAATGATGAATTCATCACCTTCATAAGGGCACATTTTACGTGAACTTTAAATAAAACACGATTTTTTTTGGTTTTACGTAAAATGTTTCCGCCCGGTTTCGAACCGGGGACCTTTCGCGTGTGAGGCGAACGTGATAACCAATAACACTACGGAAACTTCTTGGCAAACCTTTGAAGTTGCAAAACATGTCACTGGTATAGACCTATGCCAACAATGCAGAATGATGAATTCATCACCTTCATAAGGGCACATTTTACGTGAACTTTAAATAAAACACGATTTTTTTTGGTTTTACGTAAAATGTTTCCACCCGGTTTCGAACCGGGGACCTTTCGCGTGTGAGGCGGACGTGATAACCACTACACTACGGAAACTGCTTGTCCTACTTGCTAAGTTGCAACTCAGTTCACTGGTATAGACCTATGCCAACATTCAAGAATGATGAACTCATCAAGTTCATGAAGGCACATTTTACGTGCGCTTTAAATAAAACACGATTTGTTTTGGTTTTATGTAAAATGTTTCCGCCCGGTTTCGAACCGGGGACCTTTCGCGTGTTAGGCGAACGTGATAACCACTACACTAGGGAAACTGCTTGCTCTAAATGCTATGTTGCAACACACTTCACTGGTATAGACCTATGCCAACATTCAAGAATGATGAACTCATCTTCTTGGTTCTTTCGGTAAAGTCACGTAGAAGGGAAGTAATAAAATAATATACTTCCATCTAAACTTTATTCTCTTAGCATATACAGTACTATATACTGCCATAGATAAACCCAACATTAAATTATATACTTCTTACGACGTAGAATTGTAATTTATTATTTGTTGTTAGTAACTCAGCTTATTGTAGAGTATAGTAAGTTTCAGTTTATATTTTAGTTTTTTATGTAGTTTTTACTTTGGGTTTCTACGTGGTTGTTTGGTAAATGCAGCTACATATCACTAACATTCCTTTCCTTTATTAACGCTGTTCCTTGCGCCCCCCCGTGGTGCTGTTGATCCTGCATAATGCATGGACATAATGGGACTTTGAAACCCCTCCGCCCACCTCCTACGCATTGTCCATTGGTATGCTAAATTCCTCTTCATATGCACATTCTTTTGTTAAGGCGCTCCTCCTCGCAACACCTATATAAGCTCCTAGCTTGATAATGTTCTCATTCTTCGCCTGAGGACGGCTGCTTGCGTTGTGGCCGAAACGTCGTGAGAATTGTTTTATTATGTTTTATTTTTATTATTTTATTACTTCCCTTCTACGTGACTTTACCGAAAGAACCAAGAAGATGAATCCCTGCAGTCACGAAAGCTTTAAATCGAAATGATGAACTCATCAAGTTCATGAAGGCACATTTTACGTGCGCTTTAAATAAAACACGATTTGTTTTGGTTTTACGTAAAATGTTTCCGCCCGGTTTCGAACCGGGGACCATTCCCGTGTTAGGACTCATCAAGTTCATGAGGGCACATTTTACGTGCACTTTAAATAAAATACGAATTTGTTAGATTTTACGTAAAATGCTTCCACCCGGTTTCGAACCGGGGACCTTTCACATGTAAAGCGAACGTGATAACCACTACACTACGGAAACTGATAATTGGTTCTTTACCCTTCTATCTGGCAACAAAACTGACACCTTTTTACAAGGAGTCATGTTTGCATAGACCGCAATACCTGCAGTCATAATACAAACAAAAGAACATAACGGAAACTGCTTGCTAAGTTGCAACACACTTCACTGGTATAGACCTATGCCAACAGTGAAGAATGATGAATTCATGACCTTCATGAGGGCACATTTTACGTGCACTCTAAATAAAACACGAGTTTTTGGGGTTTTACGTAAAATGTTTCCACCCGGTTTCGCGTATGAGGCGAACGTGATAACCACTACACTACGGAAACTGCTTGTCCTACTTGCTAAGTTGCAACTCAGTTCACTGGTAAAGACCTATGCCAACATTCAAGAATGATGAACTCATCAAGTTCATGAAGGCACATTTTACGTGCGCTTTAAATAAAACACGATTTGTTTTGGTTTTACGTAAAATGTTTCCGCCCAGTTTCGAACCGGGGACCTTTCGCGTGTTAGGCGAACGTGATAACTACTACACTACGGAAACTGCTTGCTATAAATGCTAAGTTGCAACACACTTCACTGGTATAGACCTATGCCAACAATGCAGAATGATAAACTCATCAAGTTCATGAAGGCACATTTTATGTGAACTTTAAATAAAACACGATTTTTTTTGGTTTTACGTAAAATGTTTCCGCCCGGTTTCGAACCGGGGACCTTTCGCGTGTTAGGCGAACGTGATAACCACTACACTACGGAAACTGCTTGCTCTAAATGATGAGTTGCAACACACTTCACTGGTATAGACCTATGCCAACAATGCAGAATGATGAATTCATCACCTTCATAAGGGCACATTTTACGTGAACTTTAAATAAAACACGATTTTTTTTGGTTTTACGTAAAATGTTTCCGCCCGGTTTCGAACCGGGGACCTTTCGCGTGTGAGGCGAACGTGATAACCAATAACACTACGGAAACTTCTTGGCAAACCTTTGAAGTTGCAAAACACTTCACTGGTATAGACCTATGCCAACAATGCAGAATGATGAATTCATCACCTTCATGAGGGCACATTTTACGTGAACTTTAAATAAAACACGATTTTTTTTGGTTTTACGTAAAATGTTTCCACCCGGTTTCGCGTATGAGGCGAACGTGATAACCACTACACTACGGAAACTGCTTGTCCAACTTGCTAAGTTGCAACACACTTCACTGGTATAGACCTATGCCAACAGTGAAGAATGATGAAATCATCAAGTTCATGAAGGCACATTTTACGTGCACTTTAAATAAAACACCAATTTCTTTGGTTTTACGTAAAATGTTTCCGCCCGGTTTCGAACCGGGGACCTTTCGCGTGTTAGGCGAACGTGATAACCACTACACTACGGAAACTGCTTGCTCTAAATGCTATGTTGCAACACACTTCACTGGTATAGACCTATGCCAACATTCAAGAATGATGAACTCATCTTCTTGGTTCTTTCGGTAAAGTCACGTAGAAGGGAAGTAATAAAATAATATACTTCCATCTAAACTTTATTCTGTTAGCATATACAGTACTATATACTGCCATAGATAAACCCAACATTAAATTATATACTTCTTACGACGTAGAATTGTAATTTATTATTTGTTGTTAGTAACTCAGCTTATTGTAGAGTATAGTAAGTTTCAGTTTATATTTTAGTTTTTTATGTAGTTTTTACTTTGGGTTTCTACGTGGTTGTTTGGTAAATGCAGCTACATATCACTAACATTCCTTTCCTTTATTAACGCTGTTCCTTGCGCCCCCCCGTGGTGCTGTTGATCCTGCATAATGCATGGGCATAATGGGACTTTGAAACCCCTCCGCCCACCTCCTACGCATTGTCCATTGGTATGCTAAATTCCTCTTCATATGCACATTCTTTTGTTAAGGCGCTCCTCCTCGCAACACCTATATAAGCTCCTAGCTTGATAATGTTCTCATTCTTCGCCTGAGGACGGCTGCTTGCGTTGTGGCCGAAACGTCGTGAGAATTGTTTTATTATGTTTTATTTTTATTATTTTATTACTTCCCTTCTACGTGACTTTACCGAAAGAACCAAGAAGATGAATCCCTGCAGTCACGAAAGCTTTAAATCGAAATGATGAACTCATCAAGTTCATGAAGGCACATTTTACGTGCGCTTTAAATAAAACACGATTTGTTTTGGTTTTACGTAAAATGTTTCCGCCCGGTTTCGAACCGGGGACCATTCCCGTGTTAGGACTCATCAAGTTCATGAGGGCACATTTTACGTGCACTTTAAATAAAATACGAATTTGTTAGATTTTACGTAAAATGCTTCCACCCGGTTTCGAACCGGGGACCTTTCACATGTAAAGCGAACGTGATAACCACTACACTACGGAAACTGATAATTGGTTCTTTACCCTTCTATCTGGCAACAAAACTGACACCTTTTTACAAGGAGTCATGTTTGCATAGACCGCAATACCTGCAGCCATAATACAAACAAAAGAACATAACGGAAACTGCTTGCTAAGTTGCAACACACTTCACTGGTATAGACCTATGCCAACAGTGAAGAATGATGAATTCATGACCTTCATGAGGGTACATTTTACGTGCACTCTAAATAAAACACGAGTTTTTGGGGTTTTACGTAAAATGTTTCAACCCGGTTTCGCGTATGAGGCGAACGTGATAACCACTACACTACGGAAACTGCTTGTCCTACTTGCTAAGTTGCAACTCAGTTCACTGGTAAAGACCTATGCCAACATTCAAGAATGATGAACTCATCAAGTTCATAAAGGCACATTTTACGTGCGCTTTAAATAAAACACGATTTGTTTTGGTTTTACGTAAAATGTTTCCGCCCAGTTTCGAACCGGGGACCTTTCGCGTGTTAGGCGAACGTGATAACTACTACACTACGGAAACTGCTTGCTCTAAATGCTAAGTTGCAACACACTTCACTGGTATAGACCTATGCCAACAATGCAGAATGATAAACTCATCAAGTTCATGAAGGCACATTTTATGTGAACTTTAAATAAAACACGATTTTTTTTGGTTTTACGTAAAATGTTTCCGCCCGGTTTCGAACCGGGGACCTTTCGCGTGTTAGGCGAACGTGATAACCACTACACTACGGAAACTGCTTGCTCTAAATGCTATGTTGCAACACACTTCACTGGTATAGACCTATGCCAACATTCAAGAATGATGAACTCATCTTCTTGGTTCTTTCGGTAAAGTCACGTAGAAGGGAAGTAATAAAATAATATACTTCCATCTAAACTTTATTCTCTTAGCATATACAGTACTATATACTGCCATAGATAAACCCAACATTAAATTATATACTTCTTACGACGTAGAATTGTAATTTATTATTTGTTGTTAGTAACTCAGCTTATTGTAGAGTATAGTAAGTTTCAGTTTATATTTTAGTTTTTTATGTAGTTTTTACTTTGGGTTTCTACGTGGTTGTTTGGTAAATGCAGCTACATATCACTAACATTCCTTTCCTTTATTAACGCTGTTCCTTGCGCCCCCCCGTGGTGCTGTTGATCCTGCATAATGCATGGACATAATGGGACTTTGAAACCCCTCCGCCCACCTCCTACGCATTGTCCATTGGTATGCTAAATTCCTCTTCATATGCACATTCTTTTGTTAAGGCGCTCCTCCTCGCAACACCTATATAAGCTCCTAGCTTGATAATGTTCTCATTCTTCGCCTGAGGACGGCTGCTTGCGTTGTGGCCGAAACGTCGTGAGAATTGTTTTATTATGTTTTATTTTTATTATTTTATTACTTCCCTTCTACGTGACTTTACCGAAAGAACCAAGAAGATGAATCCCTGCAGTCACGAAAGCTTTAAATCGAAATGATGAACTCATCAAGTTCATGAAGGCACATTTTACGTGCGCTTTAAATAAAACACGATTTGTTTTGGTTTTACGTAAAATGTTTCCGCCCGGTTTCGAACCGGGGACCATTCCCGTGTTAGGACTCATCAAGTTCATGAGGGCACATTTTACGTGCACTTTAAATAAAATACGAATTTGTTAGATTTTACGTAAAATGCTTCCACCCGGTTTCGAACCGGGGACCTTTCACATGTAAAGCGAACGTGATAACCACTACACTACGGAAACTGATAATTGGTTCTTTACCCTTCTATCTGGCAACAAAACTGACACCTTTTTACAAGGAGTCATGTTTGCATAGACCGCAATACCTGCAGTCATAATACAAACAAAAGAACATAACGGAAACTGCTTGCTAAGTTGCAACACACTTCACTGGTATAGACCTATGCCAACAGTGAAGAATGATGAATTCATGACCTTCATGAGGGCACATTTTACGTGCACTCTAAATAAAACACGAGTTTTTGGGGTTTTACGTAAAATGTTTCCACCCGGTTTCGCGTATGAGGCGAACGTGATAACCACTACACTACGGAAACTGCTTGTCCTACTTGCTAAGTTGCAACTCAGTTCACTGGTAAAGACCTATGCCAACATTCAAGAATGATGAACTCATCAAGTTCATGAAGGCACATTTTACGTGCGCTTTAAATAAAACACGATTTGTTTTGGTTTTACGTAAAATGTTTCCGCCCAGTTTCGAACCGGGGACCTTTCGCGTGTTAGGCGAACGTGATAACCACTACACTACGGAAACTGCTTGCTCTAAATGATGAGTTGCAACACACTTCACTGGTATAGACCTATGCCAACAATGCAGAATGATGAATTCATCACCTTCATAAGGGCACATTTTACGTGAACTTTAAATAAAACACGATTTTTTTTGGTTTTACGTAAAATGTTTCCGCCCGGTTTCGAACCGGGGACCTTTCGCGTGTGAGGCGAACGTGATAACCAATAACACTACGGAAACTTCTTGGCAAACCTTTGAAGTTGCAAAACACTTCACTGGTATAGACCTATGCCAACAATGCAGAATGATGAATTCATCACCTTCATGAGGGCACATTTTACGTGAACTTTAAATAAAACACGATTTTTTTTGGTTTTACGTAAAATGTTTCCACCCGGTTTCGCGTATGAGGCGAACGTGATAACCACTACACTACGGAAACTGCTTGTCCAACTTGCTAAGTTGCAACACACTTCACTGGTATAGACCTATGCCAACAGTGAAGAATGATGAAATCATCAAGTTCATGAAGGCACATTTTACGTGCACTTTAAATAAAACACCAATTTCTTTGGTTTTACGTAAAATGTTTCCGCCCGGTTTCGAACCGGGGACCTTTCGCGTGTTAGGCGAACGTGATAACCACTACACTACGGAAACTGCTTGCTCTAAATGCTATGTTGCAACACACTTCACTGGTATAGACCTATGCCAACATTCAAGAATGATGAACTCATCTTCTTGGTTCTTTCGGTAAAGTCACGTAGAAGGGAAGTAATAAAATAATATACTTCCATCTAAACTTTATTCTCTTAGCATATACAGTACTATATACTGCCATAGATAAACCCAACATTAAATTATATACTTCTTACGACGTAGAATTGTAATTTATTATTTGTTGTTAGTAACTCAGCTTATTGTAGAGTATAGCAAAGTTTCAGTTTATATTTTAGTTTTTTATGTAGTTTTTACTTTGGTTTTCTACGTGGTTGTTTGGTAAATGCAGCTACATATCACTAACATTCCTTTCCTTTATTAACGCTGTTCCTTGCGCCCCCCCGTGGTGCTGTTGATCCTGCATAATGCATGGGCATAATGGGTCTTTGAAACCCCTCCGCCCACCTCCTACGCATTGTCCATTGGTATGCTAAATTCCTCTTCATATGCACATTCTTTTGTTAAGGCGCTCCTCCTCGCAACACCTATATAAGCTCCTAGCTTGATAATGTTCTCATTCTTCGCCTGAGGACGGCTGCTTGCGTTGTGGCCGAAACGTCGTGAGAATTGTTTTATTATGTTTTATTTTTATTATTTTATTACTTCCCTTCTACGTGACTTTACCGAAAGAACCAAGAAGATGAATCCCTGCAGTCACGAAAGCTTTAAATCGAAATGATGAACTCATCAAGTTCATGAAGGCACATTTTACGTGCGCTTTAAATAAAACACGATTTGTTTTGGTTTTACGTAAAATGTTTCCGCCCGGTTTCGAACCCGGGGACCTTTCGCGTGTTAGGCGAACGTGATAACCACTACACTACGGAAACTGCTTGCTCTAAATGCTAAGTTGCAACACACTTCACTGGTATAGACCTATGCCAACAATGCAGAATGATGAACTCATCAAGTTCATGAAGGCACATTTTATGTGAACTTTAAATAAAACACGATTTTTTTTGGTTTTACGTAAAATGCTTCCGCCCGGTTTCGAACCGGGGACCTTTCGCGTGTTAGGCGAACGTGATAACCACTACACTACGGAAACTGCTAATTGGTTCTTTACCCTTCTATCTGGCAACAAAACTGACACCTTTTTACAAGGAGTCATGTTTGCATAGACCGCAATACCTGCAGTCATAATACAAACAAAAGAACATAACGGAAACTGCTTGCTAAGTTGCAACACACTTCACTGGTATAGACCTATGCCAACAGTGAAGAATGATGAATTCATGACCTTCATGAGGGCACATTTTACGTGCACTCTAAATAAAACACGAGTTTTTGGGGTTTTACGTAAAATGTTTCCACCCGGTTTCGCGTATGAGGCGAACGTGATAACCACTACACTACGGAAACTGCTTGTCCTACTTGCTAAGTTGCAACTCAGTTCACTGGTAAAGACCTATGCCAACATTCAAGAATGATGAACTCATCAAGTTCATGAAGGCACATTTTACGTGCGCTTTAAATAAAACACGATTTGTTTTGGTTTTACGTAAAATGTTTCCGCCCGGTTTCGAACCGGGGACTTTCGCGTGTTAGGCGAACGTGATAACTACTACACTACGGAAGCTGCTTGCTCTAAATGCTAAGTTGCAACACACTTCACTGGTATAGACCTATGCCAACAATGCAGAATGATAAACTCATCAAGTTCATGAAGGCACATTTTATGTGAACTTTAAATAAAACACGATTTTTTTTGGTTTTACGTAAAATGTTTCCGCCCGGTTTCGAACCGGGGACCTTTCGCGTGTTAGGCGAACGTGATAACCACTACACTACGGAAACTGCTTGCTCTAAATGATGAGTTGCAACACACTTTACTGGTATAGACCTATGCCAACAATGCAGAATGATGAATTCATCACCTTCATAAGGGCACATTTTACGTGAACTTTAAATAAAACACGATTTTTTTTGGTTTTACGTAAAATGTTTCCGCCCGGTTTCGAACCGGGGACCTTTCGCGTGTGAGGCGAACGTGATAACCACTACACTACGGAAACATCTTGGCAAACCTTTGAAGTTGCAACACACTTCACTGGTATAGACCTATGCCAACAGTGAAGAATGATGAATTCATGACCTTCATGAGGGCACATTTTACGTGCACTCTAAATAAAACACGAGTTTTTGGGGTTTTACGTAAAATGTTTCCACCCGGTTTCGCGTATGAGGCGAACGTGATAACCACTACACTACGGAAACTGCTTGTCCTACTTGCTAAGTTGCAACTCAGTTCACTGGTATAGACCTATGCCAACAGTGAAGAATGATGAAATCATCAAGTTCATGAAGGCACATTTTACGTGCACTTTAAATAAAACACCAATTTCTTTGGTTTTACGTAAAATGTTTCCACCCGGTTTCGAACCGGGGACCTTTCGCGTGTGAGGCGAACGTGATAACCACTACACGACAGAAACTGCTTGTCCACCCTGTTAAGTTGCAACACACTTCACTGGTATCGACCTATGTCAATAGTGAAGAATGATGAAAAAATCAAGTTCATGAAGGCACATTTTACGTGCACTTTAAATAAAATACGAATTTGTTAGATTTTACGTAAAATGTTTCCGGCTGGTTTCGATCCGGGGACCTTTCCCGTGTTAGGACCCATCAAGTTCATGAGGGCACATTTTACGTGCACTCTAAATAAAACACGAGTTTTTGGGGTTTTACGTAAAATGTTTCCACCCGGTTTCGCGTGTGAGGCGAACGTGATAACCACGACACTACGGAAACTGCTTGGCTTACTTGCCAAGTTGCAACACACTTCACTGGTATAGACCTATGCCAACATTCAAGAATGATGAACTCATCAAGTTCATGAAGGCACATTTTACATGCACTTTAAATAAAACACCAATTTCTTTGGTTTTACGTAAAATGTTTCCACCCGGTTTCAAACCCAGGACCTTTAGCGTGTAAAGCGAACGTGATAACCACTACACTACGGAAACTGCTTGTCTTACTTGATAAGTTGCAACACACTTCACTGGTATAGACCTATGCCAACAATGCAGAATGATGAACTCATCAAGATCATGATGGCACATTTTACGTGAACTTTAAATAAAACACCAATTTCTTTGGTTTTACGTAAAATGTTTCCGCCCGGTTTCGAACCGGGGACCTTTCGCGTGTAAAGCGAACGTGATAACCACTACACTACGGAAACTGCTTGTCCTACTTGCTAAGTTGCAACTCAGTTCACTGGTATAGACCTATGCGAACAGTCAAGAATGATGAACTCATCAAGTTCATGAGGGCACATTTTACGTGAACTTTAAATAAAACACGATTTTTTGGGGTTTTACGTAAAATGTTTCCGCCCGGTTTCGAACCGGGGACCTTTCGCGTGTGAGGCGAACGTGATAACCACTACACTACGGAAACTGCTTGTCCTACTTGCTAAGTTGCAACTCAGTTCACTGGTATAGACCTATGCCAACAGTGAAGAATGATGAATTCATGACCTTCATGAGGGCACATTTTACGTGCACTCTAAATAAAACACGAGTTTTTGGGGTTTTACGTAAAATGTTTCCGCCCGGTTTCGAACCGGGGACCTTTCGCGTGTGAGGCGAACGTGATAACCACTACACTACGGAAACTCCTTGTCCACCCTGTTAAGTTGCAACACACTTCACTGGTATCGACCTATGTCAATAGTGAAGAATGATGAAAAAATCAAGTTCATGAAGGCACATTTTACGTGCACTTTAAATAAAATACGAATTTGTTAGATTTTACGTAAAATGTTTACGGCTGGTTTCGAACCGGGGACCTTTCCCGTGTTAGGACTCATCAAGTTCATGAGGGCACATTTTACGTGCACTCTAAATAAAACACGAGTTTTTGGGGTTTTACGTAAAATGTTTCCACCCGGTTTCGCATGTGAGGCGAACGTGATAACCACGACACTACGGAAACTGCTTGGCTTACTTGCCAAGTTGCAACACACTTCACTGGTATAGACCTATGCCAACATTCAAGAATGATGAACTCATCAAGTTCATGAAGGCACATTTTACGTGCACTTTAAATAAAACAACAATTTCTTTGGTTTTACGTAAAATGTTTCCACCCGGTTTCAAACCCAGGACCTTTCGCGTGTAAAGCGAACGTGATAACCACTACACTACGGAAACTGCATGTCTTACTTGATAAGTTGCAACACACTTCACTGGTATAGACCTATGCCAACAATGCAGAATGATGAACTCATCAAGTTCATGAAGGCACATTTTACGTGAACTTTAAATAAAACACCAATTTCTTTGGTTTTACGTAAAATGTTTCCGCCCGGTTTCGAACAGGGGACCTTTCGCATGTAAAGCGAACGTGATAACCACTACACTACGGAAACTGCTTGTCCTACTTGCTAAGTTGCAACTCAGTTCACTGGTATAGACCTATGCCAACATTCAAAAATGATGAACTCATCAAGTTCATGAAGGCACATTTTACGTGCACTTTAAATAAAACACCAATTTCTTTGGTATTACGTAAAATGTTTCCGCCCGGTTTCGAACAGGGGACCTTTCGCGTGTTAGGCGAACGTGATAACCACTACACTACGGAAACTGCTTGCTCTAAATGCTAAGTTGCAACACACTTCACTGATATAGACCTGTGCGAACAGTCAAGAATGATGAACTCATCAAGTTCATGAAGGCACATTTTACGTGAACTTTAAATAAAACACGATTTTTTTTGGTTTTACGTAAAATGTTTCCGCTCGGTTTCGAACCGGGGACCTTTCGCGTGTGAGGCGAACGTGATAACCACTACACTAAGGAAACCGCTTGTCCACCTTTTTAAGTTGCAACACACTTCACTGGTATCGACCTATGTCAATAGTGAAGAATGATGAAAAAATCAAGTTCATGAAGGCACATTTTACGTGCACTTTAAATAAAATACGAATTTGTTAGATTTTACGTAAAATGTTTCCGGCTGGTTTCGAACCGGGGACCTTTCCCGTGTTAGGACTCATCAAGTTCATGAGGGCACATTTTAGGTGCACTTTAAATAAAATACGAATTTGTTAGATTTTACGTAAAATGCTTCCACCCGGTTTCGAACCGGGGACATTTCGCGTGTAAAGCGAACGTGATAACCACTACGCTACGGAATCTGCTTGTTATACTTGCTAAGTTGCAACACACTTCACTGGTATAGACCTATGCCAACAGTGAAGAATGATGAATTCATGACCTTCATGAGGGCACATTTTACGTGCACTCTAAATAAAACACGAGTTTTTGGGGTTTTACGTAAAATGTTTCCACCCGGTTTCACATATGAGGCGAACGTGATAACCACTACACTACTGAAACTGCTTGTCCAACTTGCTAAGTTGCAACACACTTCACTGGTATAGACCTATGCCAACAGTGAAGAGTGATGAAATCATCAAGTTCATGAAGGCACATTTTACGTGCACTTTAAATAAAACACCAATTTCTTTGGTTTTACGTAAAATGTTTCCGCCCGGTTTCGAACCGGGGACCTTTCGCGTGTTAGGCGAACGTGATAACCACTACACTACGGAAACTTCTTGGCAAGCCTTTGAAGTTGCAAAACACTTCACTGGTATAGACCTATGCCAACAATGCAGAATGATGAATTCATCACCTTCATGAGGGCACATTTTACGTGAACTTTAAATAAAACACGATTTTTTGGGGTTTTACGTAAAATGTTTCCGCCCGGTTTCGAACCGGGGACCTTTCGCGTGTGAGGCGAACGTGATAACCACTACACTACGGAAACTGCTTGTCCTACTTGCAAAGTTGCAACACACTTTACTGGTATAGACCTATGCCAACATTCAAGAATGATGAACTCATCAAGTTCATGAAGGCACATTTTACGTGCACTTTAAATAAAACACCAATTTCTTTGGTTTTACGTAAAATGTTTCCGCCCGGTTTCGAACCGGGGACCTTTCGCGTGTAAAGCAAACGTGATAACCACTACACTACGGAAACTGCTTGTCTTACTTGCTAAGTTGCAACACACTTCACTGGTATAGACCTATGCCAACAGTGAAGAATGATGAATTCATGACCTTCATGAGGGCACATTTTACGTGCACTCTAAATAAAACACGAGTTTTGGGGGTTTTACGTAAAATGTTTCCACCCGGTTTCGCGTGTGAGGCGAACGTGATAACCACTACACTTCGGAAACTGCTTGTCCTACTTGCTAAGTTGCAACTCAGTTCACTGATATAGACCTATGCCAACAGTCAAGAATGATGAACTCCTCAAGTTCATGAAGGCACATTTTACGTGAACTTTAAATAAAACACGATTTTTTTTGGTTTTACGTAAAATGTTTCCGCCCGGTTTCGAACCGGGGACCGTTCGCGTGTGAGGCGAACGTGATAACCACTACACTACGGAAACCCCTTGACCACCCTGTTAAGTTGCAACTCACTTCACTGGTATCGACCTATGTCAATAGTGAAGAATGATGAAAAAATCAAGTTCATGAAGGCACATTTTACGTGCACTTTAAATAAAATACGAATTTGTTAGATTTTACGTAAAATGTTTCCGGCTGGTTTCGAACCGGGGACCTTTCCCGTGTTAGGACTCATCAAGTTCATGAGGGCACATTTTACGTGCACTCTAAATAAAACACGAGTTTTTGGGGTTTTACGTAAAATGTTTCCACCCGGTTTCGCGTGTGAGGCGAACGTGATAACCACTACACTACGGAAACTTCTTGGCAAACCTTTGAAGTTGCAAAACACTTCACTGGTATAGACCTATGCCAACAATGCAGAATGATGAATTCATCACCTTCATGAGGGCACATTTTACGTGAACTTTAAATAAAACACGATTTTTTGGGGTTTTACGGAAAATGTTTACGCCCGGTTTCGAACCGGGGACCTTTCGCGTGTGAGGCGAACGTGATAACCACTACACTACGGAAACTGCTTGTCCTACTTGCTAAGTTGCAACTCAGTTCACTGGTATAGACCTATGCCAACAATGAAGAATCATGTATTCATCACCTTCATGAGGGCACATTTTACGTGCACTTCAAATCAAATACGAATCTTTTTTTGTGTTTTATGTAAAATGTTTCCGCCCGGTTTCGAACCGGGGACCTTTCGCGTGTGAGGCGAACATGATAACCACTACACTACGGAAACTGCTTGTCCTAAATGCTAAGTTGCAACACACTTCACTGGTATAGACCTATGCCAACAGTCAAGAATGATGAACTCAGCAAGTTCATGAAGGCACATTTTACGTGTACTTTAAATAAAACACGGATTTTTTTGGTTTTACGTAAAATGTTTCCAACCGGTTTCGAACCGGGGACTTTTCGCGTGTGAGACGAACGTGATAACCACTACACTACGGAAACTGCTTGGCAAACCTGTGAAGTTGCAACACACTTCACTGGCATAGACCTATGCCAACAGTGAAGAATGATGAATTCATCACCTTCATGAGGCCACATTTTACCTGCACTTCAAATAAAACACGGATTTTTTTTGGTTTTACGTAAAATGTTGCCGCCCGGTTTCGAACCGGGGACCTTTCGCGTGTGAGGCGAACGTGAAAACCACTACACTACGAAAACAGCTTGTCCACCCTGTTAAGTTGCAACACACTTCACTGGTATAGACCTATGCCAACAGTGAAGAATGATGAAATCATCAAGTTCATGAAGGCACATTTTACGTGCACTTTAAATAAAATACGATTTTTTTTTTATTTTACGTAAAATGTTTCCGCCCGGTTTCAGCCGGTAAAATCCCATCACCACCTCCACGCGGTGCCAGCTGGATTCCAACCAACGGTGAGGGTCTTTGGCGTCAGATGGTGCGACTCACCGGCCAAAGTATTTCTGTGTCGCATCTATGGCAACGTTAAATCAACTTGGAACAAGCTAGGGGGCCCCCCGGGGGAAACGCGCGCCGTCCTCGCCCAAACGACGCGAGAAGTGGACGAGGGCTACCTGCTCATGGATGGGACAGGCTAAAGAAGTTAGTCCGACTACGGCTGGGAACACTCAACATCGGAACATTGACAGGGAGAAGTCGAGAATTGTCAGCTGCCATAAAGGCCCGTCGTATCGACATCGTATGCATCCAAGAAACGATGTGGAGTGGAGCAAAGGCCAGGGAGATTGGAGAAGGATACAAACTGTTCTACAACGGTGAAAGAAACACCAAGAACGACGTTGGAATCGCAGTCAGCCAAAATCTACGAGACAACGTCGTGGCCGTCCACCGTGTTTCCGACCGCCTCATGTCCATCGAAATCGACTCAAACGACCTACGCCTCCGGGTGGTATCTTGTTATGCGCCGCAGCCCGGCTGCCCAGCAGATACCAAGGAGGAATTTTGAGAACAATTTGATGGACACATGCAATCGATAAATGGAGAAGAGCAGTTAGTAATTGGTGCAGACCTAAATGGACACGTTGGAAGCGCCCGGGATGGATACCCTCGAAACCATGGTGGCCAAGGATATGGTACCCGGAACGATGAGGGAAACCGAGCCCTGGACTTTGCGGAAGCCCATGATCTTGTCCTCGCCAACACCTTCTTCAAGAAGAGACCGTCCCATCTCATTACGTACGCCAGTGGTGGGAGATCAACTCAAATTGATTACTGGCTTGTCAAGCGGGATAAGCTGAAAACGGTGACAAACACTAAAGTCATACCATCGGACAACATCGCCCCACAACATCGCATCCTGGTCATGGACATAAAAATGGACATTGGCCAGCGACATCGCCCACCAACAACTGGACAGCAGCGAATTAAGTGGTGGCGGATGAAGGAATGCAAGGATCAGCTGAGAGTCGCCTTTAATCAGATTGACGTGAACACCAACCGACCAGCGAATGCGATTTGGGAAGATCTCGCCGGCCAACTGTGCACAGCAGCAACGGAAGCACTGGGGCTAACTAAGCCGGGATAACACTTCATTGACAAGCAAATATGGTGGTGATACGAAGAAGTTCAGCTAGCAGTGAAAGAGAAGAAGCTAGCTTTCAAGAAGTGGCGCCAAACGCTCGCAGATCTGGATTACCAACAATACAGAAACTGCAAATCGGCAGCGAAGCGAGTAGTTGCAGCGGTGAAATTAGCTCAATACGACCAACTGTATGTTGAACTGGACACCCCAGAAGGTGCCAATAAGATCTATCGACTGGCAGAGGCGCGCCATCGTTCGACTCAGGATATTGGTCAGGTCAAATGCATAAAGGATGAGAATCACAGCGCTCTCAGAGACCCGCCCGCCATCCTTCAACGCTGGAGCGACTACTTCTCTGGAATCTGCAACCAGGAATTTCCCCACCCACCTATTATTAGCGCTGAACACGTCCTCGGTCCGGTTTCACCTATCACAATCACCGAAGTGGAACAAGCTATCAAGAGAATGAAGAATGGGAAAGCGACTGGCCCAGACGATATCCCTGCTGAGGCCTGGAAGATCCTTGGCAGGCAGGGTGCTGCCCTCCTTACCCAGCTCTTCAGCACCATCACGAGCACCAGTGAGGTCCCAGAAGCCTGGTCGACCAGCACGACGGTTCCAATTTGGAAGGGTAAAGGGGACGTGGCAGAATGCTCGAATTACAGGCCAATCCGGCTCCTGTGTCATGCGATGAAGATCTTTGAGCGAGTTTTGGACACGAGGATTAGAAACATCATCACCCTATCACCCAACCAATGCGGCTTCGTCAAAGGATGTGGCACTACGGACGCCATATTCGCGGCGAGGCTTCTGCTGGAGAGGCACAGAGAGAAGAACAAAGCTGTGCACGTGTCGTTCCTCGACCTTGAAAAGGCATTTGACAGGGTCCCCCACGACCTCATCTGGCACTCGCTTCGATCCCATGGAGTCCCTGAAACCTACGTGCATTGGGTGCAACTCCTATACAAGAACGTCACCAGTGCAGTCAGGTGTGCAGTGGGCATATCACCGCCATTTCCCATCAGCGTTGGAGTGCACCAAGGATCGGCCCTGTCACCACTCCTGTTTATCCTGTGCATGGACACGATCACTGCCGACCTGCACACGCCCCTTCCATGGTCAATTCTCTACGCGGATGACGTCCTCCTCTCAGATGAAGAGAGAGGAGAAGTGGAAAGACAAACGCGCCTGTGGAAGGAACGTTTGGACGAAAACGGGATGAGGTTCAACATCAAAAAGACGGAGTATATGGAGTGTGGCCCCCAAACCGACGGCACCATCAGTATTGACGGAGAAGATCTGAAGAAAGTGACGGACTTTAAGTACCTGGGCTCCACCATCAGCTCAGATGGTAGCATCACGACTGATGTGAGGTCACGAGTCAATGCGGCGTGGATGAAATGGAGGCAAGTCACCGGAGTCCTCTGTGATCGGAAAATGCCGGATAGGCTGAAGGGAAAAATATACAAGACCATCGTCCGACCGGTGGCACTCTATGGATCCGAGTGCTGGCCAGCCACAACTGTACACGAACAAGCTCTCCACACCATGGAGATGAGGATGCTCAGATGGAGCCTCGGGCTCACTCGATGGGATCGTGTCAGGAACGAAGACGTTCGGAAGCGACTTGGTGTGGCCCCCATTGCGGACAAGATGCTTGAGGCAAGGCTTCGGTGGTACGGCCATGTGATGCGAAGTGAAGAGTCATCAGTGGCCAAGACTGCCTTGCGTATTGAGCCTTCATGAGGGCACATTTTACGTGCACTTTAAATAAAACACGATTTATTTTGGTTTTACATAAAATGTTTCCGCCCGGTTTCGAACCGGGGACCTTTCGCGTGTTAGGACTCATCAAGTTCATGAGGGCACATTTTACGTGCACTTTAAATAAAACACGAGTTTTTGGGGTTTTACGTAAAATGTTTCCGCCCGGTTTCTAACCGGGGACCTTTCGCGTGTGAGGCGAAAATAACCACTACACTACGGAAACTGCTTGCCCTACTTGCTAAGTTGCAACACACTGCACTGGTATAGACCTATGCCAACAATGCAGAACGATGAATTCATCACCTTCATGAGGGCACATTTTACGTGCACTTTAAATAAAACACGATTTTTTTAGGTTTTACGTAAAATGTTTCCGCCCGGTTTCAAGCCCGGGGACCTTTCGCGTGTGAGGCGAACGTGATAACCACTACACTATGGAAACCCCTTGCATACCTGTGCTGTAACAACATAGTTTAATGACATGAGCCTATTCCAACTACGTTAATCACAAAAAGATCATCTTCACAAGCACAAATTTGAAGTGCACTTCAATAAAACAAAAAACTATGTGTCTGGTTACAAATAAAATGTTTCTGCCCGTTTTCGAACCGTTTCCCTATCTCTTAACATGGGGCAATATAGAGTGCTTCTCGGGAACTGCAAATCACAAAGTTAAGGTCTGCATAGTATTGAACTCAGCACCGATTTTCAATCGGATCTTCAATGATATAAACATTTCGGCCAGCGTGCGTGGGATGTAGCCACAGTTGGTTTTATTTATTTTTTACATGAAAATCCGTGAGCTAATAGAGAATCGCAGTGCAAATGGGTCGCGGAGATTTCGATCGTAATTTTTATTTTCACCGCGTTGTTTCGTGTTGCCCTCTTGGTGGGCACGTGGAGTAACGACTACAATGCGTGGTGACGCCTGCCATCTGGTACACGTGTATAGTTATAGGCCAACAACAAAAATAACAATCGCCATTCGCTACTAAGTGGCGGTGATATCACCACGGCTCTTGTGCCAGGCTAGGGGCACGTTGAGTCCACGTGAAGTGTCGAACGCCCGCCGACAGGAGGTCACGGGGCAGACCCAACAGGTGCCGCATGGGTCGACTGAGATGACTGGCACCACCTTTCCCCCCCCTACAGTGCCCTAGGGGCCGTCCATAAATGACGTCACGCGATTTTGGACGATTTTTGACCCCTCCCCTCTCCATCGTCACAAAAAGTCAGACCCCCCTCAAATATGACGTCACAAAGCTCTGCCCCCCCCCCCAAAATAAAACATGCTTCAAATCGCTTTAAGCTATTGTCATTGTAGTGGCGCTGCACTCTGATGTTGTAGGAGAAAACATTTATTAAAAAGTCTATTTAATTAAGTACAACGTGTTGTCTATATTTATTTAAAGTTGCGCATTTTGATGTGACGTCACGTTTCTCAACCCCCCCCCCCCTCCTCACACATCGTCACAAATGTCTGACCCCCCCCCCCCTAGGTGCGTGACGTCATTTATGGACGGCCTCTTGTTATTACAGACCAATTCAGACCTTGTAAGGTTCACCCCGCGCCCCTTATACATCTCAACGTTCATCCTACAAAGCCCCATCACAACGGAGAAGCACAGACAAACACTCATCCTGCGTACTGCCCTGGGAGCCATAGGTCGGGCTCTTCCACTCTTTCAAATGTCTGCCTGTCGACGTCGCTACTTTCGCCTTCTTCGTCGCAGGAGGAAACGCTGACCCCCCCTCCCCCCCCCACTACCGCTGTGCTATGGCGTGGCTTGTGTGCTGTAAAATCGGGTGTGGAAGTAACGTGTAGCCTGTGCGCATGATCTGTACCGAGAAGCGTCTTAATTGCGGATCAAATTTGTCGGCTGCTACCGGGAACGCGCGACTCTCCGGAGTAAAAACAAAATCTGTCCCACCACTTTATGTATTTGGCCGTACGACTTTCGTTATTGTTACCCGTATTTACACGGCTGTACGCCGCATGAACCTGACAACTCGATTTCCCTGTGCAAGAATACGGCGTAAACCGTATGAGTTGACGCGGCATATGCATTGAACCCACTCGGACAGCCGTAACAGTTGCGCAACACCTCTACGATGTACCGCTACTTTGTGGGCACCGCACAGTCGTACCACGTGGTGGCCACCACACGGTGGCGCTACAGCCCCCGTGGTGGCCACACGGTGGCGCTAGAGCCACTAACCCCGGGGGGGGGGTCTCAAGGTCCTTAGGGGCCGTCCATAAATGACGTCACGCACGGGGGGGTGGGGTCAGACATTTGTGACGATGTGACGAGGGAGGGGGGGTTTGAGAAATGTGACGTCACATCAAAATGCGCAACTTTAAATAAATACAGACACGTTCTACTTAATTAAATAGACGTTTTAATAAATGTTTTCTCCTACAACATCAGATTGCAGCGCCATATTAAATACGCGCTACAATGACAATAGTTTAAAGCGATTTGAAGCATGTTTTATTTGGGGGGGGGGGGGGGGCAGAGCTTTGGATAAAGCCAGGATGAATCGTAGACAGGCCAGTCTGCATGTTTCTAACCAGTGCCGACGGTCTGTTAGAGGGGTCCACATTTCACAAGCATAGAGAAGGGACACCATGACTGTGGACGAGAAGACCAAGAGCTTTGTATGGAGAGACAGACCAGGCAGATTCCACACAGCATTATGGTGCTGATGAAATGATAATGCTGCTTGACTGATTCGGAGTGACACCTCTGCTGCCAAACCAGAGCTGGTCATATGCACACTGCCCAGGTATGGGAACTACTCCACTCTCTCCACAACTGCCCCATAACTGCCCCATAATTTTCGTCTCGAGGAGGCAAAGTGCACAAACAAATTGCATTGGCCTTAGCCATAAGCTTACCTTTATTTTACAGTAATATCGACAGTGACAAGAATGTTGTTGCAGCTTTTGTGTAATTTCCGTGCAAAAATATTTCAGCATCACACAGTCTCACAGGTTAATACATTACATTAAAAGATTAGCTTCTAGATGTATACACAATAAAACATAATGTATAAAAGTTTCGTGTTCCAGGGTAAAATTTAAAACAATTTCTTCAGTAACTCAATGTAATATTCTCTCTTCTTTGCATTCTTGTTCTGAAAAAAAAGGCAGTCCTGTTATTCTACATGGACAAAAGATCAAGAGTCATTCACAGCCAGAGATTGGCTCTGCAAACACAATATCAAGTTAGGGCTGGCAGCAAAATGACAGATTTAAAACGACTGCCGTCAAAAGACACCAATGCAACGTACACAATTGACGGTGTATAGAATCCAACAACAGTAACTTGCAAGTGATTTTAAACAATACGCTCCAGTCAAGGGTATTGCATGTGAAGATTTGTGTCTGAAAGCCGCTCTAAGTAACATTGCAGCAAAATTATTAATATGTTGTAAATGTCAATTCTGTGGTCACTGCAGTTTTATAGCAAAAAGTCTCTTCACATATTTCAACAGCCAATCCTCGATGTTGCCTTTACACTTGTTTTTATCCTACCTCAAGCCACCCAGAAAGCGACGAGCTGAACGCCACACTTCAATAAGTTAGTTACGCGACTCGGATAACGCAACGATAAAGTCACTACATCACACATTTCGTGATTTCCACCCCTGCAGAACTTAGGACGTTGCGGACCTTTGGGGCATCGGAAAGCATTGGATCTGCGCATTTTTGCAAGGTAAGTTTATTGGATTTTCACTACATTTTATCTTGACACTATTCAGCCCCCGTATGATGTGATGCATAATGGTTATTACATATTCTTTGGTTCTTTCGGTAAAGTCACGTATGAAGATAAAATAATAAATTAAATAATTGCATACTACGACGTTTTGATTGCAACACAAGCTATCATCATCAGGTATAAATGAAATAGCAACAAAAATCTAACCAGAAAACTATAGACAGACATATAAGCAGACAGACATCATAAAGATACACAGAGAGAGAACACGTATCGGCACAAAGAGAGAGGTCGTCTCTGTGACGGGGCCTTAAATATAGAGGGGGCGGGGGCGGAGAGAGGGAGGGGGCAGAGAAAAAATGTGCATGTCAATGAGTGGACATGCTAAAAAAAATTAGGAGAAAGACACACTAAAATTAAATAACCTCTCCGCCCCCGCCCCATCTCTATATTTAAGGCCCCGTCACAGAGACGACCTCTCTCTTTGTGCCGATACGTGTTCTCTCTCTGTGTATCTTTATGATGTCTGTCTGCTTATATGTCTGTCTATAGTTTTCTGGTTAGATTTTTGTTGCTATTTCTTTTATATGATTGCTTGTGTTGCAATCGAAACGTCGTAGTATGCTATTATTTAATTTATTATTTTATCTTTATACGTGACTTTACCGAAATAACTAAAGAATAATTCCTGCAGTCACGAAAGCTCCAAAATTAAGATTGGTTATTACTTAATGATTCGATATACCACGAGTAAACAGGCAGGTAAATTGTCGCTCTCGAGGGATAAAAAAAAATGCATACAAACCTGACAGCCACGTTTCTGCCATCTCCACACTTGCAAATGGCTCGCAGTCAACCTCGGAACGACACAGAACGTCAAGAACTTGCGGCTGCACAAAACACACCACCGCAAACATAAAGCACGTAAGGTCTTCACTTGTGATCAGGTGAGAGCTCATAGAAACTCAAGGTCAAGAGAGACTCGCCTCTTATGGACAAACGCTGTGGAGCAAAAAAGCAAAAGTCAAGGAATAAAACAAGAGAGAGCATCACAGATATATGGAAACATTGAAATCAAAGCACTCGCTAAACATCACCATCATGAGCCATGATCAATCCACTGCTGGATGAAGGCCTAACCAATGCGCCACTCTTCTTGGTTCTTTCGGTAAAGTCACGTAGAAGGGAAATAATAAAATAATAAAAATAAAACATAATAAAATACAATTCTCATGACGTTTCGGCCACAACGCAAGCAGCCTTCCTCAGGTGAAGAACAGGTCTGATGGCTGCTTGCGTTGTGGCCGAAATGTCGTGAGAGTTGTATTTTATTATGTTTAATTTTTATTATTTTATTATTTCCCTTCAACGTGACTTTACCGAAATAACCAAGAAGATGAATCCCTGCAGTCACGAAAGCTTTAAATCGAAATTCAATGCGTCACTGTTTATCATGGTTCTGCAATGTAACAATGTATGTATATTGAACTTGTTTTGCACCGTACGGAGCCAACCGTGCTAGTCGGAGGTGCAATCCACCTAGCACATGCACAGTAGCTAATTTAAACGTTCCATCTCCCCGGTGGTCATCCCCTCGAATGCATTCCATTTCTTGGTCATCACCACATCTTCTCGATCATCGGCCATCATCCACCTAGCGACGTGCCCTGCCCAAGCCCACGTACTTTACTGCATGCGCTGCGCAATCCACATGTGCAGCTGTCTCTCAATAAAATTCCAAACATGCACCGGCACGGTGATTATCTCCAGAGTGGAGGTGTGTTTGACAGTAGTCCCAAGTAGAATGTGACAGTAAGGAGCCCACTACCTGCAGACAGGCAAGCAGCAAGTGGGAGCCTCTGCTGTGAAAGTTGAGCAGCAGATCCCGCAGAACGCAGACGGATGAGTAGTCGAGCATGTACACGGCCTTGCAGTCCAGCACCACCGGCCGTGGGGCCGAGCAGGGTCCGGGGATGGCAGAGCAAGGCGCTGCGCACACACACACGAAGCCAGGGTAAGGGGTTACTCACAATGCACGTGCTAGAGAGATTGTATCTCCCTCGCCTGGAAGGCAGGAGGTCGTGGGTTCGATCCTGACCCTGATGATATATTTGGAGTTCACAAGTTCTCTCCCCTTGGTCGTTTTCTTCAGGTTCTCCGGTTTTGCCCTCCACATTTACAAATATATGTTTAGAATATTTGACTACCACTATAAATTCCCACCTATGATAAGCCACTTTTAATGAGCTTTCACATGTAGCCAAGTAGCCTCTGAAAAATGCCAATTTCTCAGTGGGCTTTACCTGGTAAGTAAAAGTTTCGTTTAGCCATCAAGAAATAACTTTTTAATTGCTCGTTTCAAATAGCAGCATCTCAGGTGGGCTCACTTCTCTAAACGACGGCGAACAGTTCACTCGGATTCAATTTCACCACTTGCTTCTCGAACCTTCACAGCCCACTGAAAATAATAACGTCCAATGGCGCTTATCGCACCGCTGGGCCCAAGGAGCTCAAACGAAGGCGGCGCGCGATGCGTACCCTGCAGGGCGAGCAGCTCGTCACGCAGGTGCTCCACAGCCAGGAAGCACAGGCCGCACTGCAGCTCCACCACCAGGGCCCCCGAGGCCGGCACATCTGCCTCCACACGCGTCGCCTATATATGGGGGCGGCATCGGAGGCTGTGCGTGCGTGCGTACGTGCTGTGCGTGCTCTGTGCGCTGTGCATGTGTCGTGTGCGTGCGGTGTGTGAGCGTAGCTCCCTCACGTGGAGATGTGGCCGTAAAAGTGGGTACAGGAGGGGCAGAAGAGATGCGACCACCCCTCCCAGCAGCCCATACGGGATCTCCCACAGGCACAGCCCGAATGTCAGCACAAACACCAATGCATCTGACTCTGCAGGAGCGGGAAACAGAGCACTCAGGGTTATTGCCACAAAGCAGAAAGCCACAAGGTGCAGCTAAACGTACATTACTTATTTACTTAGGACAGCCTCCCCGAGTCTCAACTCCTTTTGCATATACTTATGTATAGTGAACTTCATTCGAACCATACATAGCCAACCGTGCTTTCTCAGGAGGGATCTGGTAATATCCCTAGTAGCATACGATGAATGCTATATGTGTTTGCCAATTAAGTACTTTGCAAGGAATGTTTTATTTATTTGGATCATGACGCTTCATCTTGTTTCGAATGACATCATGGAACCATTAACATCCACTGTGAAGGAGGTGAGAATATGATGGTCAACAAGCAACTCGATGAACTTGGCCTGTCAGGATGCCCCCATGCAGTTCCATTGTCGCATCATAATTAAATAATTCATTCCTTTTTGTTATGGAGGTGAATGTAGCCATTCCAGTCAGTGTAGGATACACGTGCACCAATTGCAATCCAGAGATGTCCGAAACAATCGATTCTCACATGGACGATTCGATGCATGTATTGTAAGCTTTGTTGTTCTCTGAATAGATTCGATCCTCCCAAAAAATGCAGAATTTCACCACTAGCTCAGGGCTGTAAAAAAAGAGAGCTGAGCCCCGAGATTTAAAACACTGTCATTTCAAATTGTGACGCGGTGGAACACAAACATCGCTTCACTTTTTATTTTCCAAAGCCTCCACAGAATGTGGCAGTCGAACAGCGGCGCCACGGCGCAAACGATGACGGCGGCGAGGGCGGCCTTGGGGATGAAGTAGAACCACCGCGTGAGAAAGGCGAGCGACAGCAGCACCACAGCTCCTGCACGCAGTCACCAGCACCATCACGGCAGTTGGGGCGAGCAAGGCCCACAGAGGTGTACACTGGGAAAGAGCCTCTATCAAACTGGCACAAGCTGCTCAGTGGCACCGCTACACACAGTTGCAAAACCATCTTCTTACGGAAAGTGGAATGGTAATCTGAGCGGCACGTGGGAGATAAATGGAATACCCGGAGGAAAAAACACTTCTATGAGGGGGTGACATTAAACACCACTGCCATTTCCTGGCCACCTCACTGCCTTGTGCCTACATCACCTGACAAGCCACTGCTAGTAACCCATCAAAGTACAAACCGGGCTCAACTCTGCTCAACTCTGCGGAATTTAAATCTCGTACCACTGCTCCAGACACATGCATAGACATCAATGTTGACTGCATTACGAAGATGGCGAGGCCCTGCCCCCTGTGCATACCTGTAACAAGGCCGCCAGCGGGTGTTGCCACACCCGTCTCGGAATTCACCGCGGTTCTGCAACACAGAGTTCCGCTTGTGTCAGAGCGGCCGAGGCCACGCGCACAAGGTCTGGGTGTCACGGTGTCGGACCTCCCAGTGTGGACGCGCATTGGTGCTGCTTTCATAGTCCACAAGCAGGCTATGTAATAGGGGCGATAAGTGTCTGTGGACGCGTATCGACACCGCTGGAGGATGAGAATTTCTCGATGTATAAGTGTCTGAGAGGAACACACGCCCTGTTATATGTTAAAGTGGCATTAGTGTGATACTGCAATACAGTAATATATTGCACAAGTAGATTATGTCATAGTTGTGCCTTTGTTATCAGAAGTTTTGATGCTATGAAGCAGTGCTGGTTCGTGTAGGTCACCTTCCAAAGCTGCCTGTGACGGGGTAGGAGGAGGTGAAGGAACCCAGAACATTGGTGAGGCCTGAGGGAGGCACACGTGACCAACTTAACAAGGCACAAAGCAACACGGCTGACCATCGTGGCCAGTGACCGCTTAACAAGCCAACAGCTCTCGTAAAAGGCAATGCTTGTGACGCCAAACATATGTGCTCGTGAGGCCATGTTGTTGCTGGTAGTGGTGCTACAGTCCGTGTCAGTGTACCCAAACCTCTGCTTACCTATTGCTATCAGTTCCTGGCTGGGATCGATCCTGTACATGTTCTTCGTTGCTGGAAAGAGCGCAGCAACACAGCGGGCAAGTCTCCCACACTTTCACAACGAGGTGAACATCCAGCGACAACACCAACTCAAACTGAACGTTAAAAGTATGCAATTAGCAAAACGGACAAAAAATATCCTTGTTCTGTATGACATTTTAAGTTGTGTTGGTTCATATTGGTTGAGGGTACTGTTATGTGTGTGTGTTGGTGAGGGTACTGTTGTGTGTGTGGTGGAGTGGCACTGCTGTGCGAGTGCGATTTGCTCGTATGCTTTAAGGGTACCAAACGCTTTAGCGATTGCAATGCTCTCCAGGAAGCCCAGCAGCGGAATGACCAACAGCGCCAACCCCAGGTCCTGCAACAGCAGGTTACATGCCATGTGTAATACTTGCATATTTCCGCACTTAAAGCAAGATGTATAAAATACTGAAGACATCAAATTGAATGAAACTATGGGATGGGGAGCACTGCAGAAGTCGCAACCGGGTACCCGATACCCGTACCCTACCCGATACCCGGCTACCCGTACCCGGCCGGGTACGGGTAGGGAATGGGTATGGCCGGGTACCGGTACGGGTACCCGTTTGCGACCCTGGTGCGGCCGGGTACGGGTACAGGTAAGGAATCAAAACCCGTTTGCGCCCTCTGGAGCACTGTAACTGGCTTGGATATCGTGCTTTGGATCTGGAACAACAGCCACTCTCCGACACGGTGACCTACCCTGACGATCTGCAAAAAAGGGATGAATGTGCCTTCCTTGGTTTCTGAGAAGGCAGGAGGGTGGAACGGGGGTAGGCCCTCGGCAATGTGCCCCGTGAGGGTGAAGGGATGCAGCCTCTGGCTCTCGCAGGCAAACGCCACGAGCGCGGCGGCCAGGACGACCACCGCATTGCGCACTGAAACACACACGCGGCCAACGCTTATCTGTCAAGCACAGACATTGACACGGACACGGTTTCCAGAGCGCCAGTCTTCGCATCCCACCTTCCCACATTTACCAATCTTCTATGTTCTAATACAATCATGAGGCCTCCTTTGCCAGTACCAAAATATACTAATAGGGTTTTTCCCCTTTTTTCTGGCAACAAAACTGATACCTTTTGCAAGAAATCATGTTAACATTAACCACAATACTTGCAATAAAATGCAAACAAAAAACAATACTCTGATAATTTATGCATTGTCCTTGAAACTGATTGGTCCACACCAGAGACAGCTTTTCCTAGAGCCACCGTATAAAGGTGTCAGTTTTGTTGCCAGAAAAAAGGGGAAAACCCTTTCTAATACAATGTTATGTATTTTAAGATGATATAGGCATACCCCGGTTTATGCCCAGGATGCGTTCCTAAAACCAGAATGTAAATC
Source organism: Lampetra fluviatilis (assembly GCF_964198595.1). Taxonomy (NCBI): domain Eukaryota; kingdom Metazoa; phylum Chordata; class Hyperoartia; order Petromyzontiformes; family Petromyzontidae; genus Lampetra; species Lampetra fluviatilis. Next base: position 6,608,042 of record NC_136309.1, on the reverse strand, counting down.
TAAGCAAAGAGATGGGATGGCGGATTGTAATGTGGTACAGTACCTAAACAAAGGATGCTCGATAACCCATTGCGCATCTATACTGTTAAACGATCGGTGTGAAAAGTAAGTCTATTTTATAGATATATTAAGATATATTACCTTGTTTAGTATACTATATGTATTATCAGTTGTTTATTATATAAAAAATAGTTTACACTTGTATAAGAGAGTACACATGAAAGTGATTATAGCCAATCAGAGATGCGAATGATTCGGCGGCATCTGGCACCTAAAATGCGCCGTAGAACGTAAAAAAATTGGGGCTTCATAGTTAAGTTCCTAAATCTCGAGTATGCTATGACGAGGTACCACAGTATGCAAAATGGGATCGGGTATCAATAAGCTTAGTATGTTCGAGTGAAAGTACGCAAAGCGGGAGGGTGTAAATCGGGGAATTACCGTATTCACAAAAACAGTCCTCCGATAACATCAATTGACCTGGATAATAAGAACACAAACCTGTCCCGAAAATAGAGGTGATGCTATTGCTGATACGAACGGAGACAGGAATGGGCGGTGGGAAGGGGGACCGTGCGGCAATCAGGCGAAGGAGGATGAGCAGCAGAAGGGAGCTCCCGCCCAGCAAGGCATCTGCCAGTCTGACAGCGCACACCACACGGGTCAAACGATGCCTGCATAGCCATGAAGAATGTGGACGAAAGTTCCCTGCTGACAATTACACACCGCATCAGATACGCATTTTTGTTCGAGTCGTGCTAGGAGAGGCCCCGAACGAGCTCTGCACTCATGTTGGCGGTGACCAAGACAAAGATCCCCCGTGTAGCCTTAACAGACTGTTGGGGCAAGTGCTATTAGCGAGCACCTATGAAAGCTGGCACGGCATACGTGGGGTTAGGTGGCCAGCACCACGCCATGTACTGAACTGAATCATTACTAGTACATTTTATGAAATGTACTAGTAATGGCAGAACTCCACGACTCCAGGAAGTGGCCCCGAAGCTTGCCATAACGTAAGGGACCGTGGCCAATTACAGTCAACGTCAGTTGACTGTGGACAATTAGACCCAAAACGAAACATAACAGAAAAAAAAGTACGTTTAAAAAATATATATATATATTTTTTGTGATAGAATATAGTATTGTCATTTGTATGACATAAGTATACCAAGTTTGCAGTCGATACCACGTTGGAAAGTGGGTTAAAAAATTGAGTTACAAGATTTGAGGATACAACAACGACAACAATGACAACAACAGACACAGTGAGTTAAAAGAAAGCGTGTAAAAAGGATAATTTTTTTAACGAAAATTTATTTTCAGGATGTGCTTGCTGGCTTAGGGAGGAATATGATGCTCACCTGGTCTCTGCGATTTTGGAAAACGTGTAATACACCTCCTGAAAGAACTGCTGAGGGATGTCTTTAAGTCCGAGGAGTGTCTAACCAGATGCAAAACACACAACAGACAAAAGTTTGACTAAATACACAATGTGCTCAAGATGCACGGCATCAATATAACTGCTGTAAAACAAACAACCAAACACATCTCTGAATGCTTGCAATTAAAATAAAAAGTGGCTCTTCTTGTTATTTTGGTTGCCGACCCCTGACCATGGAAGACCAGTTCACTATGGAAGTCCAGTTCACCATGGAAGTCCAGTTCACCATGGAAGTCCAGTTCACCATGGAAGTCCAGTTCACCATGGAAGTCCAGTTCACCATGGAAGTCCAGTTCACCATGGAAGTACAGTCCACCATGGAAGTACAGTTCACCATGGAAGTACAATTCACCATGGAAGTCTAGTTCACCATGGAAGTACAGTTCACCATGGAAGTACAGTTCACCATGGAAGTACAGTTTACCGTGGAAGTACAGTTCACCATGGAAGTCCAGTTCACCATGGAAGTACAGTTCACCATGGAAGTACAGTTCACCATGGAAGTCCAGTTCACCATGGAAGTCCAGTTCACCATGGAAGTACAGTTCACCATGGAAGTACAGTTCACCATGGAAGTACAGTCCACCATGGAAGTACAGTTCACCATGGAAGTACAGTTCACCATGGAAGTCTAGTTCACCATGGAAGTACAGTTCACCATGGAAGTACAGTTCACCATGGAAGTACAGTTTACCGTGGAAGTACAGTTCACCATGGAAGTCCAGTTCACCATGGAAGTACAGCTCACCATGGAAGTACAGTTCACCATGGAAGTACAGTTTACCGTGGAAGTACAGTTTACCATGGAAGTACAGTTCACCATGGAAGTACACCTCATGGGCAGGCATCGGGAACCTGCGGCACCGGAGCCGCATGCGACTCATTAAGGACTGTTTCGCAACATTATTTTTGAAGGACTGTCTCGTATTCACGTGCATTGCAGCTCTTGAAATTTTTTTTTTACCGAATTTGTTTGTTGTTTTGGTTTCCGACCCCTGCACTAGTCATACGTCGAGAGTAACACAAGTCGGTCCTCTGTCCCATTAGGACACAAGACTTATTGATTGCGGCGCTGGCCTTTTTTTACAGACGCACAAATGCACATTCAGGACAAGTTTCAGTGAAGCAGTTACCATAACTGAGCAGTTACCTTAATTTGGCTGAATCCAATCGTTATTGCAGCAGCGGAAGTGAATCCTTTCAAGACAGGGAGGGAGATGAATTCGACCAAAAAACCTGAACAAAAGAAGAAGACCACATTATTGCAAGAGAAATAATTTCCTTGAGAACATTGGCAGCAGCTTAATATTCACACTGCGGCATTGCATTCTAAAGGTTTAAATGTTCACATGCACAACAACAGTCGCATCTCCACTGGCGGAGCCAGTGGGGGGGGTGGGGTGGCACGTGCCCCCCCCCAATGATCCATAATTTCGATCGGATCATTGGGGTTTATTAGTAATAAATCGGCATTTTGCGACCCCCACTGCCACTGTGTAGCATATTATTACGTGCCAGGGACTCTATGAGATGATAGGACAATAGTCCGAGTCCATAATTGGCAATAAGTAACAGCAAAGCGGTTATAAGTGACTCGCAGAATTGTGCGCAGTTGCGTATACAGGACACGACTTCCCTGAAGGCAAACACCTTCAGCGAGCACGATGCCGATCACACAACGCGGTTCGAATTCAACCCTCGATCGGTGGCTGCACCATCGCCGCACACGGCGTCGAATAAAAAGCAAGGGACAAGTCCTTATTTACTAACAACTCCTCTATCATTTTTCATTGCAGGAGGGGTTACCCCCCCTCCCCCTACCTGAAAATCCTGGCTCCGCCATTGCGCGTCTCCACAGGCATATTACAAGATCTCAGGCGACAGTGACGGTCCCTACCCAAACGAAGGATCCCCATGAGCAGCTGGATGGCGCCAGACAGGAAGGTGAGCAGCACGGCGTACACGGGGTCGCGGCGCACGTACACCGACACAACGAGTGACATGATGGCCGTGGGGCCCAGCGTCACGTCCTTCGACGTCCCGAGCAGGCAGTACACGAAGCAGCCCATGAAGGCCGAGTAGAGGCCGTACTGCAGCAGGGGGAATGCACAGCCTCGCTCACGAACCCACTGCGCCACCTTTCACCTTCACACAGTCCGAGTGAGACTCCGAGCACTGCTTCAACAAAACAAGGGATTTTCAGCAACTAGAAATGGCACCATGTCGTGATTCTCCTTATAATTGTTTTGCAATGTGTCATTATGAATTCCTGGGGTAAGGGCATAAGTATTCATGTCCTTACCCCAGTGTCCTGAAATAAAATAATTTCGGGATAATAAATCTGTCATTAACACATATGTTGGTCTCAATTATTTTAAAAAACGTAAACTCTTTGCAGCTGAAAGCTTCTCACAAGAGAACACCAACATATGCATGAAGCAGAACATTACACACAACCTCTCAGTGGCAGCACAACCAGCATAAAGCAGCATAAGCCATGCACCGTACAGAAAAATACATCTGACGCTGGGTTCACAGGTCAGGATTTGACTTGACAAATGCACGCAACGCCTTTCGCGGACACGTCTCGAAACGCCTCCCATTCAGCGTGCCCACGGTGCTCTGGTCCACGAAACTCACCACCCCCCGTGTGCGGTCCATCAGGCCTCATCGAAACAAAAGCCAGGTCGGCCTCTCTGGACGTGCCACCGAAATGCGATCCTGGGGGGGGGGGGGAGCGGGGGAACAGGTGGAGGGCGACCGCAGCCCAGAGGTCGCAACCGGGTACCCGATACCCGTACCCTACCCAATAACCGGCTACCCGTACCTGGCCGGGTACCCGTTTGCGACCCTGGTGCGGCCAGGTACGGGTACGGGTAGGCCGTGAGTCACTGGTGAGTAGCCGTTTGTCACTCATTTCGGGTAGGGTACGGGTAGGGAACGGGTACCCGTACCCGGCCGGGTACGGGTACGGGTAAGGAATCAAAACCCGTTTGCGACCTCTGCCGCAGCCTTACCTGCGCGGGTAAGCCGGCCACCTGCGCGTAGGCGAGGGACTGAGGCACCACGGTGAGGCCCACGGTGAGCCCTGCCACCAAGTCCATGCGTGCAGAGCGCAGCGTGTAGCCTGGCAGCCACGCGAGCGGGGGCAGCAGCCCACGCACACGGCCAGGTGGGCAACAGCAGCGCGCTACGGACGCGACGCCGGTCCTGGCGAGCCCGAGAGCGCGAGCGAGACCAGCGTGGCACCGCTCCGCCATCTCACACGCACGGAGAAGGAAACGCCACCACTCACGTACACCCCACCACTCACGTTCACCCCACCACTCACGTTCACCCCACCACTCACGTACACCCCACCACTCACGTTCACCCCACCACTCACGTACACCCACCACTCACGTACACCCCACCACTCACATATACCCCAACACTCACGTTCACCCACCACTCACATACACCCCACCACTCACGTACACCCACCACTCACGTTCATCCACCGCTCACGTACACCCCACCACTCGCGTACAACCACCGCGGTCTGCTGTCAGGGTCGGGGCGGTGACACGGCCCACAGCGTAAGCGTTGTTGCCACTTTCTGCAGAGGTTAGAAGTTCGCGACCGGCAGGCGGCCCTGGTTAATACTGCGGGTGTATTAACAGTAAAATACATGCCATCTGCTTTGCTCACAGTGGATGAAGAAAAGTAGTGAGGGCATTATGTCAAGCTTTCCCAAACTCCATTTGGCGCGACTCGCCAAGCTTTGCCTTTCCGCATTTACCAATTTACAAAAAATAAAAAATGATGTCCTTCTATGCTGTACGTGCATGATAATTCTTAAACACGTGGCCAATTTAAAATATGCTGCCAGGACCTTCCAGAGGCAGCAAAGTCACACGGTACAGAAACTCACATCCCCATAGATCAATTTCAACGAGCATGGATAATATTTAACAATTCATCCAACCACGTGAAATGCACTGAGCATATTCCTCAATCACAATGGACTTCACGCGGACTATGAACCTATTCAAAAGTGTTGTTTTCCTTCCACTGTCTTTGCCAAGTTAAGTTCGTGCTGCCATTATGATGTAATCCAGCAGCATGTGTTTAACATACAGTATCTCACTCCGTTCATCATCATCAGGCTCCATCGTGTCAAGTTTAGTGGTGTCCTGTTACACGTATTTCCCTTTAAGGCCAGTGCTATTAACGAATGTGGTGATTTTTTTTGGTCACTCTGCTAATGAGACCGAGAAGGTTGAAACCGGTGCAGATTTTGCCTGCTTAAACAAAAAACGTGCTGAGTTCGTCTAAACTTGGAGAACATTTGGCATTTTTTTCTACTTATTTTTTTCTGCAAGTGTGCTTCGTCCACTTAAAGCGTAATAAATACAAACAACCACGCCTACGGACGAGTTCTTGTGCAACGTCAAAGCACAAGAGGATCGCACGGACATCTCCCACCGAATTGTCAGAGACATCTGACAACTCATTCACTCAACCTCTGTCAATAACATCACTCACTCACCTCAATCGCACACATCGCTCGGCTCGCTCACGTAACTCATCTCACTCACCTTACGCACTCACACACATGCAATGCCACTCACTCACACACAATGTCACTCACCTTACACACACACACAATGTCACTCATCTCACTCACCTTACGCACTCACACACATACAATGTCACTCACCTTACACACACACAATGTCACTCACCTTACACACACGTAATGTCACTCACCTTACACACACACACTATGTCACTCACACACTCACACACACACAATGTCACTCACCTTACACTCACACACACACGTAATGTCACTCACACACACACACACAATGTCACTCACCTCACACACACACAATGTCACTCACCTTACACACACACACAATGTCATTCACACACACACACAGTCACTCACCTTACACACACACTATCACACACACAATGTCACTCACACACACAATGTCACTCACCTTACACTCACACACACACAGTCACTCACCTTACACACACACTATCACACACACAATGTCACTCACACACACAGTCACTCACCTCACCTCCCCTGCGTCTCGCTCCGAGTGTGGGGGGTTTGGGGTAGGGGGGGGTCAGCGTCTCCTGGGTGCGGCAGTGGTCATGGGGTGTGACCGTGTCAGTCGCCTGGTTAGTGGACTAGCAGTGTGAGTGGTTGTGTTAGTGGTGTGTAGTATGGTAGTGTGTTGGCTGTGTGAGTGGTTGTGTTCATAGTGTGTTAGTGGTGTGTTGGTAGTGTGTTAGCAGTGTGAGTGATTGTGTTAGTGGTGTGTTGGTAGTGTGTTAGCAGTGTGAGTGATTGTGTTAGTGGTGTGTTGGTAGTGTGTTAGCAGTGTGAGTGGTTGTGTTCATAGTGTGTTGGTAGTGTGTTAGCAGTGTGAGTGATTGTGTTAGTGGTGTATAGTATGGTAGTGTGTTAGCAGTGTGAGTGATTGTGTTCATAGTGTATAGTATGGTAGTGTGTTAGCAGTGTGAGTGGTTGTGTTCATAGTCTATAGTATGGTAGTGTGTTAGCAGTGTGAGTGGTTGTGTTCATAGTGTGTTAGTGGTGTGAGTGATTGTGTTAGTGGTGTATAGTATGGTAGTGTGTTAGCAGTGTGAGTGGTTGTGTTAATAGTGTATAATATGGTAGTGTGTTAGCAGTGTGAGTGATTGTGTTAGTGGTGTGTTGGTAGTATGATTGTGAATAAAGGTGTTGGTGGTGTGTTGGTAGAGTGCGATTGTGTTAATAGTGGGTGTGTGATTGAAGCAAGTGTGAGTTTATGCTGATGTGTGTGATTGTGTCCCTCTGTGAGGTCTCTGTGTGTAGCTGTGTACTCAAGTCGCTTGTTGTGTAGTTGTGTTTTGTTGCTGTCTTGTTGTGTGTAAAAAAAAAAATTTAAATGTTGTGGTTTCACGCTTCAACACACCGATGGGCTAAAGCAGTGAACTATTTTGTCTTTAGTCAACGTGACACTTTTTTGCTGATTGGCCGTGTCGGGTGGTGGAGGGTTACGACACATTTATAAGTAACGCGATCTAACCCATAGACGTTGATAATTATTAATATTGTTCGCGAAAGCCGGCCACGTGTTAAACTGTACTGTTGTTGTGTTGTTGTGTGTACTGTTGTTGTGTGGACTGCAGTTATGTCTAGTTGTGTTTTGTAGGAGTGTTGTGTAAAGTTGTTGCGTACTGTAGTTGTGTAGGTGTGTGGACTGTCATTATGTACTGTGGTTGTGTTGCTCTGTGGTTGTGATGTCCTGTGGTTGTGTTTCTCTGTGGTTGTGTTGCTCTGTGGTTGTGCTGCTCTGTGGTTGTGTAGCCCTGTAGTTGTGCTTCTCTGTAGTTGTGTTGCTCTGTGGTTGTGCTGCTCTGTAGTTGTGTTGCTCTGTGGTTGTGCTGCTCTGTGATTGTGTAGCCCTGTAGTTGTGCTTCTCTGTAGTTGTGTTGCTCTGTGGTTGTGCTGCTCTGTAGTTGCTGAAAAAAAAAGAGGACGCGGATGCTCAATTTGGTCGCCCGTAGCCTTCAACGTGGATCCAGATATCACGTGACCGGGGCCCTCTCCCTCCTCCCAACCCCCTCCCTCCTTCCGACTCCCCTCCCACCCTTCGCCCCCTCCCCTCCCACCCCCCTCCCACCCTTCTCCCCCCCCCTCTTCCCCCCACCCTTCTCCCCCTCCCCTCCCACCCTTCTCCCCCTCCCCTCCCACCCTTCTCCCCCTCCCCTCCCACCCTTCTCCCCCTCCCCTCCCACCCTTCTCCCCCCCCACCCTTCTCCCCCCCCACCCCCTCCCACCACCTCTCTCTCCCCCACCTCCGCCCCCCACTCCCTTCCTCCTCCCCCCACCTCCCGCCCCCCGACCACGTGACGAGTCGCCATGCTGCTACTGCTGCCCGCGCTGCTACTACTGCCCGCGCTGCTGCTGCTGCTGGCTCCGTGCGGAGTCGTGGCGAGCAGGAGGAGGAGGAACGCGCTGCTCATCCTCGGTACCAGCGGGGACCCGGGGCACGGGGAGATCGGTGCGGGGCGCCTTGACGTCCCCCCCCGCTTGGCTCTTTTTGGTCTTCTTCCTCTTATCTCTTCCTCCTCCTCTCGCCATTTATTGTGAAAATTCCGTCACAGTTCCTATGATTGCTCTTTCATTGCTTTCGTGGCATTATTTTGGTGATTTCGAAAAGTGTATTGGTTGAGCCATGTTTGTTTGTTGTAGTACAGTGTTAGGCTGATGGCCTTAATCTAAGTTGTCTTGTGGTTGTTGTTGTTTGACTTGCATCCCACTGGGATTTTTGCACACAGCGTTGGTGTACGGTGCTTTTTTCTGCAATATTTTTGCTGTCTTTTCTTGGATTTTCTGTTTGCACATAGTCACATATTCACTACAAGATGTTTTCTTGTTCATGTTTTTGTTTTTTGTTTGTTGCGGTTGCACCCGATTCAAGAGCCGAATGGCTCACAGGGCAAAACCTAATACACGAACTTGAACTCTCGCGCAGCCGACGATGGCGGCTTCGAGCTGGGCGCCTACAACAACACGGCCATCGGCACGCCGCACCTGGACGCGCTGGCGACCCGCAGCCTCCGCTTCGGCCACGCGTTCACCAGCGTCAGCAGCTGCTCGCCCAGCCGCGCAGCGCTGCTCAGCGGCCTGCCGCAGGTGAGTGTGTGTGTGTCTGTGTGTGTCACTTGTGTGTGTGTATCTGTCTGTCACGTGTGTGTGTGTCACTTGTGTATGTATCTGTCTGTCACTTGTGTGTGTGTGTCACTTGTGTGTGTCACTTGTGTGTGTCACTTGTGTGTGTCACTTGTGTGTCTGTGTGTGTCACTTGTGTGTGTGTCTGTGTGTGTGTGTCACTTGTGTGTCTGTGTGTGTCACTTGTGTGTGTCACTTGTGTGTGTGCCACTTGTGTGTCCCTTGTGTGTGTGTGTGTCTGTCACTTGTGTGTGTGTGTGTCTGTCACTTGTGTGTGTGTCACTTGTGTTTGTGTGTGTCACTTGTGTGTGTGTTTGTGTGTCTGTCAGTGTGTGTGTTTATGTGTCTGTCAGTGTGTGTGTGTGTCACTTATGTGTGTGTGTCACTTATGTGTGTGTGTGCCACTTGTGTGCGTGTGTGTCACTTGTGTCACTTCTGTGTGTGTCTGTCACTTGTGTGTGTGTCACTTGTGTGTCTGTCACTTGTGTGTCTGTCACTTTTGTGTGTGTGTGTCACGTGTGTGTGTCACGTGTGTGTGTCACTTGTGTGTGTGTCACTTGTGTGTGTGTCACTTGTGTGTGTGTGTCACTTGTGTGTGTGTGTCACTTGTGTGTGTGTGTCACTTGTGTGTCCCTTGTGTGTGTGTGTGTCTGTCACTTGTGTGTGTGTGTGTCTGTCACTTGTGTGTGTGTGTGTGTCTGTCACTTGTGTGTGTGTCACTTGTGTTTGTGTGTGTCACTTGTGTGTGTGTTTGTGTGTCTGTCAGTGTGTGTGTTTATGTGTCTGTCAGTGTGTGTGTGTGTCACTTATGTGTGTGTGTCACTTATGTGTGTGTCACTTATGTGTGTGTGCCACTTGTGTGCGTGTGTGTCACTTGTGTCACTTCTGTGTGTGTGTCTGTCACTTGTGTGTGTGTCACTTGTGTGTCTGTCACTTGTGTGTCTGTCACTTTTGTGTGTGTGTGTCACGTGTGTGTGTCACTTGTGTGTGTGTCACTTGTGTGTGTGTGACTTGTGTGTGTCTGTCACTTGTGTGTGTGTGACTTGTGTGTGTGTGTCACTTGTGTGTGTGTGTCACTTGTGTGTGTGTCACTTTTGTGTGTCTGTCACTTTTGTGTGTGTGTGTGTCACGTGTGTTTGTCACTTGTGTGTGTGTCACTTGTGTGTGTGTGACTTGTGTGTGTCTGTCACTTGTGTGTGTGTGTGTCACTTGTGTACGTTCTGTGTGTCACTTCTGTGTGTGTGTGTCACTTGTGTACGTTCTGTGTGTCGTGACTGCTCGGAGACGAACGAAGGCCGCGCTGTGTTTTGTGTCCAGCACCAGAATGGCATGTACGGCCTCCACCAAGACGTCCACCACTTCAACTCGTTTGAACAAGTGCGGAGCCTCCCTCTGCTGCTCAACCAGTCGGGCATTCGGACAGGTGAAGGAGGACCGCTGCCGAGATGGCACCGCTCTGCCCGCTGCCAGACACTTCCTCGTGTGAATGTAGGCAGGCAGCAGCTGTAGAGACAGCCTTGCTTATCCTGCAGCTGTGGAGACAGCCTTGCTTCTCCTGCAGCTGATTGCGAGAATGCTCACTTGCGCTGCTTGCTTCTGTCAACATTGACCCGTCCCTCGGCGGCGACTCCTCCGCTGCCGCCTTCGTAGCGAGAGGTTGTGGAAAGCCCCCCTGATCCACCTGCTCCACGCCACTGGTACAGAATGTACCTTCCTTCATGGGCACCTGTAGGCTCCTCTGCTTTGCACGTGGGCCGAATTATTCCTCCTCGTGCCTCTTGATTCGACCGAGAGAGAGCGAGCGAGCGGAACCACAAGCCCGTTTAAAGCTTTGTCCACAAATGATTTCAACTGTTAATAAGTCGCCCTCCTCGTACGCTCCGGTTACCTCTTTTGTTGTTGCCTGACACCCGATTCGTAATCTTATCCACGGTGTCGTGACACCCGCGTCTCCCTGGTGTCTGCAGTCGCGTGTACGGCGTGCTTTCTGAATCCAATGTGTGGTAATGGTGGGTGTAACGTTGTGCGAGGGTCGTCCCCCTGTATGGCGAGAACGCGATGCCTTGTCAATGAATGTACCGTCAATCCCTGCTGCGAGTTGGAGACTGGACCAGTCTGGTGCCAGTTTTTAAAGCTGAAGAGCAACCAATTGTGTAACAGCGGTCTCTTCAATAGGAATACTACTGTACGAGAGATTTCGATTTAAAGCTTTCGTGACTGCAGGGATTCATATTCTTGGTTCTTTCGGTAAAGTCACGTAGAAGGTAAATAATAAAATAATACAAATAAAACATAATAAAATACAATTCTCACGACGTTTCGGCCACAATGCAAGCAGCAGTCCTCAGGTGAAGAACAGGGCTGTCGGAAAGACATCACTCAGACGCTGTCTTTCCGACAGCCCTGTTCTTCACCTGAGGACGGCTGCTTGCGTTGTGGCCGAAACGTCGTGAGAATTGTATTTGATTGTTTTTTATTATTTCCCTTCTACGTGACTTTACCGAAAGAACCAAGATGTTTATGAACACTTGCCTCGATGCTAATTTGAGCAAGAGATCATTCAGTGGTCGGCAACAGTGTATAATTTTTGCAGCCAAATGGATCATTGTTCCTTCCTAGTTGTTCCACGAGGAATGAGTGCTTGGAAGCGTTGTGTACTCCCAGTGCCATCGCTTCTAGGTGTACAGTCTTGGGATTGTGGAGGCTTCCAATGGAAGAGGTTGCTTTGACTGTGTCATGCCGCAGGTATTATTGGGAAGAAACACGTAGGACCCGAAGCCGTCTACCCTTTTGAGTTTTCATATACTGAAGAAAACAACTCGATCCTTCAAGTTGGACGGAACATTACGCGCATCAAACAGCTAGTGAGAGCTTTCCTGCGTATGGACGATGGCAGGTACCTGACAATCTTGTTCCTCCTAACCCTACGGCAACTTCCTTTGCCAGTGCACTTACACCGGCACACATTCGTATCTCACAGGGACCCGTGCATCTTATAGGGATACGTGTCTCTTATCCTAGGCCGTTCTTCCTGTACGTGGCGTTTCATGATCCACACCGTTGTGGCCATTCCCAGCCCCAGTTTGGATCTTTCTGTGAGAAATTTGGGAATGGAGAGCCTGGAATGGGGACAATCCCTGACTGGAAACCCCATCACTATAATCCCGACGATGTGAAGGTATGCACACTCAATTATTAACACTTCACCTGAGAACCTTATGTAGTAAATGTGAAACGGTTATGGGTTACGCTCTTCCACTCTACCTGCACTGGTGGAATTGACATGGCGTGCCCTTGTCTTTGCATGAGTTAGATAGTCCGGCGGTGGACTATTTGCTTAAACACGTTAATGATTAATCCTTGATCGTTTGTGCGTGGATTAAATATTGGCCGTTCTATAGGATGGGGGGGGGGTCAAGCGAACGTACGCAGGCGGGGGAGGGTAAAAAGTACGCGTGCGTACAGGGAGGGGGAACAGGGTCAAGTTTTGACAGATTTTTGCGTACGTACTAAATGGATGGCCCCTTATGTGGCTGGTAGGCCACCGGAGGATGAACACGGACGGATTTTGCTACAATCAGCCTGGCAGACTTGACAAAATGTACACAGCTAGGCTTTGCTGAATAAATAATATAAAAACAATTTTAATCTAAACCTGGAATGCTAATGGCTGAGATGACCAGGCCTCATGTTAATGTAGAAACTAAATTGGAGGTGATAAACATTCCCGGTTGATGTTTTATTTCAAAGTGAGAATGGCGAAGGTGGTGCATTGAGGTTCCCCCTGTTGCCCTGTCCACTCAGGTGCCCTACTTCGTACCGGACACGCCCACAGCGCGCGCGGACCTCGCCGCACAGTACACGACCATCGGACGCTTGGACCAAGGTATCGCGTCCTAACGCACCTCGAGGCTTCGCGACAACAGCCTGTCCTCGGGGTGTCTTCGTTATTGATTCATCCTCCATCCTTGAAAGTACTCACTTTCCTACATATTAGATTTTAAAGGGGTGGTGATGTGGCACAACGGCAGTGCGTTTATTGCTTTTTGCAAAAGTTCCTGGTTCGAATCCTGCAGGTCGCCCTGGTTAATACTGCAGTTGTATCCATAAAATATGCGCCATCTGCTTCCCAGTGGACGCTCATGATTCTGTGATCAAAAATGTGTCCGATTAGAAAAATGTGCACATTACAAGTTGTGTTTATAAATATGCCGTGCTGGCATCGCAGTACAACATTTTTAAAAGTTAAAAAAATTACCCGCTAAATTTCTTAATTTGGAAACACATAGAAATCATTGATCCCGATTGGGAAAAGTTAGCAGGACCCTCTTTCAAAAGCCTTAAGACTCAGTGGGGCTTTCCTGGGTAAACAAGCATAACATATAAAAAGTCAAAGTAACTAGGTGTACGCCGCATACACATTGACAAAATTGAGCGTTTTCTTTAGCTGAAGAGCCAATTCAACAGCCTGAACAATGTGTACAGGATGGAAGCAAATAATATATACGCAAAAAGTGTCTTAAACAGCAAAACAAGGAATGCTACAATCCAGGCTTTTTGAGCTGCTTCCATTACAAGGTTGTGCAGAATGTAACCACAATGGTGATGTTAACCTAGCACGCAATGCAAGATAAAACTCCGACTGAACAAATGACACTTATATAGCATCTGACTGCAAGCCGTATCTCAACATGTTCGACATACAGTGCCAAATAAGTTCTACAGACATAGGATAGGGAAACATGGGAGAGGAGAGAAAGCAATGCACAGCACAGTTCAGGATGAAGGAACCAGGGCCCAGCACCAAAAACAACAGCAAACATGAGCCCCAGGGGCAGGAACAAGTGAGCCCCAGGGGCAGGAACAAGTGAGCCCCAGGGGCAGGAACAAGTGAGCCCCAGGGGCAGGAACAAGTGAGCCCCAGGGGCAGGAACAAGTGAGCCCCAGGGGCAGGAACAAGTGAGCCCCAGGGGCAGGAACAAGTGAGCCCCAGGGGCAGGAACAAGTGAGCCCCAGGGGCAGGAACAAGTGAGCCCCAGGGGCAGGAACAAGTGAGCCCCAGGGGCAGGAACAAGTGAGCCCCAGGGGCAGGAACAAGTGAGCCCCAGGGGCAGGAACAAGTGAGCCCCAGGGGCAGGAACAAGTGAGCCCCAGGGGCAGGAACAAGTGAGCCCCAGGGGCAGGAACAAGTGAGCCCCAGGGGCAGGAACAAGTGAGCCCCAGGGGCAGGAACAAGTGAGCCCCAGGGGCAGGAACAAGTGAGCCCCAGGGGCAGGAACAAGTGAGCCCCAGGGGCAGGAACAAGTGAGCCCCAGGGGCAGGAACAAGTGAGCCCCAGGGGCAGGAACAAGTGAGCCCCAGGGGCAGGAACAAGTGAGCCCCAGGGGCAGGAACAAGTGAGCCTCAGGGGCAGGAACAAGTGAGCCCCAGGGGCAGGAACAAGTGAGCCCCAGGGGCAGGAACAAGTGAGCCCCAGGGGCAGGAACAAGTGAGTCTCAGGGGCAGGAACAAGTGAGCCCCAGGGGCAGGAACAAGTGAGCCCCAAGGCAATCCCTGGATGACTCGCAGTCAATTCACCAACGAGTTCCAGGGGCAGCTGGGTCAGCATTAATGAATCCTAGACGAGGCCCGGGCGAGATGGGAGGAACAAGGTATGGAGGAGAGATCAGGCAAGGCTCAGGAGATAATGTGAGGGTTAGGCCAAGCAATGGACGGGGAAAAAAAAATGTCAGCGAAAAAAAAAGATAGTGGTAGGGAGGCAGTGAAGATGACGAGAAAAGGTTTTAAACCACATTTTAGCGTGTATCATATCCACAGTAAAAACATGGCCGGGTAGCTCAGCAGTAGAGTAAGCAGCTCGCAATGGGAAGATTGCGAGTTTAAATCCTGGTTGGGGTTGCCAATCATACCTCCGGGGTCAATACGAGTGCCATTTTCAGGCAAGTCAACAGTGGTTGTCCTGCGTACAGACTCGCCGCCACCACCATAGCAGTGCAGAATTTCCACCACGGGCTCAGGACTCTAAACGGTGTACGAGCACCTCCTCTGCTCATTTGAGCAGGAAATCGCTGAATGAGGCGGCAGCTTGTGCAATAGACCGCTCGCCCTTGAGCAGATGTTCCTACACGAAGGCCGACCCCCGTGCTCTCCTTACTGCAGGCGTGGGGCTGGTGCTGGAGGAGCTGCGGAGCGCCGGCCACGCGGACGACACGCTCGTGCTCTACAGCTCCGACAACGGGATCCCTTTTCCCGGTGGCCGCACCAACCTGTACACGGGCGGTGTGGCCGAGCCGCTGCTCGTGTCCTCCCCGGAGCACCGCGAGCGCTGGGGCCACAGCAGCGAGGCCTACGTGAGCCTGCTGGGTACGCACAAGACAGCGCTTTCTCTCGCGCATGGCATTTGAATAGTAACGGACAAAACGAAACGCGTGTCAATGGCATCAGGAGCTGTCCGATGAACACATTCACGATTGGGCGACTATCCATTTGTGAAGGAAATCGCCACATGTGCCGTGCGTTCGAACGCGGCAGTGCTTGGGGGCGAGGAACCATGGCCGGGCTCAGAGGGGAAGTTGCGACTCAGACTGAGTTTCCGCAGAGAAAAATTTATCATGAACGGACGTATACATTTGTGTTCCTCTTATCTATTTTCCGTACCTCTTATTTGAGTAAATTACAAATAAAAAAGTGTACAGGAAACATCAATGGCACTGAAATTGGTGCTTAGCAACTTGGTTTACCAGTGTGTTACAGATCACGATGTCAGTGCCATTCCACATTCTTGTGGCCCTGTTCATGCTCTTAATGAGAATTTGTCTCCAAACCCTTGCAGACATTACACCGACGATGCTGGAGTGGTTCTCGGTGCCTTATCCCGACTACGCCATGTTCAAGAAGGATGAGCCCGTAGTGCTGACAGGACGCTCGCTGCTTCCAGCTCTCCAACAAGAACCACCGTGGGACATTGCCTTTTCCAGCCAGAGCCACCACGAGGTCACGATGTACTACCCCATGCGCGCCCTGCGCCACGGCCACCTCCACCTGATCCACAACATGCACTTCCTCATGCCTTTCCCTGTGGACCAGGATCTGTACGTGTCCCCCACCTTCCAAGACCTGCTCAATCGCAGCATGCAGGGTCAGCCTACACACTGGTACAAGAGCCTACGGGAGTTCTACTACCGCGAGCGCTGGGAGCTCTACGACACGCGCGCCGACCCGGCAGAGACTCGCAACCTGGCACATGACGCGGCCTACGCGGACACACTGCGCACCCTGCAGCAGCAGCTGCGGGCCTGGCAGTGGGCCACTTACGACCCTTGGGTGTGCGCGCCAGATGGCGTTCTCGAGGCACAGGGACAGTACAAGCAGCATCCGCAGTGTCTGCCACTACACAACCTACTGTGATGGCTGGCCAGCAACAACTGTAAAAAACATGACACTTTTATATTTTGTTGTCGAGGGGACTGATGACATTGGATGTTAGCTATTAAGAGAACGTGATTTGTGTCGATTGGGATTTTTTTACGACTTGAAAATTAACAGTTATAATCCGAGTGATTCCCAGCCATGGATATCGGTGGAGAGTGATATCTGAACTGGTCTTGGGGCCTCATCACCAACCCGCATTGACCAGCGTGGCCAAGTATGGTCAAACATCCACTCGACCACCGCAGCGTGGGGGGAGGCCTTTATCCAGCTTTGGATTGACAATGATCTGTAAATTATAGATGAGTGTGCATCCCTCGGAAATTTACTGAAGGCAGACCAGGACCAAAATGGTGATGAGCAATTCAGAGCAGGTTGGAGTGCTCTTTGAAACTTGAGTAACAGCCATGGTTGATAAGTTGAGTAGCTGATGGCTGGTCCATGATTTAGCGCTTATCCAAAATCATCATTGACGTGGTTTTGAATTCAAGTGGTGCACTTAAGTGGGTTGGTATAGCAATTGTTGGGGGTGCACTTTGATAAACCTGTTTAAAGTGTTGCATCACGTCTCCGCCCGTCATTCAACAACTTTCCACAAGCATCTCTATCACTCGAGCAGTCGAAGGTTGAAATAAACCTGACTCGCGCATTCAGTAACTTTAATTACAAGTCTTGGCACCTGATAAAACAAACATTAAATGAAATATTAACTGTTGAGAAGTCGGCAAGAAGATTGGATCAGTGCCGAGCCTCGGCAGCCATAACAACGCATTCACTCTGCCGCTGCCGGCATTACAAACTCGTCCTTAAATTGCACAAGGTTCTAATTATGCCCTGAAGAGTTTCCCCAAAGAGATGGTCCCTTTTAGGACTAACAGTACTGTACAGCATGGGTAAATTCAAACACATTTCATTGTAATATGAAATACATGGCAAGGTTGGCCTCTATGCACAAGTGAGGAGCGGCTAGAAAGTAAAGTTAATTCCCAAACCCAATGAAATAGAATGATCACCTCCGAAATGTGAACAGGGAGACTGGTCAATCCTTATCAATAATAACCTGAGCTGACCTCCAAACTGGTGACAGCCCACGGATAAACCTTGACTTGTAGAGAGCATACCAACGCTCACTTTGTAACCGGCTTTTCCACTGGAAACATCTGCCTCGCGTCTTATGTCTCACAACTTTGTAAGTCCACTTTGCTCGGGTAATCCCCATGGGACTTGCGGATCAGCTGTGGGTTATCTTTTTCCCGTGGCGATTGGTCCTATTGGACGTGCATGCACACCCCCATTCAGCCACCCATCCCCTCCCCCTATTAGTAAAATGTACAATGAAAGCCAGTACCAAGTTAATAGGGACTCGCAACAAAAATGTCAGCTGTTCATTGTAAAATGAGAAGCGTTGTGAGCTCGTAACCTAAGAAACCGTGCAGATGAGGAGAGGGTACAGGGTTCGCGGGATTCGCTGGGGGCTCCCTACTGCGACGTGCCAGCGCTGCCCAGATCACGCGAGAAGGGTGGCGCCTGGTACGACTCCGAGTCCGGGAGTTGTGCAGCGGCGGGGCTGGGGTCCGTGTACTCTTCTCCAAAGTGGGCGCCCAAGCGGTACTTCTGGAAGACGAAGATCGTGAGCCCGACCTGGACACAATAAAGTACACGATTGGGTTGGGCTATGCTTTTTCAAGCCAACATCTACTTGTACTTTTCCAGCAGCCCTGGCGACAAGCACGCAACCCATTGAAAGCAGGCCACACGGCTGGGCTAGAATCTGGGTTGAGCCCACAGGATGGTGAACAGGCCGGCCTAATTTTATGCATCATGGGAACATCGGCTGCTCTGTGTATGAACTTCTTTCGCTCCACACATAGCCAACCGTGCTAAGCGTATGTGCTGTGGAGTGGAGTTGGCATTACCCAGGTAGGGATGGAGAAGAAGGAGAAGGCAATGGCAGCACGAGCGCTCCCCCCCACAATGTCCATCCAGGGTGCGAAGGCGGTCTTGCTCCATTGGTTCGTCAGGAAACAGAAGCAGACGAACCACAAGAATGTCCAGAGCCCTGCAGCATGGGTCACACGGCACAGCTGTCGTAGCACTCGGCGCAAAAGCGTGCAAAACACATTCCTGTGGAGGGAGCTGGTAGGAACGTTGGGTTGCTCGGTCAATGGCCAGGGTCAATGGCGGCGTGGTGTATTCCGCAAATATGCCCGACTGTGAGGGCGGGCACAAGCCGGCGTGAGTAGGTTAAACGTTGAGTTTTATAAGGGCACCACGGGGTGACCAGCCCCTGCCCACCCAGCCCCACCCCCACCCAGCCCCTCCCCACCCAGCCCCACCCAGCCCCTCCACACCCTCCCCACACCCTCCCTGCACGACGGACACAATAATCCCCTGTGGGCTGGTGTAACCAGGAAGTTCCTACCAGTATAATCTAGAACCCATAGGAGCGGGCACACACAGGTGGTGCCGCTTGGCAGACTAAGTGTGAATGAGGTCCCAACCTCGCGGTTCCCAAATATGATTCGACAAGCGGTGATTCATGACTCCCATACTGCCGAGTGTGCTACACCTCAGCTCCAGCCTTTGGAGAAGGATAATGCTACTTTCTTCACCCTTAAAATCACTGAGAAGTGTGGCATTGCCAAGTACAACCCCTCAGCCTCCCTGAGCCTCGGATGCTCGGGTTAAAGGAGACCAAACCCAGAAATATGTTTCAATCGGGAAAACTCCAGTATTATGTAAACCCAGACATGACGAGTGCATCTGGGATTGTTCATTCCTGCCACCGGACACACGCAACGCTCGATCCGCAAATACGAAGTAGACATCACAGCGATACACTCCGCTGCTCCTGACGCGGTTATCTGGTTTGACCACCTGAATGTGAAATTGTAGTTGTTGCTACATCAGCCGTACGAAAGAAGACCAGACAGACGCCAATTCGTGGCTCAAACCAGGACACGTTGGCAAAGCCTGACTCTCACCAGAGAGGCCCAGTTCTCCTAGCACCGCGACCTTGCGGTGCTGCACGCTGCTAATGTCGGCGAAGCGCAAGTCGAGCACGAGGAAGGCGAGGGCCGAGACGGCCGAGAGGATGGCCGTGGCGGTGGCCAGGTCGCACGCGTGCTCATTGGCGTTGTAGACGCAGTGCAGCGTGGAGCTCTGAGGGTGGTTGATGTGGCCCTCGCCCACGATGCAGCCAAACACCACGATGGCAAACACCTGCAGGGCACACAGGGGCTGTAAGGGCCACGTTCACACACGGAATGGCTCCTGTGCAATAACGACCCTCAATATATTTTCATGTTTCTGCAAATTAAGTTTTATTTTACTCTGATTTTAAAAGTAATTTGCCTTAAACAACTTTTGTTTCAGGAAATGTATTTTATTTGACGTTTATTTATGTTTGTGCACTGATTTGATGTATCTTGTAACGCAGTTGTTTTCTTTGATTTCTAATTGCTTCATTGTTGGCCTTGTTCTTATGTTGTTGGGTTTTTAATGTCTCGCACCCAGACCATACTTCTAAATGAAACTCCTCCTGCTCTCTTGAGTTCCCTCTCACCTGATTACACCAAATAAACTTGAAACACTTCTAGATTTGAAGCTTTCGTGACTGCAAGGATTCATACTCTTAGGTTTTCGGTAAAGTCACGTAGGTAAAAAATAAAATTAATAAAAGTAAAATAAAAATCACGACGTTTCGGAGGCAACACAAGCTTCCATCTTCAGGTGGAACCGTCACGGCACGATTGCTGTATCAAGTAAAGAGAAATTCCAAGAGACCCGACCTTGTATCGTGGCATCTCTTGAGGAAGGCCGGCTTCTCGAGACGCTGGCCTTCCTCAAGAGATGCCACGATACAAGGTCGGGTCTCTTGGAATTTCTCTTTACTTGATACAGCAATCGTGCCGTGACGGTTCCACCTGAAGACGGAAGCTTGTGTTGCCTCCGAAACGTCGTGATTTTTATTTTACTAATTTTATTTTTTATCTACGTGACTTTACCGACAACCTAAGAGTAGCAAACTTGAAACATTCAGGAGGGCAATGGATACGACGTTCGGTCACATTACAGGGTAGCCTACAGTTTCCGGGATGGACTTAGTAACGTGGTTTACAGGACGTGAAGAGGCAATAAGGGTTGGGGTAAAGCCACGGGCTCGGAAACGTTCCAAGCCGCCACACTTGAGGAAATATCGCAAATGAAATTCGATGAGAAATGACGAGCGGAAGAGGGATAATCTCTGTGGCTGTTCGATGATATAAGACCGCATTTTTTTGGACACAATGTGAAAAAAATACAATTCACTTTGGGTCGGCGTTTATGTTGAGGGATCTGAGTTGATGGGTTAGGGCTTACGGTTTGGGTAAATATGTTAAGGTGTAGGCTTTGCGTTTCTGGTTAGGACTACGGTTGAAGGACCATACTCTTTGGTTCTTTCGGTAAAGTCACGTATTTTTCATTTTTGTTTATTTTGTTTTATTTCTACCTACGTGACTTTACCGAAAGAACCAAAGAGTAAGGATTCCTGCAGTCACGAAAGCTTCAAATCAAGGTTTAGGGACCAGTTTGTACCTAAGACTGCTGCAACTGCCCCCTCTGTAGAAGAGTAATTTCAGTGTAAGCCTCATGTTTTCTTTTTGGTTTCCGGACTAATTTCCATTTATCCCAACTGACCAGCTCCCACAGCGTTGTGATGGGCTGCGTTGAATATTAGTAACGGGTGGAATCCGTCACGCGGAGTCGAATGCACAGCGACTTCATGGTGGTGGTTGTTGTTGTTGTTATTATGATAAAAATCTCCCGTCGCGTTTGGCAGTGGTTGCTGCACCAGCACTCGGCAGGACGCACCCTGGCCTTAAAAATAAAAACAGATATACACATCATCGGCGACGCTTCAGGGAAGCGGTACCTTTTGAATTGTACATAGGCCTGAGAATAAGAGTTGGAGACTAACCACCAGAGGTGGGACAAAGTCATTGTTATGCAAGTCGAGTCGCAAGTCATCAAATTCATGACTCGAGTCTGACTCGAGTCCAAGTCACATGACTCGAGTCCACACCTCTGCTAACCACCCCCAATTGCATCGTCAGCACTCAACAACAACAACACTCACTACTCACCCAAACCTTCACCAACTCGCTCACCCAGCCTGACTGCAGTTTACACCACGAGGCCTGCTGTGAAGTTACAATCTCTATGCAAGGCCGTAATCAAATATGCTCAAAATGTCCCCCCAATATATAGCTATAAAAATATTTAAAATAATAATAATTGCGATGCTATGTAAGTAATAACAACAATTTGCTAAACCTTGGCCACAATATCTGGACTTGTCTTCATAAAACAATGCATAGATTTCTGTTTATATGATTGCGGTTATGGTTGTACTTTATGAATCCCTAATCTCTGCCATTACATACAATTAAACAAGAAAAGGTAAATAAAGTAAAAACAGCAATGTAATACAATACACTAGTAGACATTATTGTAAAAAATTAAAAAGTCCCTCCCATGTGTTAGTGAATTTTTAAATATTTTTGGCAGAAAATGGCAAGAAATTAGTGTTCTAATTTAGATTTTTTTTTTCTGCGGGGGGCTCCCCAGAACCTCTGGAAGATTTGGTGCCCCCCAATGTTGTGACTCCATGGCTACGGCCTTGTCTCTATGGCCTCCCTATTTAAAGTTTCACGAAGAGCCCATTGTTCAAGCCGTCGCCAATTGTATATAGAGGTTTCCTCTTAGACCACCGTGTGATTGAGTTGTCTTGCTGGAGTCCATGGCAGAACGCATTCGCTGCGTCCGAACTGTTAAGGGCCTCACCCACCAACACCAGCTCACTCACCCGGCGTGATCAACACCAGAATCACTCAGCCCCTCCAACACCCACTCACCTGACTCCTCACTCACCCCCTGCCTCACTCACCGTGCTGCAGATGCTCAGAATCGTCGTGGGACGTTTCACAAAAGCGACAAAATCAAAGTTGCTCCCCGCAGGCCCGGCACCATAGGCTCCCTCCATGGCTGCAGTCACCTGGTGACGTCACCGTGACCTCAGCAGGTGCGGCTCCCCTCCACGTGTTCCACCCCCTTTCCTATTCCACCCTACCCCCCTTCCTACCCCACCTCCCCCACCCCCCCTTCCTCCCCCACCCCCCTTCCTCTCCCACCCCCCTCCTTCCTACCCCACCCCCCTTTCCTACCCCACCCCCCTTTCCTACCCCACCCCCCTTCCTCCCCCACCCCCCTCCCTACCCCACTCAAATATGACGTCACAAAGCTCTGCCCCCCCCAAAAAAAATAAAACATGCTTCCAATTGCTTTAAACTACTGTCATTGTAGTGCGTATTTATTGTGGCGCTACACTCTGATGTTGGAGGAGAAAACATTTATCAAAAAGTATATTTAATTAAGTAGAACGCGTAGTCTATATTTATTTAAAGTTGCGCATTTTCATGTGACGTCACATTTCTCAAACCCCCCCCCTCTTCGTCACAAATGTCTGACCCCGCCCCTCCCCCCCCAGGTGCGTGACGTCATTTATGGGCGTCCCCCAAGTGCGAGTGTAACAATGCCGCAGACACACTGCACGTGAAAACCTGCCCGGTAGCCTTGTGCCGAATGCTGCTGGAACTCCGCACTCCTGGCAGAATGGCCGTGTGGCTGATGGAATGTGTAAACATGGTTTTAGTGTCGCGGGACCAACAGCAGCATGTCCATCACACAACCGTGCAGAGCACACAGCACGAAGGGCTTTGGACGATGGCATCACGCGATCTTGTTGTGCTCAACATGTCGCATGCCGGTTTCATCATTGTCAGGACTCATCCTCGCAGTACAGCCATAATGGCTCACTGCACCTGGGCACAGATCGGGCACAGCCGAAGGGTGGGGGTGGTGGGCAGACTGCGGCATGCATACCGTGCAGGAGAAATGTCTTGCGCAGGGGACATTGCGGAAACAAACCACACAGATATACGTTGAGGCCGAACGGCGCGGTGACGAGATGCGTGGGCAGGTCATCTCTCTGGGCATTACACACCGACACACACAATTCCATCACCCCATATCATACACACACAATTCCATCACCCCATATCACACACACACACCATGCCGTGACCCAATATGATACACACGCACCATACCGTTACCCGATATCATACACACTCCATACTGTATACACACCCAATATCACACACACAACATGCCGTTACCCGATATCATACACACACCATGCCGTTACTCCAGATCATACACACAATACTGTCACCCTATATCATAAACACAAACCATACCGTCACCTAATATCATACACACACACACCATGCCATCGCCTTAATTACTCGCAGCTCTTCGTGCTCACGCCCCCCTCACATTCCCCACTTAAACACGAGCTGTAGTCACATGCTCAGCTGGACGTCGTGTGCTCCTGTTTGCCGCCGATTTGAGAATCGCTTTCGTTGCCACTGCCCGGCAAGCCTCCCCCGTCACCACGCAAGGGCACCACACTCCTATTTTTATTTATTAGGAAAATGACAATTCCATGACATAAAACAGGTGATATTAACACAATTTCAGGTACAATATTCCCTAATTTGGTTTCCGAGGGACAAAGAATGGTCTGCCCTCTTCACTCCACACGCTCGGCATTAAAATTTTAATTACAGGGCCGCTATGCACCCAGGGGTAGGCGCCGTCGCTCTAGGGATTCCGACCGGACCGAATTGCCACCGTGGCTCCCGGGAAGACATCACCACGGTCGGCGCCAACGACACGGATCGCACCATCAGCACCGACACCGTCAGCGACAGCAACGACACCGCCCGCACCGTCAGCACCGACCGCACCGTCAGCACAGTCCATACTGATACCATCAGCGCCGAGTGGAGTAACAGCTCGCATGGTGGTCCCGGGACAAATAGAAGCGTGTGCGGGTCCTGCTCGCACAACAAGTCGTTGTGTGGTTGGTTAGGGGTATCACTGTGTGGTTATTGTGTGGTTTGGTAGGGGTATCACTGTGGTAATTGTGTTGGGTAGGGGTATAAATGTGTGGTTGTTGTGTAGTTGAGTAGGGGTATCACTGTGTGGTTATTGTGTGGTTGGGTAGGAGTATAACTGTGTGGTAATTGTGTTGGGTAGGGGTATATCACTGTGTGGTTATTGTGTGGTTGGGTAGGGGTATCACTGTGTGGTAATTGTGTTGGGTAGAGGTATCACTGTGTGATAGTTTTGCGGTTGGCTAGGAGTATCACTGTGTGGTTATTGTGTGGTTGGGTAGGGGTATTACTGTGGTAATTGTGTTGGGTAGGGGTATAACTGTGTGGTTGTTGTGTAGTTGAATAGGGGTATCACTGTGTGGTTGTTGTGTAGTTGAGTAGGGGTATCACTGTGGTTGTTTTGTGGTTGGGTCGGGTTATCACCATGTGGTCACTCTGCTGTGGCCACTGTGGTGGTCACTGTGGTTGACACCGTGTGATCGCTTTGTGGCAGTCAATGTGTGGTGGTCTCTGTGTGGTTGTCAATGTGGTGGTCTCTTTGTGGTTGTCACTGTGGTGGTCACTGTGTGGTTGTCACTGTGTGGTTGTCACTGTGTGGTTGTCAATGTGGTGGTCTCTGTGTGGTTGTCACTGTGGTGGTCACTGTGTGGTTGTCAATGTGGTGGTCACGGTGTTATGATCACTGTGCAGCGGTCACTCTGTGGTGGCCACCGCCACGCGCCGCACCGTCTTCGGGAGCAGGCAGAGCGCGTGGCCGAGCAGTGCGAACCCCAGCGTCACCACGTGCATCACGAAGTAGACGGAGCGCCAGTAGCGGACGGTCTCCTCGTAGCTCAGCAGGATGAAGCCCATGCACATGTAATCGAACGCGCGCATCTTCAGGAACCAGTGAACCCAGTCGAAGAGCGGCGTGCGCGAGGGGGGCAGGCGGTCCCGTACCGCGCGCTCCATGGACGTCTCGGCCGCCAGGCACAGCGGGATGGTGAGGAAGCTCAGGTAGTAGCCGGGATGGATCCCGTGCCAGAACGCGCTGATCAGCATCGTAACCGCGCTCCTGCACGCGGGCACAGGCAGAGCCACGTGGCATCAGTTGCGTTGAACCTCAACACACGTTCCAGACCACAGCTGCGATGCTCTTGTTCCTCAACGCAGACGCACGTTATCGAACCCGTGACCCGTCATGGGCTATGGCAGCCATTGCATCTTGAGATATTTCATTTTCGACGCGATACAAAGTGACGCTGCCCAGTAATGACTACAATAATTAAAGCAGCAGAAGGTAGTGGGGACACGTTAATAAGATGAACACAAAGATGTGTGATATAAACTCCGTTGAGTGTAATTTACCTCCATAAAGACAGGCAAAGCCAGTCTTTTCATTCACAATTGCCACGCTGCCATATGGATACTGAGGGCGTATTGCACTCTCAACGACAAATACACTAAAACCCGATTTTAAGCTTTCGTGACTGCAAGGATTCATACTCTTAGGTTTTTTCGGTAAAATCACGTAGGTAAAAAATAAAATTAATAAAAGTAAAAAAAAATCACGACGTTTCGGAAAGTCTTTACTTGATACAGCTATCGTGCTGTGACGGTTCCAAGTAAGTTCTTTACTTGATACAGCAGTCGTGCTGTGACGGTTACACCTGAAGACGGAAGCTTGTGTTGCCTCCGAAACGTCGTGATTTTTTATTTTACTTTTATTAATTTAAATTTTATTTTTTACCTACGTGACTTTACCAAAAAAACCTAAGAGTACACTAAAACCCGGTTTTCCCAGCGTTATTCTGCATTGCCGACCACTCCAGCGCAATGCTGCGTC
This sequence comes from Lampetra fluviatilis, assembly GCF_964198595.1. Classification (NCBI taxonomy): domain Eukaryota; kingdom Metazoa; phylum Chordata; class Hyperoartia; order Petromyzontiformes; family Petromyzontidae; genus Lampetra; species Lampetra fluviatilis. Next base: position 6,581,622 of record NC_136309.1, on the reverse strand, counting down.
GCCCGGCGCCGCGGTCTACGCAACGCAGACGACACCGCTATGTGCGCCGCGCGACTCCGCCCTCGCCGCTCACCCGCCGCCACTAATCCTCACTGCCTCCCTCGCCTGCGACGACTGCCTTTCGGCATTTTTCATGTAAAGTGAAGGACGCGCGTGTCGGACACGCACCGTAGGATGTACGATTTGAACGGGGCCTTCTTGTAGATGTACTGAGCCAGCCACCACTGCACCGTCATGTTCCAGTAGCGCATGCCGTCCTTCACGCGCACGCAGAAGTCCGTGCTGTAGTAATCGATGTTCTTGATGCTCTCGTAGTCGTATTCCACGGTGCGGCTCTCCTGCTCATCACTGAGGAGATAGGCCAAAAAGGCAGTGAATCCTGCTGCTCAAAGGAGCATCAGAGGAACGTCAAAGGAGCACCTTCTCCTGTATACAGCCCTGGGTCAGTGGTGGAAATTTCACATTCCTATGGCAGGGGTGAGTCTATACATTGGGCAACCACTGCTGACTTTCCAACAAAGTGATACCTTGACTTAAAGCTTTCGTGACTGCAGGAATTCATATTCTTTGGGTCTTTCGGTAAAGTCACGTCATCAGGAGAAAAAAAGATGACTGCTTGCGTTGCGATCGAAACGGCGTAGCTTTTTGTTATTTTCTTTGAACCTATCTACGTGACTTTACCGAAAGACCCAAAGAATATAAAGTGATACCTATTTTATCAATCCCGCGATGATTACAATGTATAAAAATGGCGTGCAAATGTGTTGAGGCTAATAGAATGACAAGATTGAATGAACAACACTGGATGTATGCGACAGGCAGGACAAACCAGCTGTACAAATGAGACAATTGGGAGGGGAATTCTCGTGACTGCTTCGTGAAAAATGATCGATTCTCAAGGGGGTGAGTCCTTAAGATCGTACTCATGAGCAACAGATCACCCATGGCTACAGCATTCGGTCTTGAGTCCACGGGCCAGAGCAGAAATCGGCACCACCTACAATCGCAAAGCTTGAGTTGTACCGATTTATTTAAACGGCTTATAAGAGTGAATTATTTGATAACCACTCAATTCAAGTGGTTATCACATAATTCACCGTTATTGGCCACAATTAAATTTCAACGACTAAAGTTGCGCCACCGCAGGTGGCGGCGACAAGTGGACTATCGAATAATAATGAATTCTATTTATACGGCGCTTTTCCCACGTTCAAAGCACTGAACAGTAAAGCACTGGTCTGAATTCATAGACTGTCCCGCTTACTCTGCCCTGCCACCTTCCCCCGGTGCTCACAGGGGCTCCTCGTTCCCTATTCCCCGACTACCAGATCCCACTGGGTCTCGATCGATGCGCGCCGTCACCTGGACTTGAGAGCCCACTGCATTGTGGGGCCCCCTCCCGAGCGTGCCTTGGCCTCGCGCGGGTAGGCCCCGAGCCCCGCGGCCATGCAGGTGCACTCCGCCAGGATCCAGGCCACGTAGAACCGCATGCGGAAAATAAAAAACATCGGCACCATGAAGAACAGGCGGTAGGGGAGGCCGCGCTCGTAGAAGTCGTCCTGCCGCGCCTCGTCCAGGTTGAAGAAGGCCGAGGCAAGGAGGAAGAACGCCCCGAGCATGGGCACATGCTTCAGCCGCAGCAGCATGGGCTTCCAGCTGGGCACATGCGCTCCTTGCTGCTCCTGCACCCAGTCGTGGTACGTGCGAAACCGGTAGAAGGGACCTGCAGCAGCAAAGTAGGAGTGCAGCCGTTAGGGCCCTGCAGGGCTCCTTGGATTCGCGTTGCACGACAGCGCAAGTGATCCGCACCACAGCGCATCACACTATGGGGCACCGTACCGCAGTGCATCGCACTACAGTACCTACGTGAGAGTGCACCCCACGACGAGAACGGCCGAGAAACCGAGTAACCACTCAGAGCTATAGTGGTAGAGCAGTGGAGAAGGTATAGTGGTAGAGCAGTGGAGAAGGTATAGTGGAAAAGCAGTTGATAAGGTAAAAGCACATTTTAAGATTTGAAGTTGTGGAATGATATCGAGCCAATACAAACAGCAAGTGAGATTAAAAAGACTCAAAGTGAGGGCTGCAGAATACATCTTGAAGGAGAGAGAGAAGACAGATTTGCCGACTGGAGAAGGGAAGGCATTACACTTTAGAGAGGGAAAGAAGTTAACATTGACCCGAACTGTGCTTCAAGGTCATCTGCCCTGGATGACACAAGCTAAGAAAAAGTGGCTGTAAACCAACAGGTCCATGATTCATTATCGCGGCGAAGACATGTCTTTTTACGTCGGAAGTTCAACAAAGGAGGACGAAATCATCGTTCTACACGTCGTCAAGACCCGACCACACCCGGCAAGTCACACGCTGCATCAACCACCTGGCTGCTGTATCATCACCCATCATCAAGCTGCTGTCTGCAATGTAGGAGAGAGACAGTGTGTGTGTGTGTGTGCAACGACTGCACACTCGCCAGCACAGGAGATTCTGACGTGTCTATTGTGTCACCTTCTCAATGCCAGCACAATATTAACCGGGCTTCGTATCATGAAGGCCGATTGCCTTTGTTGTGTTGTTTGCCTCATCATGGCCATCATAGCATGCACTGGGTGAAGCCTTATTAGCCTAAATTCTGAGTTAAGTCATTGATTGATTTCGTTTTAATTAGATTTTTAACAAACAAGAGACTAGTTTGTACTAATATGAATTAATCATACCACAGACAAACCAAACATTAAAACAAATGACACATTCCAGAACGACAATTGCACACTGCACTACAGCACTCCACTCTGCACAATAATCTCCGTGCTGGACGGTGCACGTGGGTGGCGCCGTTACCCGTCATGAAGCCGATGTAGCAGTAGGCATAGCAGAAGGTCTCCACAAGGCTGGGCTCGGACACAAGGTCTCTGGTCGAAATTTTGCCGTCTTTCGAGTCCCCTTTCTTCGTACCAAAATGGAACTCGTTGATTTCATTGGCCAGACTTACCAACTGTAAAAAAAAAAGCGAAAAAACATGCCGATCGCAAAATGTGTCAATGTACCACCCATAACACAGGTGGAGCTGCAATCAATGTTACAGCCACAACACAGATGAACCTGCCATCAATGTTACAGCCACAACACAGATGAACCTGCCATCAATGTTACAGCCACAGCACAGGCGAACCTGCCATCAATGTATCAGCCACAATATAAACGAGCCTGTAAACAAAGGCGAAAGTCCACAGTGAATTGCTGCCCACTTTAGTGGACGTTGAAAGGTTCCGTGACGTCACTCGAAGAAGAGGAGGCCATTGCGTTCTGACATGGCCCAAATAAAAAAAGACTCGCAAATTACTGAATTGGGAATAGCAAATGTGGCTCTAATATGAAAGGTTAGCAAGACACTACTGAAAAAAAAGTTTTGAGACTCAGTAAGGCTTTCTGGGTAATCAAACGAATTAATAAAAATAAACACAACTGCATTCAGGAAGGCAACAGGGCACCGGCATTGGTTGGGGGGCTGGATGTGTAACGACGCATCTTTAAGTGAACAAAACTACACAAGACACACAGAGAGAAACTTAGACATGTAATTGATGTAAAACAATTTGACAAATAAGACTTTATTCTAGAATCGAATGATGGCCCTCAAACAATCGTGATGACTCATTACACCGTGTGCAGTGTGAACAGTCATTCCAGCTGATAGATTAAATTATGTCGGCTCTGGGAATGCACTCAGATAAACCCACATGGGCACAATGAAGCACTGCACAGCACAACATAGCACTTTGTACACCGCGTGCCATTAGAGCAGTCTTACCTTGAGGGTGAGCAGTAACTGTATTGCATTAGCGTATGGTGGAGGTCCCGGGAAACCGAAGTGGTGGCATGTCCGGAAGAACATGAGATAAGTGAAGGTCCAGACCAGGGTAATGGTGTGACAGTGCCTGTAACAGATGCAGCGGCATAAACCATCATCCCTTTTTCGACCAAACACTTGGCACCTACGACCAAATCAACTTGAATGCACCCGATCTCATCGGATCTCAGGAGCTAAGCGGTGCTCAGGCTCGTTAATTCCCAGATGGGTGACCAGGGCACGGCTGTTAGAGCAATGAGGCTTGCAAGGTGACCATGGGAAGGCAGTGCCGAGTGTTATCTTTAGCTATGCAAGAGTTTTCTCAGGGCACCCTAAATTTCAACTTCGCAATGTAGCAGTCTGGAGACTCAGTGAGGCTTTTCCTGGTTAAATGAATGACAATAATGAAGCTTCACATGGAAGATTCTCTCTTCAGCTGAATAATTATTCACTTTTGATTTCAAGCTTTCGTGACTGCAGGAATCCATACTCTTTGGTTCTTTCGGTAAAGTCACGTAGGTATACATTTAATAAAATAAAACAAATCACGACGTTTCGATCGCAACACAAGCGGTCTGATGACGACCGCTTGTGCTGCGATCGAAACGTCGTGATTTGTTTTATTTTATTTCTAACTACGTGACTTTGCCGAAAGAACCAAAGAGTAATTATTCACTTACCAAGATGTACGTTTCTATAGAGACCGGGGACAACATTTCTCCACTAGTTCTATAATTCTGTCTCCGTCATCGGCCCATTGCATCCTATTTGTTTTGCAAATAATCACCGCTCGCTTGACCGAACCTGAACCCCGGCATCGCTAGCATACCCTCAGACTAGAGGCCGACCGAAACTGAATTTCTGGTTTCGGCCGAAACCGAAAGTTAAATATTGACTTTCGGCCGAAACCGAAAGTAAACCGAAAGAGGCCATTTGCCAACTTTCGGCGCCGAAACCGAATTTCGGTCGGCCTGTACCTCAGACGCGCCCCCTTCGTGCCGAGAAGCAGAGCCGGTGGAAAACGGGGAAGAAGGAGGGCCCCGTGCCCCCCCCCACCACCACCAAGCGGGAGAGTTGTAGAGCGTGGCGCTCGCTCACCTGGGTGTCATGCGCACGATGAGGCAGGTGAGTGCCGTGGTGAGCAGGGAGTGCAAGATGTGTGCGCCGCACAGCACCAGGGTGATGGCCACCCCCAGGCCGGCGGCACCGAGCCGCTTGCCGAGCGGACTCGGCGCATTCTTGAGCACGAAGCCGGCCGGCAGCGACACCAGCAGCACCAGCAGGTACGTCTGCTCCTCTGGGCTCATGGCGCCTTCTGGACAAACGCGCACACACACACAAAAAAAACACGTAAAAAGAGTACGTACATTTCGATTTAAAGCTTTCGCGACTGCAGGGATTCGTCTTCTTGGTTCTTTCGGTAAAGTTACGCAGAAGGGAAATAATACAATAATAAAAATCAAACATAATACAATTTTTACGTGACTTTACCGAAAAAACCAAGAAGAAGAGTACGTACACCCGTAACAACTGCCGCCGTCCGCCACAAGGTGGTGGCTTGTGCCAGGCTAGGTGCACCTTGAGCCCACGTGAAGTGCCGAAAGCTCACTGGCAAGAGGTCACGGGGCAGACCCAAGGGTGGCACAGTCGGGTTTTTTTACAATCGGGTTTAATTGTCTTTTTTATATTAAACCCGATCATCTGAGATTGGGAGAAATCCGGTTTAATTGGTTCTAATTGCAGAACCGCACTTCGCCAACTTCCAAGCTAAGGAACTCACTGGCGCCCACGATTTTGGAGAAGCTCGTGTTCATCAAGACCAACCTGCCCGCCGCATTCTACGACTACCCCGTGCCCGACGGCCCCCCCGAGTACGATAGCAGCACCGACGAAGAAGCAGCCTAAGCCTTGGATCAGAGTTTCGTATTCATTAAACCAGTTTTTAATTCCCAGAAATCGGGTTTAATTGTATTAAAGAAAAAAACCCGATGCCTGCCGCTGGACAAATCGGGTTTTTTCCACCCATGGGCAGACCCAGGTGTTTTGTGAGTTGACAGCCAGATAGAGGACTGCTGGCAGATGCCCCACTCTGCCTAACGTGCACACTTAACCGTACAAACCGCACAGCAAACGCGTAACGGTGCATACATGAACACCTTTAACACCGGACGTTTGTTGTTTCGTGCGCGTGTTGAAGTTTTTCGAAAAGTTTCTTGGTTTGGCCATGTCTGTTTGTTGTAGTACGGAGTCAGACTGATGGCCTTAATCTAAGTTGTCTTGTGGTTGTTGTCGTTGTTTGACTTGCATGCCACTGGGATTTTTGCACACAGCGTTGGTGTACGGTGCTTTTTCTGCAATATTTTGCAGTCTTTTATTGGATTTTCTGTTTGCACACAGTCACATATTCACTTTAAGATGTTTTCTTGTTTATATTTTAGTTTTTTGTTTGTTGCGGTTGCACCCGTTTCAAAAGCCGAATTGCTCACAGGGCTATACCTACTAAATTAACTTTAAATGAACGTGTGTAAGGTACATCACATAACCCCTGTGACAACCACGTGAATGCATGCGGTACATCCAATGCTGTCCGCATTGGAGGTCCTCTCGCGCTGTGCGAGTGTTGAAGTGTCATGGGGGCAGCAGTGTGGAGCTCCCACAAGCACTGGGCGCTCATCACGAGAGCTGAAGGCGACGAGTTTACATTGAAATTCAAAGTGTTGAGTGAAATTTGCTCAAAATCAGCACAGGGTGGCTCACACCTGAGCCAGTGGTGGACATTCCACATTCCTATGGCGAGGGCGATTCTATCCGTAGCACGTCCACTGCCGACTCATTGGCAAAGTGGTAGTATTTTATCGACCCCCCCCGGGAGAAATGATGAGTAAATCATTAATCGCCCGCAAGCACGTTGCTTCTGCGAACATTAACATTAAGATTCGAAGCTTTCCTGGCTGCAAGAATCCATCCTCTTTGGTTATTTCGGTAAAGTCACGTCGTTAGAAATAAATAGATCACACAGGCATCCGTCATCAGGAGGGAAAGCGTGGCCTGCTGCTGCTGCTGCTGAGGCAGACTGTCTTACAAAAACCAGAGTATTAACATCAAGCCGAGGAATGGCGCGTAGCCTCTTGCATTGCACCCAGCGCCCTGTGCAATATCGCAAAGAGGCCCCGCGAGTCGGGCTCGCCAACGTTACAACGGAGACCTCCACCTCCCCTCCTCGCACTCATTCCACTCCGTCTCCCTGGCCCCGCGCCCACGCTCAGGGGGGGGGAACAACAACTCCCAAGGCGACTCGGCAAGTCGCTCACAGCCTTCCCGCCCGAGCGATCGCCACACACATCGCCCCCATTGCACATCGGGGAGCTGCGTGACAAGGCGCCACAGACGCCGGCGATGAAGAGAAAGCTGCCGCGGACACGCATGCCGAGGACGCGCGGCATGCACAGAGCAACATCGTGTGAACGTACGGCATGCAGAGAGCAACGTCGTGTGAACGTACCCGCGGGTCAACGCGATCACGACTCCATTCGCCGCACGCCGCGCCCTGCAACACGAAACGCGCTTTGACCCGCCGCCGCCGCGCGCGCACCCGTAGCCGTAGCGACCCGAGGACGGATTTCCTTGTCGGGGGACGTGACGTCATCTCGCGTAGCCGTTGCGATGCCGTGACGTCATTGTGATACGGTTTTCTTCGGAGTGACATTGCGTCACCGCAGCGACCCGAGGAAGGATTTCATTGTCAGGGACCGTGACGTCATCTCGCATAGTCGTAGCGATGCCGTGACGTCATTGTGATACGCTTTTCCTCGGAGTGACATTGCGTCACCACGCGTAGCCGTAGCGACCCGAGGACGGATTTCATTGTCAGGGGACGTGACGTCATCTCGCGTAGCCGGAGCGACCCCCGTGACGTCATTCGGATACGCTTTTCCTCGGAGTGACATTGCGTCACCGCGCGTCGCCGCAGCCACCCCGTGACGTCACGGCCATGTTTTCTCGGAGTGACATTGCGTCATCGCGCGTCACGCTGCTCGAGTGCACAGATTGCGTCAGCGCCTAGCGACGGCGGAGACGCGGCGCCATGTCTTACCGAGATCTACGAAGTGAGTGTCTCTCTCCCCTAGTGAGTGTCTCCCTCCCCCCAGTGAGTGTCTCTCACCCCCAGTGAGTGTCTTTCTCCCCCAGTGAGTGTCTCTCTCCCCCAGTGAGTGTCTCTCTCCCCCAGTGAGTGTCTCTCTCCCCCAGTGAGTGTCTCTCCCCCCCCCCCCGTGTCTCACCCAGTGTCTCTCCCCCAGTGTCTTCCTCACCCAGTGAGTGTGTCTCCCTCGCCCAGTGAGTGTGTCTCCCTCGCCCAGTGAGTGTGTCTCCCTCGCCCAGTGAGTGTGTCTCCCTCGCCCAGTGAGTGTGTCTCCCTCGCCCAGTGAGTGTGTCTCCCTCGCCCAGTGAGTGTGTCTCCCTCGCCCAGTGAGTGTGTCTCCCTCGCCCAGTGAGTGTGTCTCCCTCGCCCAGTGAGTGTGTCTCCCTCGCCCAGTGAGTGTGTCTCCCTCGCCCAGTGAGTGTGTCTCCCTCGCCCAGTGAGTGTGTCTCCCTCGCCCAGTGAGTGTGTCTCCCTCGCCCAGTGAGTGCGTCTCCCTCGCCCAGTGAGTGCGTCTCCCTCGCCCAGTGAGTGCGTCTCCCTCACCCAGTGAGTGCGTCTCCCTCACCCAGTGAGTGCGTCTCCCTCACCCAGTGAGTGCGTCTCCCTCACCCAGTGAGTGCGTCTCCCTCGCCCAGTGAGTGTGTCTCCCTCGCCCAGTGAGTGTGTCTCCCTCGCCCAGTGAGTGTGTCTCCCTCGCCCAGTGAGTGTGTCTCTCCCTCGCCTGGTATGCAGGTCGTGGGTTCGATCCCGACCCTGACGCCTGTATATTTAGTTTGCATATCTACTGCTCTCCCCGTAGTCCCGTGGATTTTTCTCCGGGTCCTCTGGTTTTTTTCTTCCACATTTGCAATCAACGTGCATTTTGAGTATTTGGCTGCTATAAATTTCCTCATAAGCCACTAGGTTGAGCTTTATAGCTCAGCGGGCCTTACCTGGTGAAATGAATCTTTTAAAGTTTTGAATACTTTAATCGTCATTGGAACGTCATTTGCCAGTAGAAAAATATGATAATTGTTTTTTTTTTACCCTTTTTTGTCTCGGGTGTGGACCAATCAACTTCAAGGACAATGGATACATTATCAGAGTTGTGTTTTTTGTTTGCATTACGACTGCAGGTATTGTGGTCTATGCAAACATGACTCCTTGTAAAAATAAGGTGTCAGTTTTGTTGCCAGATAAAAGGGTAAAAAAAAATTATCATACTTTAATCGTTTTAAAAGTGTCTTCTTGCGAGTTCCTGCGACATCGTTTCCCTCACTGTTTCCGCGCCTCTGTTTCGCTGTTTGTCTCGGCGTATCGGTCTGTATACGCGGTCACCGTGAACCCGCTGCATGCAGACTTCACGGAGATGATGCGGGCCTTGGGCTACCCGCGCCTCATCTCAATGGAGAACTTCCGCCAGCCCAACTTCCCGCTGGTGGCCGAGGTCCTCGCGTGGCTCGTGAAGAGGTTACCACACACAGCGCTCACCACACACAGCGCTCACCACACACAGCGCTCACCACACACAGCGCTCAACACACACACAGCGCTCACCACACACAGCGCTCACCACACACACAGCGCTCACCACACACACAGCGCTCACCACACACACAGCGCTCACCACACACACAGCGCTCACCACACACACAGCGCTCACCACACACACAGCGCTCACCACACACACAGCGCTCACCACACACACAGCGCTCACCACACACACAGCGCTCACCACACACAGCGCTCACCACACACACAGCGCTCACACACACACAGCGCTCACCACACACACAGCGCTCACCACACACACAGCGCTCACCACACACAGCGCTCACCACACACAGCGCTCACCACACACACAGCGCTCACCACACACACAGCGCTCACCACACACAGCGCTCACCACACACAGCGCTCACCCCACACACAGCGCTCAACATACACACAGCGCTCACCCCACACACAGCGCTCAACACACACACAGCGCTCACCACACACACAGCGCTCAACACACACACAGCGCTCACCACACACAGCGCTCACCACACACAGCGCTTCACCACACACACAGCGCTCACCACACACACAGCGCTCACCACACACAGCGCTCAACACACACACACAGCGCTCACCACACACACAGCGCTCACCACACACACAGCGCTCACCACACACACAGCGCTCACCACACACACAGCGCTCACCACACACACAGCGCTCACCACACACACACAGCGCTCACCACACACACAGCGCTCACCACACACACAGCGCTCACCACACACACAGCGCTCACCACACACACAGCGCTCACCACACACACAGCGCTCACCACACACACAGCGCTCACCACACACACAGCGCTCACCACACACACAGCGCTCAACTCACACACAGCACTCACCACACACAGCGCTTCACCACACACACAGCGCTCACCACACACACAGCGCTCACCACACACACAGCGCTCAACACACACACACAGCGCTCACCACACACACACAGCGCTCAACACACACACACAGCGCTCAACACACACACACAGCGCTCACCACACACACAGCGCTCAACACACACACACAGCGCTCAACACACACACACAGCGCTCAACACACACACAGCGCTCACCACACACAGCGCTCACCACACACACAGCGCTCACCACACACACAGCCCTCACCACACACAGCGCTCAACACACACACACACGAGACGCGGCAGCGTCACCAGGCTCCTCTCACACGATGCGGGGTCGGGATTTGACTCGCAAACACATTCTTGTCTTTGTGTAACACACTATGAGATCTCTTTTACCAGTGGCAAAATATAATAGTAGGTTTTTACCCTTTTAACCAGTTAAAAGGGTAAAAACCTACTATTATATTTTGCCACTGGTAAAAGAGATCTCATAGTGTAAATGCTTACCCCGAGCTCATAATACTCTGATATTGCACTGTGTTTGAGTTGTACGCCTTCTGGTGTCATCTGGCCCTACACCAATGGGGACTAGGCTCTAAAGAAAGCCGTCTCGGGTGTGGGCCAATCAACTTCAAGGACAGTGCATATTATCATCCTTATCAGAGTTGCTTCTTTTTGTTTGCTTTTTTGACTACTTGTGTTGTGGTCATTGTAAACATGATGCCTTGAATAAAGGTGTCAGTTTTGTACCAGTTAAAAGGGTAAAAACCTACTATTATATTTTGTGTAACACGTTGTACGTTTAGTGAATGCGAAGTTTACGTGAACTAATTACACGCGACATCATACTTCATATATTACATGAACACAAAAGTTTTGCTGGCTGGAAGCCGATGCCTCGTTGGTGCCAGTGACACCTGCAGGGGGCAGCGCCAGCTTCAGTGCTTCTCCACTCGTCACCTCAAATGGCAGCGGTGCAGCTGCTGCCGGTGGTGTCGGTTTCACCTGTTTTAATTCTAGATTTGAAGCTTTCGTGACTGCAAGGATTCACACTCTTAGGTTTTTTTCTGTAAAGTCACGTAGGTAAAAAATTAAATTAAAATTAATAAAAGTAAAATAAAAATCACGATGTTTCGGAGGCAACACAAGCTTCCGTCTTCAGGTGGAACCGTCACAGCACGATAGCTGTATCAAGCAAAGAGGATACTTGATACAGCAAGGAGACGCTTAATACAGCAGTCGTGCTGTGACGGTTCCACCTGAAGACGGAAGCTTGTGTTGCCTCCGAAACGTCGTGATTTTTATTTTACTTTTATTAATTTTAATTTTTACCTACGTGACTTTACCGAAAAAAACCTAAGAGTATTCACCTGTTTTGTCACACTGCATGGCCGTAGGTACGAGCCACAGTCGGACATTCCTGCGGACATTGACACGGAGCATGACCGAGTGTTCTTCATCAAGGCGGTGGCTGAGTTTATGGTGAGACTCCCTCCGTACCTCACTGGGACACGGAGGTCAGTCACTTCTTTCTCGATCGCCATGCGCTGAATCCTGAGCCCTGGCAGCGAGTGACCCTTCTGTGCTGACGTATCTTGACCCGTGCCTTGCATTTATCTTTGAACTGTGGAGGTCGGGCAAAATTCAAGAGGAAAAGGTATTGTGGCATTATCAGTTTTGGCCAAGATGACCACTACTCTGTGAGCAAAGGTGGATTGGTTTATGCGATGCAACAAATCCTGCACGTGGGCTGAACCCGCCGCTAAATCCCCGGTGGTTATTCTCTCGGATGCGTTCCCTCCTCCACCTGCCACGACTTTGTCGTCAGGCTTAATCAGTGGCCTTGTTTGCGACGTTTTCTGCCCAAACCCACTATTATTTAGTCAATACGATGTGCTACTGTACTGGCATTTGTTCCTCCTCTTCCTGTGTCTGGGTGCAATTTCAAGCATGCCTCTGAATGTTTTAGGTTTCGTTTTCTTTTCGTTTGTGGACATGAAAGATATTGTGATGTTGTTCAAAGAAGGGTAGGCCGTTGTATGCTGGAGCCGTGGTCCAAATTTCCCAAATGAGCAAACTGACGTGCAAATCACACAATTGAGAAACACATCAGTCATCACCCAAAACGACAGAAAATTATCAGGACCCTCCTGAAACAGCCTTAAGATTCCATAAGGCTTCGCGAGGTAAACAATCGTAATGAATAATGCATTGATGCATCCTCTGGTTCTTTTGGTAAAGTCACGTAGGTAAAAAAAAATAGAAGTAACTAAATTAAACCACGACGTTTCGGAAACAACACAAGCCTCCGTCATCAGGTGGGACAACCACAGCAAGAAACAAAAATTACTGTAGTGGGCAAAGAGAGCTGTTTATGACAAGATATTATATTATAGTGATGTTGCTTCCGAAACGTCGTGATTTAATTTAGTTATTTCAATTTTTTATTCTTATTTTTTTCACCTACATCACTTTTCCCAAAGAACCAAAGCGTATGGATCATTGCAGTCACGAAAACTTCAAATCTCGAACATTGATGCATCATTATGCCTATAATGATTAGTGTCAAGTTAATTGCTAAAACACCATTGGAACCTCATTTGCCAGTAAAAAATATGATAATTGTTTTTTTTACCCTTCTATCTGGCAACAAAACTGACACCTTTTTTACAAGGAGTCATGTTTGCATAGACCACAATACCTGCAGTCATAATGCAAACAAAAAACATAACTCTGATAATGTGCACTGTCCTTGAAGTTGATTGGTCCACACCCGAGACAGCTTTCCTTAGAGCCTAGTCTCACATGGGTCGTCATCTGGTCCAACCCATGTGAGACTAGGCTCTAAGGAAAGCTGTCTCGGGTGTGGACCAATCAACTTCAAGGACAGTGCACATTATCAGAGTTATGTTTTTTGTTTGCATTATGACTGCAGGTATTGTGGTCTATGCAAACATGACTCCTTGTAAAAAAGGTGTCAGTTTTGTCGCTAAAACACCGTTTGCCATTGGAGTGGCCCTCATCGATACGCCACGGCTGACAGTGGTGTGGAACTGCACGACAGCGGTGTGCATGAACGTGTGCTGTTGGGGCCGTGTACCCCCAGGCCACCAAGGCTCACGTCAAGCTGAACACCAAGCGTCTATACCAGGCTGACGGCTACGCGGTGAAGGAGCTGCTCAAGCTGACAAGCGTGCTCTACCACGCCTCGAATGTACACGCCAGCCAGGGCGATCTGCCCCAGGAGGAGCCCACATTCTCCTTCCAGTTGGGCTCACGCGTATGTCACATTTTCATATTACACAGCCAAACACCTATGAAATGCTGTAGGGAAGTACACCGAACATCGGGTATTTGTGACCAAGATATCAATGGTGAATCCTTTTAATGTCAAATTATCAAAATTAAGTAATTTCCTGATCATCAAGCATTAAGGTCGTGCTCATTTCCAAATACAACACTAGTCAGTGGTGGAAATTCCACATTCCATTGGCAGGGGTGAGTGAATCTAAAAGACAACTGTTGACGTCCCCACAAAGTGGTACTCATTAAAACGTAGTAAGACTTCAATTGGGTATAATCCATTCTGCATATATTTCATTGTTTCTCAGGGTTTGGTGACGTTTTTAAAGTCATAATTAGCAGTGAATAGAATGTTAAATAAAACGTGGCTACAGCACCTCATTCAATTTCGATTTAAAGCTTTCGTGACTGCAGGGATTCATCTTCTTGGTTCTTTTGGTAAAGTCACGTAGAATGGAAATAATAAAATAATAAAAATAAAACATTATAAAATACAATTCTCACGCTGTTTCGGCCACAACGCAAGCAGCCGTCCTCAGGTGAAGAACAGGTCTGTCGGAAAGACAAGAAGAAAAAAGCACCTCATTAGTTTGAGTAAACGGTCAACTTTGCGGTGCCCGACTCTTGCAGATCACGGATTTCAAGTTGTCGCGGCAATTGGCGTCGGACATCACGAGGAAGGGAGCCGCCCTCTACGACCTCCTGGGCAGGGAGGTGGACCTGCGTGTGAGGACTGCACAGCAGCAACAGTTGTAGCTGCCAGATGCTGTCGGCACGAGAGATCATCGCAGTCACAGGACAGCCCACGGCATTCGCTCAACACCTGAGGGCTAACCTGTTAGGCCCATGCAGGAGCCCTCCTGTCACCCTTTGTAAATGTTTAATAAGAACCGTGTTTACTTTCGTGTTCCCTGACTGCCCTAAGCCAATTTGTTCACGTAAAAAAAAAAAATTCCCATTCTCCGTACTTGCCTAATCTGGTCACTTTCCTTTCCATAATTTATATATTTGTTGTATATTTAAATGTTTTAAGAGCAATTCACCATCTTACGTAGCCGTATTCATATTTTGCTAGATATTTTAGTCGAGATGTTTTTTTTTTAAACAGTGTGTCCTTAAATCATATTGTAAAGTAGGCAATAATGTTTCATAGGTCTCAATGGGTTTATTTAATCTTCTGGTTTCAAAGAAGGAAACGGACTGGTCCCCTGGCAGAAGTGCTGCATTGTTCTATCCTGCCTCTTACCTGATGCAGGCCTCCACGCCGACATTGTGCTGGTGAGGTGCGAGTGTTCACGTGGGGCGGCGTGCTTTGCGTGCAGGATTTGCGAACGAGCGCCATCGCACGACCCCTAGAGATGGCCGAGACGGAGAAAACTTTGCGCGCTGCCATCAAGGGGGTGGTGGTACGACACCGCACTCAGCCCACAACACTTGGCTCCATACGCAGTGTGTGTACGACGCACACAGCACGCCCGGCTGTGCGGTGCAGTAAGTCACACGGCTATGAATGTGAACTCTGCTAGAAGCCAGGGGAATACACTGTGGACAACTGTACATGCTCGTAGGGTAATATTAAAGTATAAAAGTTGTTGATATGCAGTTTATATCTGTTCACTAGGCAATGTTGACACACAACACTCATGTACCGAATATATATTTCTCTGCACACAAACTATATTTGCATGTACGTTTAGCTAACCTGTTTATACCCAAACTTCTCTATGTGCAGTTTGAATTCAATCTACATGTGGCTATTCGATTGGATGTGGGACAACATTGTGTTTACTGTATGCAGCTGTCTTGTGCGGTATCGTTTTGTGCGCCCTTTTTACGGAGCGCATCTACCGCATAAAGCGAGAGAAACCTGTACTGTATATCCTCGCCAACACTTTCTATCCTCCATCCGATCCCGCAATTGTACGGCAGAGACGTAACCTCCAAAATCCGCATGAACAGAATCCCACCATCTGGCCTTGTGGAGACCACGCTAACGTCTTTGTGGGCAATTGACGCTCCGTCGTCTTGCCATGAAATTCCTAGCACACGTCTCGCGCTCATCGATTCACACGTTCACTTTAATTCAACCGCGTGAGAATCTCACGTCACAGCGGTACGCAATGAGGAGGCTCCTGCTGAGCTGCGTTTGCTCCGCAAGCAACAAGTTGTGGGTGTTCAATTCCAGGACGAAGTGGAGAAGACGAAGCGCATGTTGGAGAACGTGGCTTCTGACGAGGCCAACCTGGACTCCAAGATTGAAAAACGCCGAGCAGAGCTGGAGAGGAGCCACAAGAGGCTTCAGACCCTGCACACCGTCAGGTCTACTTGCCGTGCATGTCGAGCGTCTGCGAGTCTTTCTTTGCGTAGGTCAACCACTGTCGAATTCCCCACAAAGTGGTACAGTAAAAGCTTGGATTGCGAGCATAGTTCGCTCCGGAAACGTGCTTGTAATTCCAAAGCACTCGTATATCAAAGCGAATTTCCCCGTAAGAGATAATGGAAACTCGGGTGATTCGTTCCACAACCCAAAAATATTCATGTAAAAATTATTCATACAAAATAGCTCTCTATATTTTTATTATTAAAATTTTATATAAAGTAATCAAATTTATTAATTACATTTAATCGTGGCTGGTGTGAGGGAGACGAGAGAGAGGAGGGTTTTTGTGTAGGACGACTTTCACTTGCAGTACAGTTACTAAAGAACAGTCACTACACTTGGACACAAAATAAAAAAATGCTTTACGCACACACACGTGGTCACAACACTATACTGTAGTAAACAGTATACAGTACGCTCGCACGGATGTTGACTATACGAGTGAGGCACGCCGACTGAGACCGAGCATGGGAGACGATTACCCACAATCTCACAGCGAGAGAGAGAGTTGTGATCAGGTGACGCTCGGCAGACAAAGTGTATACTGTACGTACTACTCGTATTGCAAGACGTTGCTCGTTTATCAAGTTAAAATGTATCAAAAATGTTTGCTCGTCTTGCAAAACACTCGCAGACCAAGTAACTCGCAATCCAAGGTTTTACTGTACTCATTTGATCAAGCGAGGAGGAATTGTGGGTCGAGTCAACCCCCGACCAGGATTTGAACTTGCAACCTTCTGATTGTGAGCCGCTTGTTCTACCGCTGAGCCACTTGGCCAGATAAAATATACTGTAATAATAATTATAATTAAATAATAACGCGACTACACACATATATATAGCTTACAAATATTAAAGCACTTGGGATGTAAAATGGTACCACGTAAGGTAAAATTAGGAAGCAAAATGCACTTTTATAATCTACACAGCCTCAGCATAATGGTTTTTGATATTCATTAGTCTCTTCCAGAATCACATTTTTTTGTATGCAGTGACTGGTGAAAAGTCTTCAATCTGTCTCGAGAGGGGAGTATGAGGGTGAGAGGTGCGAGCCAGGTGAACGTCTCTTGCCTCGTGCGATTCACAGAGCCCACTCGGCTGTCGTGGCGAGTGTGTGTGTGGGCGCGCTGAGGTTGCGGTGAGCGAGAGTGACTCCCGTCCCCTCTTCCTCCGCGTGCGCCCAGGCCGGCGTTCATGGACGAGTACGAGGCTGTGGAAGCGGAGCTGCAGATTAACTACACCGCGTTTGTGGAGAAGTTCCGCAACCTGGCATTCCTGGAGCAGCAGCTGAACGAGCAGCGCCGTGCGGAGCAGGACAAGTTTGAGGTGGGAGGAGTGGAAGTGAGCGGAGTGCGGCGTGCGGCTTGCATGCGAGAAACTCGTGCAGGGTTTATTCCAGGAGCGTGATTGTCTGCACACTATTTATTCTGTCTGATACGGAAGTATTTTGTGCTGGATGTGTATATAACACATTCCTGCGGAGGGAGCTGGTAGGAACGTTGAGTTGCTCGGTCAATGGCCAGGGTCAACGGCGGCGTGGTGTATTCCGCAAATATGCCTGACTGCGAGGGCGGGCACAAGCCGGCGTGAGTAGGTTAAACGTTGAGTTTTATAAGGGCACCACGGGGTGACCAGGCCCGCCCCACCCAGCAAAACCCCTCCCACCCCCCACCCAGCCCCTCCCCACCCAGCCCCTCCCCACTCTCCCCACTCAGCCCTTCCCCACCCTTCTCACCCAGCCCCTCCCCACCCTCCCCTCCCCACCCAGCCCCTCCCTGCACGACTGACGGACACAATAATCCCCTGTGGGCTGGTGGAACCAGTGGGTTTGCATTTCAGAAGTCGTACACATTTCACGGATTCCACGGGAAACTATTCTTTGAAACTCTTGGCTCATTTGACTAAATACATCCCATGATTAAGGCATGGTTAATAAAAACATGGTTAAGTAAACCAAAAACCTAGAAATAATTTTGATTTTTGTTCATGTTTCACTGATGTTTCATATTATGTGCCCTTTAGTTCAATTTCTGCAGCTCCCTTGCCAATGAACTTGTAAAATCTGCCATGTCTGGAATGTTCCGAGTGTTCTTTATATCCTTGTTACATTCTTTCAGAATATGCAGATAATTGTTGCAGTGATTAAATAAAAATGTGTAGTCGCTGACCATTATATTTGCTTTTATACAACGACGAGGGAAGGTGACTTGGCCAAGTGGTAGCACATTCTTCGCTTGTTAGGTTAGCAGTTCGATTAGACAAGCCACCTGATTAATAATGCGATGTATATTTACCACACAATACCACGTGCCGTCTGCTTCACAGTGGACATCAAATATCCTGTGGCATCATTCGAAGGATATTAGCCCATGTGCTGGCATCACGGTCCAAATTTACATCATTGGGAAAATTACACCGCAACTCAATTTGGAAACGGCAATTGTCACTCCCAACTGTGAAAACTGGTGTCATAATATTAATTCCACATAATTGTTACAATGTAGTGTTCATGCTTATCTGAGCACTATCCAGCAGTGGGATTGGACCATCGCCTCTCCGTCTGCAGTGCAACACGACGGGACCACAGAGCTGTGCGAGAGCGTTTTGGGGGAAGTGCCTGAAACCAGGAGCCAATGAACCTTGACTTTACACCATTGGTACCTCTTCTTGGTTCTTTCGGTAAAGTCACGTAGAAGGAAAATAATAAAATAACGCAAGCAGCCGTCTTCAGGTGGAGAACAGGTCTGTCGAGAAGGCAGAGTCTAAATGGCACGCCCCAGGCTTGGAGCGACTTTATGCTGGGATGGAGGGGCGAAGAGTGTCTTGACAAAATAATTTGCATATCAAGAGGAATTTAGCATATTTATGGGAAATGCAGATATGCGATTAGTACTACTTGTGAAATGCGTAGGAGGTTTGGCGAGGGGTTTAAAGTCATTATGCCCATGCATTATGCAGGATTAGCAGTATCAAAGGGAGGGAGTAAGGTTAGAATTAATAAAGGGAAGGAATGTTAATAATGGTACCTCATTTGCCAGTAAAAAAATATATAATAGTTTTTTTTTTACTGGCAAATGAGGTACCAATGGTGTAAATGCTTACCCCGAGCTCTCATACTCTGATGGTGCATTGTCTTTGAGTTGTGCGCCTTTTGGCATCATCTGGTCCAACCCATGTGAGACTAGGCTCTAAGGAAAGCTGTCTCGGGTGTGGACCAATCAACTTCAAGGACAGTGCATACATTATCAGAGTTATGTGTTTTGTTTGAATTATAACTGCAGGTATTGTGGTCTATGCAAACATGACTCCTTGTAAAAAAAGGTGTCAGTTTTGTTGCCAGATTAAAAGATAAAAAAACAATTATCAAACCTTGACTTTATTAAGGATTGCCACCCGTAGGCCAGTGGTGTGTGCTTTGTGCAAGCAGGGTGTCTCACAGAGGGGAGTGTGGTGAGCAGGAGGCAGAGAACACTCTGAAGCTGATGCAGAGTAAGCTGAAAGAGGAAGAGAAGCGGCTGCTAAAGCACCGTGGAGAATTCTCAGGTACCCTGCGTTCACCACTCGCTGTGTGATGATGCTCATTGCTTACCCTGGAATGGTTTGGGGAATGGCCCTTCTTCACAGCGCAGTGGAGAAGGTAAATTACACTGAAAAGAATCTTCAGAAGTATAAAGTGTGATCTTCAAATACAAGTGTGTCAATCGGCCTGTGTCTTGCAATTTCTGCTCTGTGTAAGGACCAATGCCTAAAATATCAGTGTAGTATACACTTTGTTGTGAGGTAGTGCTGTTTATGAATGCCGAGGGGGGTTTTGTAGTTATGCCAACACATTCCTAGAAGGCTGGGGGAAAAGCCGCTCTGTGTGTGTCCCTCTGTGTGTGTCCGCAGACAATGAGGAGGACTCGGAGCTGGAAATGGTTCCGGGAAATGAGAGCGAGGAGAGCGAAGAGGAGGTCCGGCCCAACAAGCCTCGTCTCGCCTTACGGAGCCAGAACCTACGGCCTGGTACGCAAACCCCGTGAACCCGTGAACGCACGTGCTCGACGCTCGGATGAGGTGCTCGCCGACCAGCTCTGCTACACTCTTGTGCATGTGCAGACGCCATTGGTACCTCATTTGCCAGTAAAAAATATGATAATAGTTTTTTTACCCTTTTATCTCGCAACAAAACTGACACCTTTTTTACGAGGAGTCATGTTTGCATAGACCACAATACCTGCAGTCATAATGCAAACAAAGAACATAACTCTGATAATGTATGCACTGTCCTTGAAGTTGATTGGTCCACACCCGAGACAGCTTTCCTTAGAGCCTAGTCTCACATGGTGTTGGACCAGATGACACCAAAAGGCGCACAACTCAAAGACAATGCACCATTGGTCGCACGTGCACACCCACGTTCTTCCACGTTCACGGCGATAAGATTGCACGTTTAATTTGTGAAATGTTTAAACAAAACGAATCTCTCAACGTTATTGAAATAATCAAACATTATTGGAACTTTAACACGTAGGCTTTCGCGACCAATATTATTCATAATAAAAGGTTTTTGGGTTTCGATCGCGTTATTTATAAATGTGTCGTAACCCTCCACCACCCGACACGGCCAAACAGCTGGATGTAATTACCAGCGAAACGTCGTACTCAAATTTTAAATGATGTTCATTCACTCTTCAACACACCGGTGGGCTAAAGTAGTGAACTATTTGTCCTTTGTATAAGCGTGACACATTTTTTAATGTTTGGCCGTGTCGGGTGGTGGAGGGTTACGACACATTTATAAATAACGCGATCTAAACCCAAAAACCTTTATTATAAATTATTGGAACTCTATGTATTCTGTATGTAGTCACCGTTGGTGTGTTCATGCTCTTCGCATAACAATACAACACCAGGGGGCATGTTACAATGTTTTAAACATTAAGACTTTGCACATGTTTAAATCCTAAACGATTAACACCCCTATTCCATGCTGTTGCTTGCTGACGTGGCCTGCCTGTGCATAATGAGAGTAAACACTCGAGTTTGCATACTTGCTAATTGAGCTTCTATTAACCTGTATTACACGATGCTGCTGTCACTTGTTTGACTCGGGTCACCCTGGTAAGAGGCCTCGATGTGTCAGTGACTTCTCACCTGAAGGGAAGTTGACGATGACACCGGATTGTGTGCATGTGTAGGATATGGCGCTTCTCTCGTGCGAGGAACCATGCAGGGGGGAGACACAGAGGATGAGGTAAACCACATCGTTAAGCCTATTCCCATCACCTCTTCATCTACCTGGCTCACAGCATCGCCTCAGTGCTGCTCTAACGCAACTTACTCGACATCTTCGCCACCGGGGGTGCTCTCACGCTGTGTATCACTGGGCATGTAACGATGGATCGAATACATAAATTCAAACATTCTTACGCCCGCAAAACACGTCTAAAATCTTGAAAGTGATATTCTATTAGGCTCAACGCAAATTACATAAAAATTAAATGCGAATGTGACAATTAACATATCTTTCAAATGATATGCTAAATGTGACAAGCTTTATGGGACAAATCTGTATAAACAAGGCACAAAAAATATATAAGTAATTTATTTGCATAGCAATCTGTAATCGGGCTATTTTATTTAATCTTGGATGTTGAATCGTTATCATGCCTACGCACCACCTCTCAGCAAAACTACATCATTGGCGCAAACCTAACCCCATCATTGCTTAACGGTGTGGTACGCCGTTAAGCAGAGGTCGCAATCGGGTACCCGATACCCGTACCCTACCCGATACCCGGCTACCCGTACCCGGCCGGGTACGGGTACCCGTTTGCGACCCTGGTGCGGCCGGGTACGGGTAGACCGCGAGTCACTGGTGAGTAACTGTTTGTCACTCATTTCCCAACGTCTTGTCTCTTCTCACAATTCAAGTTCCTAGAATCAACCCACCCACGCCTGCAACATGGCTTCATCCCAGAGGTCGCAATCGGGTACCCGTACCCTACCCGATACCCGGCCGGGTACGGGTATCGGGTAGGGTACGGGTACCCGATTGCGTCCCTAGTGCGGCCGGGTACGGGTAAGGAATCAAAACCCGTTTGCTATCTCTGCCGTTAAGCGGAAGGGGACATGCGCTTCGGCATGTGGTTTTGTCTCTGTCCGCAATGTTCATGCTCTGGTTGTCCTCGGTTGCACTCTCTCTGTCCAAGCCTTCCCTGTTCGCCGGCAGAAAGGTACTACGGCCCAAGGAGGGCAGCGCGCAGGTGTGTGCAAGTGATCTGACCTCTCAGAGAGATCAGATGCAACGATACACTCGAGCAATTGCAAAAGAAAATCCCAACCACAGTCTTACGAGATCGCCCACCCATCATGTCACACCCACGCACCGTCACCCACCTACCCCCACCCCGACATGTCCACCAGCACGAATTCCGCTCGCTGCCTGTGGTCCAGCCACCCACCACCACTCATTTTCATTGGTTGTGAATGCACTTGAAAACTCCCATTGGCAATGAATCAAGCTGCTTGTAATGTGCCATCGTACCCGTTCTGCTTGGCTTCTTTGTTATTTAAATTGTATGAGCTCTGCATTGAATCTAATCTGGAGACCGGATGTTGATCAAATCTGATGCTGTAGCTGAAAGTATCACTCACACTGAAGGTCCCATTTCCAACACAGTTGCGTGTAAACCAATTACCTACGACCATGTCTCACTCAATAATTCTCTCTAAAAAAGGCATTCTTGCTGCTATTGTGCAGAATCCTATGGCCCTTGTTACACCCTTTACACTGGGTATGGCTGCAGTCCTGCCACATGGGTGCCAAGGCTTTGTGTGACGTCGGCAGATCTGTGCGGCCCCAACCTAAAGCTGTGCTGTCATCAATGTATGAATTTGAGATGCAGAAAGCCAGGACCACCCTCCGAAAATAACCAAGGCATTGTGAATTTGACGCGCAAAAACCTCCCAGTTCCTAGTGATGAGAAGGGATGGCAGCAGAGCGCAGTGATCGATTGACGGTTTTAGTAATGAGATGCGTGCTCCCGTTGTTTACAGGATGACAGTGGAACCATCAGCAACAGTGAGGAGGATGAGGAAGACGAGGGAGATGAAGATGACGATGATGATGTTGAGGATATGGGTGGCATTGCTGGTGTGGAGCATGGCCCCCTCCGCCCCCGTGGACGTGGAGGCCCCACACCTAGGAAACCAAATCCTCTCCCCGAGAGCGACAATGACTTCTGATCCCCCGTCAGAGATCAGATGCAGCTAGACACACGAGCCATTACAATGTTTCGATTTAAAGCTTTCGTGACTGCAGGGATTCATCTTCTTGGTTCTTTCGGTAAAGTCACGTAGAAGGGAAATAATCAAATAATAAAAATAAAACATAATAAAATAATTCTCACGACGTTTCGGCCACAACGCAAGCAGCAATATGCTAAATTCCTCTTGATATGCAAATTATTTTGTCAAGGCGCTCTTCCCCCTCCAACCCAGCTTAAATATACGCTCCAAGCGTGGGGTGTTTCATTCAGACGCTGTCTTCCCGACAGACCTGGTCTTTACCTGAGGATGGCTGATTGCGTTGTGGCCGAAACGTCGTGATAATTATTTTATGTTTTATTTTTATTATTATTTCCCTTCTACGTGACTTTACCGAAAGAACCAAGAAGACACTACAATGTTGTCTGAACGACCACCACCAGCTGACCCTGTCACAGAAGGATGACTATCACGTGCTCATGCTGTCACACCCACCATCACCCACCCAGGTTTGACTTCCGAGTTGCGGTGTGACGCAAGCACTGTTTCATCAATTAATGTCCATTTTGAAGACCTTTGCATTTATTCACATGGTAATTTATGCTTTTCTATTCACGCAAATTACACTCGAATGATATGCTGTTACATTTAAGCTGACGAAGCAAACATAACTGTACAAACGACAGCAGAAATGATCATTTACAAGATGAAAAATTTGGCCAAAATGAATCAATTCTTGAAATTAATTGTGGCCCTGAATCGCGAAAATTGAGTGGCCGGGGTGTGGGTGAATCAATGTGCCCCTAATCGAATGTTACGACGAGCACTTAGCGACTGAAACTGTGATGTATTCTTTACATTGGACTCGCTGACAATGATACCGACTTGCCAATGTAGCAGGGATGGCTTTAGACGAGCGTGTGGCTGTAACTCTCCTGGTTTATACAACTGTGTTTCACATTTCTATTTTAAAGTGATCCGTAATTCATTAAGGGGTTAAAGCAAACCTTTTGTTACGTATCCCAAATATAGGCCTCAAATTAACCATTTGTCTTACGTAATGAACATTTAATACTCAACAATAGCATTCCATAATATTTTGCACAAGTCAGAAGGATTGATCAAAAATGTTGTGTAGTGTCCGGTTAAGTTGTGCGCTACCATTCCCGTACTGTATAAGTTAATTAATTACATAAAGTGGTGACGACCGCAAAATCCACGTTAATCGTTTTTATCTTCCAGGCCAGTGTTCGCATGCAGCCCTTTGAGGACTGCTTCGTGACGCTTTGTGAAGGAGCGTCTCTTTGTAATCGCATGTATTGCATCTCTTGAACATTTATTTTACCGAATTAGAAACAAAAATGTCTCGTCTTGTTATTTCGGTTGCCGACTCCCATTCAAGGCATTTGGATTTATTCCTTCGAGTTTACCCAATCAACTGCTATGAGAAAAGTAATTCGACTTTGTACGAATTGATGCAGTAATACAAGCTCTTGTAAGGCAAGATTGAAATAAGATTATAACAGGTCCCTGCGGGGTGGGCTGGTAGGAACGAACAAATGAATGGCTATAATAAAATGAAATGGCGGGGGTACGATACGAAGGGAGAGTTTGAGGCCTAGTTCTAGGCTTTAGGCCGCTGTGAGTTAATTTTTAATTTAAATGTTTTAATTATAAGGGAATGTTACACTTGTTTAGCCAGGAAAGCCTCACTGCGTGTAAAGGTTTTTGTAGGGTCCTGCCAAGTGTTTGCAGTAGGGGGCGATGTTGCTACACTTAATCGGACATCGGACGGACGGACGATATCATCTATTGTAGGCTGGTTCACTTCGTTCCTACCAGTATAAATATACTGTATTTACTCAACCCCGCCCCACATCTTTCCGAAAATGGACTTCCCCTTTGCCTGTGTAACCACCTTCAATGTTTCTCTGTCTCAGATTCTTGGCTTCACCGCTCAGATTATTGGGTTTCATTTTCTGTTTCTTTGTTTTTCTTCTAGTTTTCAGAAAATATTTCACTGCTTGAACCCTCCTATTAGCACTTTTTGGTTATGTATGGTGCGAAAGAAGTT
Source organism: Lampetra fluviatilis (assembly GCF_964198595.1). Taxonomy (NCBI): domain Eukaryota; kingdom Metazoa; phylum Chordata; class Hyperoartia; order Petromyzontiformes; family Petromyzontidae; genus Lampetra; species Lampetra fluviatilis. The sequence goes on along the minus strand of NC_136309.1, from coordinate 6,556,220 downwards.
CAACATAAACATAATAACAATAACCTGCCTACTCACCCTGTCTCACTCAAATCAACTTCGCCTAGAGTTGCTAAGTCTCACGTAAAAAATTAGCACTTTCTTTAAACACAAGCCAAAGTGACCTGCCATGTACATCACCTCGCAAATTCATATGTGCAGATGACATAGTCCTTGCTGCACAGGGCGCACACCTCGAGAACACTACCAAACACATTCCTGCGGAGGGAGCTGGTAGGAACGTTGGGTTGCTCGGTCAATGGCCAGGGTCAACGGCGGCGTGGTGTATTCCGCAAATATGCCTGAGGGCGGGCACAAGCCGGCGTGAGTAGGTTAAACGTTGAGTTTTGAGTACCACGGGGTGACCAGCCCCTCCCCACCCAGCCCCACCAAGCCCCTCCCTGCACGACGGACACAATACTTCCCAATATAGGTTTTTGGGTTTAGATCGCGTTATTTATAAATGTGTCGTAACCCTCCACCACCAGACACAGCCAAACAGTAAAACATGTGTCACGTTTTTCAAAAGACAAAATAATTCACTTTAGCCCACCGGTGTGCTGAAGAGAGAATGAACATCATTTTAAAATCTGAGTACGACGTTTCGCTGATAATTACAATCCGCTTCATCGGGCAAGAATGGTGAAGCTCTCCTGTTGCTTCCGGTCTTTTTTACTGTTTGGCCGTGTCGGGTGGTGGAGGGTTATGACACATTTATAAATAACGCGATCTGACCCAAAAACCTATATTTTGAATAATGGTCACGAAAGCCTACGTGTTAAATTGACAATACTTCCCTTGTGGGCTGGTGTAACAGGAGGTTCCTCCCAGTGTAATTTTATTTGAGCCTTATTTCTGTCGCTGGAGAATCTGACCATATCCTAGAACCACCACAAGCACTTTCCACCTGAACAATCGCACAGCATATTGCCACCCTTCATGCGTCCTGTGGTAACCCAGTCCGCTATGACCCCACACCAAGATTAGTACGGTTGGCTACGTCCCGTGCGAATGGATTTCAACATACACCATGTATAGAAGCCGGACCTTCAAATCAATAATCACTGCTTCAGCAATTTGCAGGAACAACATCGTGCCCCTCGGCTGATCTACTGCAAACTATCCCCGTCGTCTTCACCGATCTACTCGGTGGCACAGTGTTGTGTTCTAGTCGGGTCCAAGAAGCTCTTACATAAAACTGCTAGAGATGCACATTTGAATAACGGGACACGCATCATAACCGGAGCACTGCAACCGACACCAATGCCCTAACTCTGCCATGGTGAGCATTGATAATTGGTTTTTTACCCTTCTATCTGGCAACAAAACTGACACCTTTTTTACAAGGAGTCATGTTTACATAGACCACAATACCTGCAGACAATGCAAACAAAAAACATAACTCTGATAATGTGCACTGTCCTTGAAGTTGATTGGTCCACACCCGAGACAGCTTTCCTTAGAGCCTAGTCTCACATGGGTTGGACCAGATGACGCCAAAAGGCGCATTATGACTGCATGTATTGTGGTCTGTGTAAACATGACTCCTTGTAAAAAAGGTGTCAGTTTTGTTGCCAGATAGAAAGGTAAAAAACCAATTATCATATTTTTACTGGCAAATGAGGTTCCAATGATGGTGAGCATTGTCACCAAATATCCGCAGAAACTTGCAAACTGCAAGGGCGTTGACATGTTTTCTTGCTGAAGAGAACCCATCGACCAAGGTGTCTTGACGATGTTTCTCTCGCCGTTCTTCCCGTCTCAAATCCCTAATGGGATCGCGCTCTGCTGCTGCTGCTACTGTCACCATCCCAGAATCTCACCCAGATATGGAGAGAAAAAAAACGCTGGCAAACAGTGTGGAACAACGCGGACGTCCAGAATAAACACCTCATTCGAGACTCGTAAAGATACAGACTCGTAGAGACATACATTCCACAAGTAGTGACTAATCCCATATCTGCATTTTCCGTAAATATGCTAAATTCCTCTGTTGATATGTAAATTCCTTTGTCAAGGCGCTCTCCTCCTCTAACCCAGCTTAAATATACGCTGCTAAGCATGGTAGTGTTCAATCGGACGCTGTCTTTCCGACAGCCCTGTTCTTCACCTGAGGACGGCTGCTTGCGTTGTGGCCGAAACGTGAGAATTTTATTTAAAATGTAATTTTATTATTTTTATTGTTTTCTTTTTACAAGTGTAATATGTTTAATATTTATTATTTAATTATGTTTCATATTTATTATTTAACCATGTTGTGTTTTTATTATTTAATTATGTTTTATTTTTATTATTATTTTGTATGTTTTATTTTTATAATTTTATTATGTTTTATTATTTTATTATGTTTTATTTCAAATTGTATTTTATGTAAAAACATTTTTATTTTATTATTTCCCTTCCACGTGACTTTACCGAAAGAACCAAGAAGACATACATACCGTGTCAACCCACACGGTTTTGCCCATATTCGTGTACAGAGAATTTAAAAGTTTGCAGGTCCACACGAACGCGCGCGCCGTCAACGAACCATCGAAACGACGCGAACTCTCTCCTGCCAAGGCGCAAGACAACACAACCCACACCCCGAGATGCCGTGGGGGGGGGGTGGGAAGGCCATTGCACTCACGCGAGACCGCCGACGAAGCCTCACTCACAATCACCCACGCAGACCCTGACCCCTGACCAAGATGGCCGCAACATCCGGTCATGGGTCTGTTAACGTCACGGATGTGAGACCCTTGACCCGGATGTGGTGGGGGCGCTTCTCGCGGGTGCTTGTGGGGGCGGCGTGGTCTGCGCGTGCAGAGGTCGCGTCCCGTCGCGTGGTGGCCCGAACAGCAGCAGCAGCGAGGAGGAGGAGGAGAGAGCGTGCTTGTTGATACTCGTGGTGGTGGTGCTTGTTGATACTCGTGGTGGTGGTGCTGCTGCTGCTCGTGGTGGTGGTGGTCCTGCTCGTGGTGGTGTTGCTGCTGCTGGAGGAGAGTGCCGAGGCCGGGCGCGGTACTCCAAGCCGGACTAAGACCAGGGACCCGTCCAGTGTCATCCTCTCCTCTTCTCCTCTCTCCGTCACCCGTCTCGCCGCACGATGCTGGGGGCGCTGCGCTTCTGCCGCCAGCTGAGCAGGTAATGAAGGGTACGCGGCGAGAGGCTGGGCTGGGGTTAGACACAGACACTGGACTGGGGTTAGACTCAGACACTGGGTCATGGTGAGAGACTGGGGTTAGACTCAGACACACTGGGTCATGGTGAGAGACTGGGGTTAGACACAGACACTGAGCCATGGTGAGAGACTGGGGTTAGACTCAGACACTGGGCCATGGTGAGAGACTGGGGTTAGACTCAGACACACTGGGTCATGGTGAGAGACTGGGGTTAGACTCAGACACACTGGGTCATGGTGATAGACTGGGGTTAGACTCAGACACTGGGTCATGGTGAGAGACTGGGGTTAGACACAGACACTGGGCCATGGTGAGAGACTGGGGTTAGACTCAGACACTGGGCCATGGTGAGAGACTGGGGTTAGACTCAGACACACTGGGTCATGGTGATAGACTGGGGTTAGACTCAGACACTGGGTCATGGTGAAAGACTGGGGTTAGACACAGACACTGGGCCATGGTGAGAGACTGGGGTTAGACACAGACACTGGGCCATGGTGAGAGACTGGGGTTAGACACAGACACTGGGCCATGGTGAGAGACTGGAGTTAGACTCAGACACTGGGTCATGGTGAGAGACTGGGGTTAGACTCAGACACTGGGTCATGGTGAGAGACTGGGGTTAGACACAGACACTGGGTCATGGTGAGAGACTGGGGTTAGACTCAGACACTGGGTCATGGTGAGAGACTGGGGTTAGACTCAGACACTGGGTCATGGTGAGAGAATGGGGTTAGACTCAGACACTGGGTCATGGTGAGAGAATGGGGTTAGACTCAGACACTGGGTCATGGTGAGAGACTGGGGTTAGACTCAGACACTGGGTCATGGTGAGAGACTGGGGTTAGACACAGACACTGGGTCATGGTGAGAGACTGGGGTTAGACTCAGACACTGGGTCATGGTGAGAGACTGGGGTTAGACACAGACACTGGGTCATGGTGAGAGACTGGGGTTAGACACAGACACTGGGTCATGGTGAGAGACTGGGGTTAGACTCAGACACTGGGTCATGGTGAGAGACTGGGGTTAGACACAGACACTGGGTCATGGTCAGAGACTGGGGTTAGACTCAGACACTGGGTCATGGTGAGAGACTGGGGTTAGACACAGACACTGGGCCATGGTCAGAGACTGAGGTTAGACACAGACACTGGGTCATGGTGAGAGATTGGGGTTAGACTCAGACACTGGGTCATGGTGAGAGACTGGGGTAAGACACAGACACTGGGCCATGGTGAGAGACTGGGGTTAGACTCAGACACTGGGTCATGGTGAGAGACTGGGGTTAGACACAGACACTGGGCCATGGTAAGAGATTGGGGTTAGACACAGACACTGGGCCATGGTTAGAGACGTGCTGTTTCCGCAGGCCGGGAGGGGTTCCCTGCGCCCTGCGCTGCCTGGGCACCTCGTCTCTGCGACCCGCGGACGCGCTCGCGGCGCCGCCCCTGGACGGGGACCCTCACGAATTCTCGCCAAAGGTCCAGCAGCTCGTGAGCGACATCACGAGCCTCAGCCTCCTCGAGGTGGCGGACCTGAACAAGCTGCTCAAGGTACGCCACGCCCTCCACTGCCGCCTTGAGATGATGGTGTCCGCGCCTTGAGATGATGTCTGCGCATTCACGCGTCGCTTGTCGTGTCCTCGCAGAAAACTCTGAACATCCAGGACGTGGGCTTTATGCCGATGGCTGCTGCCACCTCGGCCGCAGCGCCTGCCGAAGCGGTGAGTGGCGACACTTCCCGTGACTTCTCATTGCACGCTGCCTGCAGCTCCGCACGTGCACGAGCTCACACCTGCTCACTCCTCGCATGTGACCACTCGTTCCTCCTCACAGTTCACTCCTCACTGCACACTCTTCACTGCACGCTTCTCAACACTCGCTTCTGACCGCTGGCTTCTCCTCACCGCTGGTTCATCCTCACCCTTGATTGCTCATTGCTAGCCCCTCACCGCTCGTTCATCCCCACCGCTTATTCCTCATTGCTCACTCCTCACCGCTCGCTTCTCCTTATCACTTGCTCCTCACCACTTACTCCTCACTGCTCGTTCCTCCCCACCGTCCGTGCCTCACCACCCGCTCCTCACTGCTCGCCCCTCTTGTGCATGCCGTTCAGGAGGAGGACGCTCCGGTCAAGAAGGAGAAGACTCACTTCATGGTTCGCCTCACGGAGGTGCGTGGCTCCGACAAGGTGAAGCTCATCAAGGAGGTGAAGGCCTGCATGCCCGGCCTCAACCTCGTGCAGGTGAGCGCTTTGCCCGGCCGCACAGCGTGCCGCTGTGGGCGAAACTGAATGCGAGCAATGACAATCACACGCCGACAGCCAAATCTACATATCTCTTCAAGTATTCACCTGGATTTAACCTCAGAAGGAACGTCTCATTTGCTGGGGTGTCCAGAAGGTCAGGTGATGCAGACCTTGAAAACACACGTGTGTACACTGGCACAGCAAACACGTAACAACGCGTAATGACACATACACTAAAGTTGAAATCGATAACTTGTACATTGGGCATTAATGTAGTGAACATCAAAGACAAAGATCCGCCTATAGCCTGTAACAAACTGTCGGAGCAATTGCTGTTAGCGAGCACCTATGAAGGCCGGCACGGTACACGAGGGGATGGGTGGCCAGCACCACATCCAGCTGCCTTTGTCTCGCTAGTGGTATTGTTTACACACTGCACCAGGTACTCATTTGAGGCCGAGTCGACCTAGGGGAGATCTAGGACCAGCTCCAGATAATCATGACTGGTGTTGGCTGTGAGAAGCAATCGAAACCGGGTCACCAGGTTCATAGTTCAGCACGCTAACCGCTACGCTACCGCTCCCCACCAACACACACAACTGCAACGAACCAACACACACACAAATGCAAGAGTTGATAAGATAGTGAACATCACACCCAATTAAACACGCAAATCACCTTCGAGCCCCACTAGTCTCATTGGATCTGAGAAGTTAAGCAGAGTTGAACCTGGTTAGTATAGTACTAGATTGGGAGACTGCCTGGGAATGCCATATCTTGCAGGCTGGGATGGTCAGGTGACCAGGAGATGGCGGTGTAGCAAAATATCTGCCTGTTAAATCTGTTGTGAATCATTGAGTGTTGTCCCCTCGTTATTTTGTGAGTCTTCTGCGGGTTCCCCAGTTTCCTTCCACAAGCCACGTGTCTCATCGAATCTCAAAGAACTGGTCAAACATCCCAATGCAGGATCTTCCTGTAATTGTGTTGAGACTCAGGAAGACTTTACTGTTTTAGTTGTAAGAATTGTTCCTCACCTCACCGGGTGAGTGAGCGGAAACAATTGGCACCTTAAATGCTCGTACACCACGTGACAATTTTATTTGTTTGGCTGTGTCGGGTGGTGGAGGGTCTTAACGACACAAAATTTGTCCAGATAATTACTTGGCCCAAGAAAAAAATGTATTGCCGTCGGCTGACTACACCGTGCACATCGCTGCCGAACGTTGTGTTTTCAGGCCAAGAAGCTGGTGGAGTCGCTGCCGCAGGAGATCAAGGCCAACGTCCCCAAGGAAGAGGCCAACCAGCTCAAGGCCGCACTGGAGGCCGCGGGGGGGCTCGTGGTGCTGGAGTAGCGGCGCTGCCACGTGGGTCCCCGGGGGGACGGGGAGAGCGAGCGGCGATCGTAGTCGAAGGCCGCGATGAACATTCGCAGCGTGTTTTTGCGGCCCTGAGAAAAGTGCGAGTTTCCCGGTTGACTCGCGATTTCCATCACCAGAACGTGAGCACTTGGACGAAGGGTGGCCATGCAGTGGGAGGGGTTTGAAGCCACCGCGGAGAAGGAGGTGGGGGGGGGATTGTCTTTCCGGATGCTTGAGGGATTCCGACAGAATGCAACCGTATGTGTCCTCGTCATATTTTGCATCAATAAAGTGTTCTTTTGAAACCTTAAGCAGATGTGTGTTTACACCTGCGGTAGCCGATCGATTGGTGACCGCAGTTGCTGCCCTAAAGGGTAAAAATGGCAGCCGTGCAGGTGTCATGGCACGGTTCGGCTCCCATGAGGTGGGGGCGCAGAGTCCCGCTCCCCGTGGGTCTTGCGTTCCGCAGCTCCAAGCCAGAGAGTGACGGTATCCAACCTGACGTTCAGGCCGGACAAAGAGCGGCTTTTATTCTTTTCCGTTCAGTTGACGCGGCCATACTTGGGTGAGCAGCGTTGGTTTCTCCGGCTTGCCGCGTCGCTCCTGCTGATGCCAGGCACTGGGGGTGTGGGGCCCGAGGAGAGTGTGCGGGATCTGGTGAGGGGAAGGGGTCGGAGTGGAGGAGCTGCGAGAGCCCCCTCCTGTGAGCGGTGCATTCTTAAGCCTCGGCTGTCGTGAGCCACCGCCTGGAACATTCCCAGGTGCTCTGCGGGAGCCCACGTTGCGTGCAAAGGTGAGTGTACTCATGCCGGCGCTGGGAAGTGGCCAGGCGGTGCTCACAAGATAAGATATCGTCCAAAACGAAGGCTCTGGGTCCAGCCCTACGTGGGAGGAATGTTTGTGTGTGCACGCTGGTATATAAGTTCTACAAACGGGACTGCTGGAGGGCAGGTCAAGATTGGAGGTAAGCTCACAATAGCAGTGCTGTTCGTGTCACGTCTCTCCTGGGCATAGCTGGATTATTGGAAACTTAGAAATCTGCTTCCACACTTGTTAGGAAATCGCTTCAGTTGAGTGGTGAATTGTTTTAGAACCTCGCAATTTTCGCAGTTGCCAGTAGTTCACTAATATGTGGACCCACATAGAGACTGATAGACTCGTAGAGATCCACAGATTTACATCGAGTTCGGGGTGGCACAGTGCAGGAGTTGAGTGTCGCCAGTGACTCACCTTTTGTATGACCTTGATCTGTTACAAAATGTGATCTCGGTGTTTTGGATCTTTGGTCTTCTGCTGTGCAACTGATCAACATAAGTTCTGTCCATTCTAGATTTGAAGCTTTCGTGACTGCAAGGATTCATATTCTTAGATTTTTTCGGTAAAGTCACGTAGGTAAAAAATTAAAATTAATAAAAGTAAAATAAAATAAAATCACGACGTTTCAGAGGCAACACAAGCTTCCGTCTTCAGGTGGAACCATCACAGCACGATAGCTGTATCAAGTAAAGAGAAATTCCAAGAAACAGTTTGTATGTATACTGGTTGAGGATGGGAGAAGCCAAGGTAGGCCCTGGATATTATTTTTGTGAGGTTCGGTGTGGCTGAAGCACGCTGTTAGGAATGAGCCTTTGTTGTTTAAACTAGGTGCGGTTGATGTAAAGGTGCGTGTAAATGGGACTGAGCCTTTTGTTATGTAGAGTTGGTGCGGCTGAAATCGCTGCCAGGAATGAGTCTTTGTTGTGTAGAATGGTTGAACTGGGAGGTTCTAAGAGTTGTTAAGATGCTGTCCAGTTGTGTGGCTATAATTATAATCGGCCCACAAAGGAGCGCCGTGCTCTGCTTCGATGTGCGCTGGGGCTGCTGGAGCGTCTCCTCGTGCGTGCGAGTTTCCTACTGAACTGGTCCTAGGCTGTGTCTTTTCGTCGATGATCCTCAATGCTTTCCTGGCTCCAGCCTTGGTCCACAGTAGCTCTACGATATTTTGGCTACGGCTTGTTCCGGACATTTGCACGTGCTGGCTGGCCAACTTTTCAAGTGGATTGGACGGTATTGCCAATGCTATGTTTAGGTCTTTGATGAGGGTGTGGGCCCGTCTCTTTAAGGCTTGATGCTTGTGCAATTAGAGCGTTTATCAATATCACCCAAGTCGATGAATTTCCACAGAGCAATTTCGGCTGTCTTTCATGCTGTACCTGCCTGCCCGTCCGATGCCGCACCCGTCTCGTGCCTTGTAGCTACTGCGACGACGATCTTCATCCGTGAAGACAAGTGGTGGCGGAGGTAGTGCGACGCGAGGCCGCGTGGTGTGGGCTCCGGCGGGCGGTCTGGGTGGTGTGTGCAGCCACGTCCGTCTGGTCTCTCGGTGCAGGTTTGGTCCCAATTCGCAACCATGAAGCTCCTGCTCGCCGCAGCGCTGCTCGCAGTCGCGATGGGAATGGCCGAGTCGATTCGCATCGCCGCCTTCAACATCCAGACGTTCGGCGATGCCAAGATGTCCAAGCCCGACGTGGCGAAGGTCATCGTGGATGTAAATGCCTCCTTGTCCCCGCCATGCCCTCACCGGTCCCGAATGCCTGTCTCCCCATTATACCAGATACCAATCCATTGCTACGCCAAACGACAGATCGCTGCTCTGATGAACTTTGAGGCTGGGTTCGTCCCGTTTGCCACCCTGAGCCAGTGGTGACAATTCCACATTTCTATGAAGGAGGCAAGTCTATTAATTGGACAACCAATATGACTTCCCCACAAAGTGGTAGATATTTTACTGACCCCGAAGGGATGATGGGCCAAGTCAATCACCAACAAAGATTTCAACTCGGAACCTTCTGTTTGCAGGCCGCTCGCTCTTCACGCTGAGCCACCCGGCCGGATAATAAAAATCTCTTCCCCAGAGATCAGTTCCTCTGTATCTACCAGATGATTCTGTTGATATATGAGATAATCTGTCTCTACCGTCACATAATCTCTATTTACAGATAACAGATATCTTTCCAAGGTACCAAGTAATCTGTCTATTCACCAGGTATCAGATCATGAGATCCATGGATGGAGATCGTTAGCGCTTTGTGCCAGCTCGTTCACCCACAGTGCCAAGTTATCCGCCAATCCCGGGCGTATCGCAGTGGTCGCTGGGAAGGAGTACAGCTCCCAATAGAGAGCACCGAAGCTGGCACAACGTGGTCATCTCTTCGCCAAATTCCAGAAATATGTCTCTTCCTCAGGTTATCAGTCTCTATGACATCGTCGTAGTGCAAGAGGTTCGGGACTCAGATCTCAGCGCCGTCAAGCTTCTCATGAGCCAGCTCAACAGGTGAGAGGACCGGTGTCACGGTGAGGAGCGGTCACGGCGAGGAGAGTTTACGTGCGGGGAGGTCGCGGGGAGGAGTAGGTCGCGATGGAGAGGTCAGGATAAATATCTAATTGGGACTGTGAAAGGACAAAACGAGAGGTGTTGATTTTCCCGGGAAGCCTTTCGAGTTGGCGTCGTGTGTTTTCGCTGAGGCCAGGTCATAAACGCAAAATGGCGTGATCTGAAGGATGCGAGTCAGGGTATCACTGCGCTATTTGTCTCACCTGGGCTCATTCTGCGCATGTGCGACAGTGCCTCAGCCCATCACTACGAGTACCTGGCCAGCGATCAGCTCGGCAGCTCCACCTACACAGAGCGCTACGTCTACATCTACAGGTAACACCCAACTACAGGCGACACCTACCTACAGATGACACAGGTGACACCCAACCACAGGCGACACCGACAGGTGATACGCAGCTACAGGTGACACGCAGCTACAGGTGACATTCACCTACAGGTGACACCTACAGGTGGTAAACGTAGCTACACGTGACGATGACATGCGACACACTGCAAGTGACACCCACTTGCAGGAGATACGCGTAGGTAACACTGGTCAACACACTTTTTCTGGCATAAGGTATTCCAACGGTTTTAAGGTAATATTGGGGATTTTGAGATATCAAATATTGCATTTTCAATAAAAACTGCAGAAGAAAAATATTAAATAAATGTGGATATCTACATAAAATGATATTATGAACACACTATGCTAAAAATACAGCACCATATTTTAACACTAAAGCAGTCACTGGCTCGCAACAACTTGCAATCATAAGTGACAGAGTTAATTTCTGGTAAAATCAATGAAAATGGGGTATGCCGATAGCATAAAAATGAGATGTGATAGAGCAAATCTGAGATTAGATTTGGAATCAGCACCCTGAAATTAGTCTAAAACAGCTGCAAAAGTCCAGGCCAGAAAAAAATGTTTTTTTTTTGTTGACCAGTGTAAAAACATCTACAGGTGACACGCAGCAGTGCATGTACCGCAGCAAATCTGGACTGGACTGCCCTACCCTTATAAATTATCTCCACGTGGTCCTAGAAAGTATTTTCTAGAGATGTGTTTTCTCTTGAGCATGGAACCTTCTCTCCTCACACTTGATACAGCAAATCTGGCTGTGACGGTCTCACCTGTTGACGGAGACTTGTGTTGCCTCCGAAACGTCGTGATTTTTATGATTTTATTTTTTATAAATTTTCATTTCATTTTTTTACCTACGTGACTTTACCGAAAAAACTAAGAGTATGGAACCTTCTCATCAGAGATTTTTGTAAACATCTTCCACACTTCACATTTTCGAAGCCCTTTCTCTCAAAGTCATCCAGCTGCGACAGTGCTGCTGCTGCTGCTCTCCGCAGGGATCAGCTCGTGTCTCTTGTCTCCACAGGGACAAGGTCGTGTCTGTCTCCAGCAGCTACCACTACGACGATGGCTGCGAGTCTTGTGGCACCGACACGTTCAGTCGCGAGCCGTTCCTGGTCAGGTTCAACATCCCCAGCAGCGGTGAGGTTCTCGGCCACGCTGGAGGGAAGGGCGGTGGACGGAGTGAATTTCAGAACCAGGGCTGGAGTTGGGTCGTCACCCGTCTGGGTTTGATCTGGTCGGGCCGTCTGGGATTGGGGTGATCTCCGTTCGGGTGGCGCCAGGAATGGATTTAAATTTCGATTGAAAGCTTTCGTGACTGCAGGGATTCATCTTCTTGGTTCTTTCGGTAAAGTCACGTAGAAGGGAAATAATTAAATAATAAAATAAAACATAATTAAATAATTCTTTCGGTAAAGCCACGTAGAAGGGAAATAATAAAATAATAAAAGGAAAATTAGAAAATGATAATTAACTAATAAAATATTGCAAATAAAACATAATAAAATAATTATAAATTGATTATTTTATTATACAAATAAAACATAATAAAATAATTCTAAAATTAATATTTGATTATGTTTTATTTTTATTACTTTATTATTTCACTTCTACGTGACTTTACCGAAAGAACCAAGAAGAGGAATGGATTTGTACCCGAGATCCGGTACCGTCTTGCTGCATTGAACTTCATTTCAGATACTGCACGGTGTTGATAGACATCGGGTGACCGAGAAACACGTCTGAGTTTTGCCTACAGCAGGAAAGGTGGCTGTCCTCGGTGAGAGTGTGTGTGCTGCAACACTGCAACACGGGGCCGTTGGGATGTGAGGTGTGGTGACGTGGGGTGGTGAGTTGGGTGTAGAGGATGTGTGTGTGTGGTGGTGAAGAGTATGGTGGTGAGTGTGGTGGTGAGAGTAGTGGTGAATTTTGGCGAGCGGTGGTGTGGCAGTTAGCGCGCTGCGCTACCAACCCGACAACCCGGGTTCGATTCCCGCTCACAGCCAACACCAGTGACGATAATTATCTGAACCGGTCCTGGGCCTCTCCTATGTCGACTCAGCCTCAAATGAGTCCCTGGTGCAGTGTGTAAACATCGCCACTAGGGAGACAAAGGCGGCCGGGCGTGCTGCTGACGACCCACCCCCTCGTGTGCCACAGTGCCCGCCTTCGTAGATGCTCGCTAACAGCACTTGCCCCAACAGTCGGTTAAGGCTATACGGGGTCTTTGTTGTATTTTGGTGAGAGTGTGGCGGTGATGGTGAGGAGCGTGGTGGTTGTGCGATTGCAGCTGTGCCGCAGCTCGTGCTCGTGCCGCAGCACACGTCGCCCGATCTGGCGGTGACGGAGATCGACGCGCTCTTCGACGTCTACACGGACGCGCGCCAGCGCTGGGGCACGGACGTGAGGCAGCCTCCCCATCACCGTGACGCCGCGTTCCCGACACCGCCACATCTTTGACACAGCGACGTGGCCTCCGCACCTGCCCGTGTTCCTCAGAACGCCGTGTTCCCCACAGAGCATCATGATCCTGGGTGACCTGAACGCCGACTGCAGCTACGTGGCGGCGTCCGACTGGGGGCGCATCCGCCTGCGCTCGGACTCGCGCTTCTCCTGGCTCATCGGCGACGAGGCGGACACCACCGTGGGCACCACCAACTGCGCCTATGACAGGTGCGGATGGGGCCCTTCAGATTGGCGACCCGCTGGGGTCTGGGTCCTCAGTGGGGTCGGGGTCTCGGAGGGGATCGGGTCCCGGTGGGGTGGGGTTCTCGTCTCACGGTGCCTTCCCCCTCTCGTGCGCAGGATCGTGGTGGCTGGGAGCGCGCTCCAAGGGGCCATTGCTTCCGGCTCTGCACGCATCCTCAATTTCCAGTCCATGTATGGCCTGACCCTGGAGAAGGTGAGCGGTCCCGTGGCAGTCCCCGTGGGGGTCCCCGTGGGGGTCCCTTGGGGGTCCCGTGGGAGTTCCGTGGAGGTCTCGTGGGGTCCGCGTGGCTGCTGGTTTCACTGTTGACTCCTAGAGCTCCTATCCGCCCCCCTGACCCCGTGTTTGTTCCTCCTCCCCGCCCCAGGCCAAGGAGGTGAGCGACCATTTCCCGGTGGAGGTGACCATCAACTAGAGGATCCTGCTGCTGCTGCTGCTGCTGTAGCTGAGTGTGGCTGAATAAACGTTGGCCCTCTCACTCCTCGCGTCCGTCTCGCTCTGTCTCGCACGGCATCGCACATCAGTTACCAGCGCACACAGGGTTGTCACCTCATCTCCTCCCCCCTCATCCTCACCCACCTCATCCTCCTCACAACCTCTCATTCATTGCTCACACCCTCCCCCACCCCACCACCCCTTCCGCTGACCGGGTCAGGGCTCCTCGTTCCCTCTCCCTCTCCGTCTTGTTCTGATACAGATTCCGTGTGTGTCCCGTAGGTAAAAAAAATTAAATAAATAAAATCACGACGTTTCGGGCGCAACACAAGCGTCCTTCTTCAGGTGACACACTTAAGCAGTTGTGCTTTTCGCTAAGTTGTCCCCACCTGACACACTTAAGCAGTTGTGTTTTTCGCTAAGTTGTCCCCACCTGAAAAAGGACGCTTGTGTTGCGCCCGAAACGTCGTGATTTTATTTATTTGAATTTTTTAACCTACGTGACTTTACCGAAAAAAACAAAGAGTATGAATCCTTGCAGTCACGAAAACTTCACATCTAGAATCCCGAGTGTGGCCTGGCTGTTGGGGCAAGTGCTGTTAACAAGCGCCTATGAAGGCCGGCACGTCACATTTGGGAGTGGTGTTGGGCAGTGCCACATCCGGGCCGCCTTTGTATTCCCTGTGCTAATGCTTACAAATTTCACCTGGTACTCATTTAAGGCTAGAGTCAACCTGTGCAGCGCCCAGGATCACTCCCTGGCGCTGCCTGTGAGCGGGAATCAATCTCGTCAGGTTCGTCGGTGCAAGTCACCACCACCATTCCTCGCTTCCTGTTGATGGGGAGGTGAGATCACATCGGCCAGGGGACTCGCATCTTCTCACACCTCACCTCCATGCTCTAACGTCCCCTTCATGATGATGATGTTGGAAGCTTCCTGTCCCAGAGGACTGTTCATCCCTCAGGATGACTGGAGCCAGGATGAGCCAACTGGACATCCTGCACTGTACTCCACAGAGGTCTGGGGGGTACCCAGTCCAGCTCCCGACAGATAAATAGCAGCCTCTACTCTCCAATGAGCGTTCGAGTGCATTCCGCGTGACCATTTGCAGTGGTTTTCTGCTGGTTCTGGAGGGACCACTAGGGGGCGTTGGGGGAGCGGTGAATTGGGGGGGGGGTGTGGGAGGGGTCTCCAGGCTCTGACAAATGGGGTTTGGCTAGGTGACGTCATAGACATGTGACACTCCGGGGCCTCCGGCACAAGCTGAGATGTTTTTCACGTGGTTTCGTGGTGAATGGAACTAAAGGTGGAGAGGTACCCAGCCCCTCGTACCCATTGTCCAGTTTTGTGGCTGCAAGCGCCATGAGCGGAAGGGCGGAACAAATGTTTTCCCTTTTGAGTTCAATGTGTCGGAGATTGGTCAATGAGAAATTGTGTAAGTTACTGCTGAGCATACGCTCACTCAGTTTAATAACCATTGCTACAGTCTACATTATAGACTACCAGTACGCTCACTCAGTTTAATAACCATTGTTACAGTCTACATTATAGACTGTCAATATGCTCATCAAGCTTAAAAACCAGGCTACAGTCTACATTATAGACTGCCAGTACATGAGAATAGGTTTCCCCCATTTTTCTAGCAACAAAACAGGTACAGTACACTTACTCAGATTAAGAACCAGGCTACAATCTACATTAGTGGTTCATTTTATATTATTTTTTATTAATTTTGACTTTATTTTTATTATTATTTTTCTTTCTACGCGACTTTACCGAAAGAACCAAAGAATATGAATTCCTGCAGCCACGAAAGTTTTAAGTCAAAATTTAGGCTTCCAGTAGTTCGTCGTTCGAGTCACATTCATCGCAGGCCCCATGTCACAGCGAAATCTTCACAGTTGCTGTAACGCCCACTGAGGCGCCTCCTTCTGATCACAGCGATTAGAGCCACTACGACATTCACAAAAGATAGCCCCAAGTACCCGGGCAACGCCGGGTATTTCCTGATAGTACAAAATAAAATACAAAGACTCCCGTATAGTCTTTACAAGACCGATGGGGCATGTGCTGTTAGCGAGTAGCACCTGTGACGGCCGGCACCAAACTGCTTTCTGCATACCTGTCAACCCCTTAATCAGTGCCCTACTAATTACAGACCAACTCAGACCTCATTGGTTCACCGCGTGCCCCTTATAAACCTCAACGTTTATCCCACAAAGTCCCATCACAAGGGAGAAACACAAATAGACAAAAAAATGTGTTTACCCGTATTGAAACGGCTGTGCGCGGTATCGACCGGAAACACCGATTTCCCCGTACAAAAAGAATACGGGGTAAGCCGTGTGGGTTGACAGGGGTTTGTTTTTGTGCTTTCGTTTGGTGTCATTCTTCCGCGCCTCCGATTCGCACAGTTCGGCGACGTACGGTGCGAAAGAAGTTCACCGTAGAAGTACACATACAGAGGACGGGGGTGGCCGCCTACTCACAACGACGTCAACAAATAAACCGAGTTGGTGGTGCCAGGCTAGGTGCGCTTTGAGGCCGTCGCGTGAAGTGCGGATGGCTCGCTGTAGGCGTGAGGTCACGGGGGACAGCCCAGGTGCCGTGGGGTTTTGTTTCATTTATTAGGTACGAGCAGGAAGTACCCGGCGTTGCCCGGGTCTTAAAATATTTCAAAACTACTCTTAAAAATGTAACAGCAGTGCGTACTGACTGGGTGGTACCTGCTATGATGACAGCAGTGCATACCGACTGTGCTGGTACCTGCTATGATTACAGCAGTGCATGCTGTGGTGGTACCTGCTATGATGACAGCAGTGCATACCGACTGTAGTGGTACCTGCTATGATTACAGCAGTGCATACTGTGGTGATACCTACTATGATTACAGCAGTGCATACTGTGGTGGTACCTACTATGATTACAGCAGTGCATACCGACTGTGGTGGTATCTCTTATCACGACAGTAGTACATGCTGATTATATATCAGTATTTATCAACTCTATAGCACAAAGTACTCACCTGACAGAGTGGCGTGGTGAGGCCTAGTCCCGTGCAGAGCCTCCGGCCTCGCCTAGATTGTCCAGCCGGCCGAGGTGGCACCTTGGCAGGCTGGGCTGCTACCCCTGCCCCCCCCCTCCCAGCCACAATCTCCCTGGTCTCTCTGCAGTAATATCTACGACCTATAGTGGTAGCATCTACCGACTGTATAGTAGTAATAATTACACGCATCGGGGTGGGGGGGACTTCACACAGTGAAGAATTTACCTGTGCGTTTAGTGTACAGTGGTGCCTTGACTTACGAGTTTAATTTGTTCCGCGACGGAGCTCGTAACTCAAATTACTCGTATGTCAAATCAATTTCCCCATTGAAATGAATTGAAATGCCATTAATCCGTTCCGGGGCCTCACAAAACACTGCAGATTTTTTTGTTACATGTTTTTAAATAAGAAAAATGTACTTATAAATAACGAATATTGTATAAAAACACAATACAATAGAACGTACTGCAATAAACTGGCTTCATTAAGCACATGTACAATGTACAGCATTTACCTTGGAGATCAGACGACTTGAAGATGCTGATGGAGATGGAGGAGAAAGGCTGAACTGAATAACTGAATCTTATTCTCAGATTTTTGCCCTTTTCGCAAACACTTTCCTCATTTTCATCTGCAGGGGTTTTCGATAAAAACCTCTCCAATGAGGTCTGTTTCATCCTCCATTTCAGAATGTTTCTGAAATGAGCAGAGGTGGGACAAAGTCATTGTGATGCAAGTCCAAGTCGAGTCGCAAGTCATCAAATTCATGACTCGAGTCTGACTCGAGTCCAAGTCACATGACTCGAGTCCACATCTCATAGGTGGGACAAAGTCATTGTTATGCAAGTCCAAGTCGAGTCGCAAGTCATCAAATTCATGACTCGAGTCTGACTCGAGTCCAAGTCACATGACTCGAGTCCACACCTCTGGAAATGAGTTAGGCGAGTGTCATTAAATAGCGCCGTCGCACGCCCAGTTGCAACTTTTTCTGGGTGCTTCTTTTGAATAAAGTCTGAAAGTTTCTCCTACATTCCCAACATTTCCTTTATCTCACTTGTAGAGATAACCTCCTCTGCCTCCTCCACGAAGTTTTGAAAAATAACTGCAAGCACAAATGCGAGCACAACACTGATGCTTCTATTGCTTAAAGCAGGCATGTCCAAAGTCCGGACCGCGGGCCAATGACGGCCCGCGGTCAGATTTCATACGGCCCGCAGCGTCGGTCTTATAATGTGTTAGTTATGGCTCGCCAGCTCTGTCAGAATAAATACATCATAAAACTCATGGAAATTTAAGGTATTCTATACAGTTTGTTCAATGTTATCTGACTGAATGAAAGGCAGAATTGCGTTTTTAGAGGTGTTCCCGTCTGCCTGAGTGGCTTATATTTGGTTACATTGTCATTTGAAAAATAAAGGTAATTGTGACGATGAAAATTGTTTTGTAACAGTGTGTATTTCCACGTAACTTTTGTGGTTAAAAAAATGTCAGAAGGATCTATTGGCCCCCGGGCATCTTCACTTTATCAAATGTGGCCCTCTTTGCAAAAAGTTTGGACACCCCTGGCTTAAATTGAACGAGTGGGACACGTGATGCTGGACGGATGTCGTGGCGTTCGCTGTGGCATTCGCTGCGACAACTAGCGGTGGTGTATCTGAAGCTGGCTCGTAACCCGAATTTTAGCTCTCAACTCAAAGCAAAAAAAAAATCGGCCGAGAGAAGGCTCGTATCTCGAAAAACTCGTTAATTAGGACACTGGTAAGTCAAGGTACCACTGCATTTTTATCGCACTTTTACGCGAAAGAAAATGTCCCCCTCACTCCCACCGAAGGCGTGCGACTTGGTATGGTCGTGCATGCGTCACAAATAATTAAATAATAGTTTAGCGCACAACAATCTCACTAAATCGCTAATGAAACTAATTTCAAGTTGACGACGGGTGTGAACAACTTACAAGGAAGAGCGCTTGCTGACCGCGGGGCTTACAGCGTGGTGCCTGGCCAAGCGAGCGACCACAAACAAAGCCACAAAGCCACGAACCCACAATTTTCTACTTTTATATATATAGATAGAAGAAGATAGATAGCCCTGTGAGCCATGGGACCGTCCATAAATGACGTCACGCACCTAGGGGGGGGGGGGGGGTCAGACATTTGTGACGATGTGTGACGGGGGGGGAGGGGAGAAAGGTGACGTTACATCAAAATGCGCAACTTTAAATAAATATATAGACAACACGTTCTACTTGATTAAATATACTTTTTAATAAATGTTTTTCCCTACAACATCAGAGTGCAGAGGCACATTAAATACGCACTACAATGACAATAGTTTAAAGAGATTTAAAGCTTGTTTTATTTTGGGGAGGCAGAGCTTTGTAACGTTATATTTTAGGGGGGGGGGGTCTGACTTTTTGTGACGATGGGGGGGGGGGGTCAAAAATCGTCCAAAATCTTGTGACGTCATTTATGGACGGCCCCAGAGGGACATCACCACGTCACGACCATCACCACCACCACCACCACTTCCGACAGTTGGATTGTCACCTTTCCCAGCCATCAAAGACAAAGATCCCCCGTGTAGCCTTAACAGACTGTAGGGGCAAGTGCTGTTCGCGAGCACCTGTGAAGGCCGGCACGGCACACGAGGGGTGGGTGGCCAGCACTACGCCCGGCCGCCTTTGTCTCCCCAGTGGCGATGTTCACCACACACCGCACCAGGTGCTCATTTTGAGGCTGAGTCGACCTAGGGGAGGCCCAGGACCGGTTCAGATAATCATCGCTGGTGTTGGCCATATACCGGAGTCGAACTCGGGATGCCGGGTTCGTAGCGCAGCGCGCTAACCGCTGCACCACCGCTCCCACCACCATCATCAGCATCACCGCCGTCGTCATGACCACGGCCACGCAAGTCGCCCCAGCGCGTCACGCACGGCAGCTTGCGCAATACCGGAGAGGGCCCCTCCCCCACACCCCGCACCCCCCCCCTACCACTGAACCCTCCCTCCCCGCCCTCCCTCCTCCCATCCCCTCCCCTCCCTCACCTGCACCCCTCCCTCCCCCTCCCTCCCCCTTCTCACCCCCTCCCCTACCCCCTCCCCCACCCCCACCCTCCCTCCTACTACTTAACCCCCCCCTCCCTCCTCGCATCCCCTCCCTCACCTGCACCCCTTCCCCCACCCCTCCCTCTCTCCTCCCCCTTCCCCCCCTCACCTGCACCCCTCCCCCCGTCCCTGCGCCGGGAGCCTCGCGCGCACTCAAAGAGGCCGTCGCTTCCGTCTCGTGGTCGCTGCCTGCGTCTGCCTCGCTGCTGCGTCTGTCTTGCTGCTGCTGTTGCTGTTGTTGTTGCTGCTGCTGCTTGGCCATGAGCTATGGCGATGCCCCCGACGGCCTTGCCAGCGCCCTGGGGCTGGAGGCGAGCGAGGAGGACGCGACCCCCCTCAGGGAGCAGCCGCTCAGGCTGGAGGAGAAGAAGCGCATCGTGTAAGGGTAGACCCCCCCCCCCCATCTCTCTGACCGCCCCCCCCATCTCTCTGAACCCCCCCCATCTCTCTGAACCCCCCCCCATCTCTCTGACCCCCCCCATCTCTCTGACCGCCCCCCCCCATCTCTCTGAACCCCCCCATCTCTCTGAATCCCCCCCATCTCTCTGACCCCCCCACCATCTCTCTGACCCCCCCTCCCCATCTTCGACCCCCCTCTCCGACCCCCCCCAATGGCCCTTCCCGGATCCCACTATGACCCCCCCTCACCCCTTTGACCCCTCTGTGACCCCTCTACGATTCCTCCCGAATCTTGGTACCCCGATGAGACCTCTCTGATTCTCCTTCATCCCATCCCCCGACTAATGGAACACAGGGAGTCACTCGTTGGACAGGTGTCTCTCTGTGTCTCTGTGTGTCTCTCTGTGTCTCTGTGTGTCTCTCTGTGTCTCTGTCTCTCTGTGTCCCCGTGTCTCTCTGTGTCTCTCTGTGTGTCTCTGTGTGTCTCTCTGTGTCCCCGTGTCTCTCTGTGTCTCTCACGGGACAGGTGTCTCTCTGTGTCTCTCTGTGTCTCTCATTGGACAGGTGTCTCTCTGTGTCTCTCTGTGTCTCTCATTGGACAGGTGTCTCTCTGTGTCTCTCTGTGTCTCTCTGTGTCTCTCATTGGTGGACAGGTGTCTCTCTGTGTCTCTCTGTCTTTCATTGGACAGGTGTCTCTCTGTGTCTCTCTGTGTCTCTCATTGGACAGGTGTCTCTCTGTGTCTCTCTGTGTCTCTCATTGGACAGGTGTCTCTCTGTGTCTCTCTGTCTCTCATTGGTGGACAGGTGTCTCTCTGTGTCTCTCTGTGTCTCTCATTGGTGGACAGGTGTCTCTCTGTGTCTCTCTGTGTCTCTCTGTGTCTCTCATTGGACAGGTGTCTCTCTGTGTCTCTCTGTGTCTCTCTGTGTCTCTCATTGGTGGACAGGTGTCTCTCTGTGTCTCTCTGTCTCTCATTGGACAGGTGTCTCTCTGTGTCTCTCTGTGTCTCTCATTGGACAGGTGTCTCTCTGTGTCTCTCTGTGTCTCTCATTGGACAGGTGTCTCTCTGTGTCTCTCTGTCTCTCATTGGTGGACAGGTGTCTCTCTGTGTCTCTCTGTGTCTCTCATTGGTGGACAGGTGTCTCTCTGTGTCTCTCTGTGTCTCTCATTGGACAGGTGTCTCTCTGTGTCTCTCTGTGTCTCTCTGTGTCTCTCATTGGACAGGTGTCTCTCTGTGTCTCTCTGTGTCTCTCATTGGTGGACAGGTGTCTCTCTGTGTCTCTCTGTCTCTCATTGGACAGGTGTCTCTCTGTGTCTCTCTGTGTCTCTCATTGGACAGGTGTCTCTCTGTGTCTCTCTGTGTCTCTCATTGGACAGGTGTCTTTCTGTGTCTCTCTGTGTCTCTCATTGGTGGACAGGTGTCTCTCTGTGTCTCTCTGTGTCTCTCATTGGACAGGTGTCTCTCTGTGTCTCTCTGTGTCTCTCATTGGACAGGTGTCTCTCTGTGTCTCTCATTGGACAGGTGTCTCTGTGTCTCTCTGTGTCTCTCATTGGACAGGTGTCTCTCTGTGTCTCTCTGTGTCTCTCATTGGACAGGTGTCTCTCTGTGTCTCTCTGTGTCTCTCATTGGACAGGTGTCTCTCTGTGTCTCTCATTGGACAGGTGTCTCTCTGTGTCTCTCATTGGACAGGTGTCTCTCTGTGTCTCTCATTGGACAGGTGTCTCTCTGTGTCTCTCTGTGTCTCTCATTGGACAGGTGTCTCTCTGTGTCTCTCTGTGTCTCTCATTGGACAGGTGTCTCTCTGTGTCTCTCTGTGTCTCTCATTGGACAGGTGTCTCTCTGTGTCTCTCTGTGTCTCTCATTGGACAGGTGTCTCTCTGTGTCTCTCTGTGTCTCTCTGTGTCTCTCATTGGACAGGTGTCTCTCTGTGTCTCTCTGTGTCTCTCATTGGACAGGTGTCTCTCTGTGTCTCTCTGTGTCTCTCATTGGTGGACAGGTGTCTCTCTGTGTCTCTCTGTGTCTCTCATTGGACAGGTGTCTCTCTGTGTCTCTCATTGGACAGGTGTCTCTCTGTCTCTCTGTGTCTCTCATTGGACAGGTGTCTCTCTGTGTCTCTCTGTGTCTCTCACGGGACAGGTGTCTCTCTGTGTCTCGCTGTGTCTCTCTGTGTCTCTCACGGCACAGGTGTCTCTCTGTGTCTCTCCGTGTCTCTCACGGGACAGGTGTCTCTCTGTGTCTCTCTGTGTCTCGTGGGACAGGTGTCTCTCTGTCTCTCACGGCACAGGTGTCTCTCTGTGTCTCCGTGTCTCTCACGGGACAGGTGTCTCTCTCCCCGTGTCTCTCGCGTGTCTCTGTTTCCGTGTTTGTTCGGAGACACCGCGTCAGGCCCGTAAACAAATTTCCTCGCTCTGCCCCCACCTCCTCACGCCTCGCTCTGCCCCCCACCTCCACGGGGCGGGGTTCCCCTCTCGCGTGCTGGGGGACATGATGCCGGGGGGGGGAAGCACATGGTGATGGACTGAGCTGGGTTTTTGTGTAGTGGGTCCAACCGAGTCACAGACGTTGTTCTCTAGAGGCAACACTTTCATCATATCAACACGTAATACACAAAGGGGAGTAACTGCCCCTTTACCAGACACAGCCGAGGGTGGTGAGCACCCAGCTGACTACACTACACGGAGGAGTGACAGCTATGAAGAGTCGGACCTTCACTCGGGTCCCCGACTACGTGTTCAGTTCAGTTCATGTATTAGGTATAGCCCTGTGAGCCATGCAGGCTCTTGAATCGGGTGCAACCGCAACAAACAAAAACATGAACAAGGAACATCTTAAAGTGACTAAAATAAAAATTCAGGAAAAAAACATCAAAGTCTTCAAGAAAAAGCACCGCATTTCAACGCTGTGTGCAAAACTCCCAGTGGGATGCAAGTCAAACAATAACAATCATAAGACAATTTAGATTATAGTTATCAGCCGAACTCTGTACTACAACAAACAAACATGGCTAAACCAAAACGTTTTCGAAATCACCTAAATAAAGCTATACAACAATGTAACAGTGATCATAGGAACAGACATTTGAGACGATGTGTGACGAGGGGGTTGAGAAATGTGACGTCACATCAAAATGCGCAACTTTAAATAAATATAGACAACACGTTCTACTTAATTAAATATACTTTATAATACATGTTTTCTCCTACACCATCAGAGTGCAGCGACACATTAAATACGCACTACAATGACAATAGTTTAAAGTGATTTGAAGCATGTTTTATTTTGGGGTAGGGGTGGCAGAGCTTTGTGACGTCATATTTGAGGGGGCTCTGACTTTTTGTGACGCCGTGTGACGATGGGGGGGGGGGGGTCAAAAATCGTCCAAAATTGCGTAACGTCATTTATGGACGGCCCCTAACATGTACAACCAAACTTTGCACTCCATAACAGCTGGGAGTATCAGTAGGATTATCTAAAATTTTCAATGCACCTTTAAAGATCAGCACACTATAATCAAAACTCAAGATCATACTTTGCAGCGGTCATCCGGAGCGATACATTTGATTTCAGGCCACTGAACAGCAGCGGCAGCTCGGGGTGTACAACTCCTCTAGAGCAGTTTGGAGTGAAGATCTCACAGGTAGTGATGCAAGTTGCAGTTTATTGGCGATAGCATTCCAGACCCTGGGGGCATCAATAGCAAAGGCCCTTCCTCCAGTATTTGTACGGCAATAGGGAATGTGAAGCTGGTGAATGAGCGAAGACCTTGGGTCACATTTGTTCTTCGAAACAGCGAGGAGATCCAGCAGGTAGTCTGCTGATTTTTTTGTAAGTACATCGTAAATAAATAAGATCTGATGCACAAGCCGCGTCGATCATTAAGAGATGTTAAGTTTGACCCAATGTAGAGATCGTAGTGGTGGGTCCTATATGGGCAGTTCAATGCAAATCTTAAGGCCGAGTGATAAATTGAGTCAAGATTCTTCAGTACAGTGCTCGTGCCTTGTAGGACGTGGAGCTTCCAGCTTGTAGAACGAAGCGACCCCGGTCCCTCTCAGGGACCCACCTTTTATCCTCCCGGGTCGGGGCTGGCTCCGCCCTTGGCCCCGCCCACCTTCTCGAGCATTCTAGCTTCCTCTCGACCCCCCTCGAGAGCTCTCCCCGGACACGTGATCACCCCCTAGTCCCCCCCCCCCCCCCACCTGGGGTCCCCTCTGTGTACACTCCGGATCACGTGTCTACGGGGTCAACCAGAGTGCCATGGCCCAGGGCAACCCTGCCCCCGGGCTGACACTCTCCCTTGTGGGAGCCCGCACTACACGCTGTGCGTGGTGCCCGCGCTATCCCAGCGCTCACCAAGCCCCGCGAGGGCTGGTACCACACCCATCTACGGGGTGTACGCGATGACGGTGCATTGCGCGCCGTGCTGTGCTAGAGCCGGCCTCACACAGCAACCCACACGGTGCTGTCCACGACGTAGGGACATCACACGCCATGACCCTCCCAGGCCGGCACCATACAGTGACATCCCCGATGTCACTACATTTGTATAGGGTGTAGGGGTTACGGTTAGGGTTGGGGATAGGAGCTGGTGGTAGGGTTGGGGTATTGCTGACATTGGCTGCGGCAAGGAGTATCGCCAGCAGATCCCGGGCTATTTGTGGCCGGGTCGCCCATCGTAATAACTCCAAGGGTTATTGGTGCCCAGCGTGGCCCCTGTCCTCGGGTTTTCTTCGTGTCGGGTCGGGTGCACCACGCGCCATGTGTGTGGGTGTGTGGCGCTGCAGGTGCTCGCTAACAGCACTTGCCCCAACAGTCTGTGAAGGCAAAACGGGGAATCTTTTTGGTGCTGCAGGGCACTTTTGGCGAGGGACGCGCCGCTGCTCTCTCAATGGGAGTCGTGGCGCAGGAGCATGAGCACCCGAATGCGCAGGTCGCGGGCCGGGGCCCATGGGGCACTCAAGAGCACGGCCCTGTGGAGCGGCAGCCTCAAGGAGATCGCAGGTGGGCCACAATCGCACGCCCGTGGCATGGGGCACTTAGCCTGGCACAGCGGGCACCGCACACGTGCACCACGCCACACACACCGTACCACGCGCGCCACGGGACGATCGCGTTAGGCCAGCCGGTGCTTTGTCCTTGGCCAAAGCGTCCGATGTTGAGAGGCTGCATTTGGATCGGCGAGGAGGAATGAAACTCAGTCAGCGGTCATTGAGATGAATCGAGCGAGCAGCGAGACCGGTCAAGATCGGTGCGCTCGCCTGCCTCGACCTCCCGGCACGACCGTCTGCTCGACGAGCGCTCGCTTCTACAGAAACGTCACGAGTCGCGTTCCCGAGAGGGACGGGCACCGTTCAGGCGGCAACAAAACCACGACCCATTAGGGGTCCATCTTCTTGGTTCTTTCGGTAAAGTCACGTAGAAGGGAAATAAAAAAATAAAATAAAATAAAGAAACATAATAAAATAGTGAGAATTGTATTTTATTATATATATTTTTTTCCTTCTACGTGACTTTACCGAAAGAACCAAGAAGATGAATCCCTGCAGTCACGAAAGCTTTAAATCGAAACCATTAGGTGTCGCCCGATCGGCCACAATCCCAGGGGAAGGTCGAGTATTTTTAGTCTCACAACGCCGTCACCCGCCGACGAAACCGAGATCTCGCCGCGCATTTTTCGGTGCCAGGGCACCGAGTGGAAGTACCCAGGGTGGAGGGCGCCGCCACCCATTGCCGCACGCAACGCAACGGCGGCGGCGCTGCCTCGTGTTTCGCCCGCCCTCGCCATGACGCTGGCGCCTTTGTGGATCCCGTGCGTGGACGCAGGTCGCTTCGGATCGGCCATCCAGTCCTACTTCTCGTTCATGCGCTTCCTCGTGCTGCTCAACGTCTGCCTCTTCCTCATCATGTTCTCCTTCGTGGTCATCCCCAACATCGTGAACGAGCACCTCGGGGTGGCCACCACGCCTGCCTCCACGGCCACCAACTCAACAAGCAACGGTGGGGAGCGGCACACACCACTCGCACAACACACACCACTCGCACAACACACACCACTCGCACAACACACACCACTCGCACAACACACACCACTCGCACAACACACACCACTCGCACAACACACACCACTCGCACAACACACACCACTCGCACAACACACACCACTCGCACAACACACACCACTCGCACAACACACACCACTCGCACAACACACACCACTCGCACAACACACACCACTCGCACAACACACACCACTCGCACAACACACACCACTCGCACAACACACACCACTCGCACAACACACACCACTCGCACAACACACACCACTCGCACAACACACACCACTCGCACAACACACACCACTCGCACAACACACACCACTCGCACAACACACACCACTCGCACAACACACACCACTCGCACAACACACACCACTCGCACAACACACACCACTCGCACAACACACACCACTCGCACAACACACACCACTCGCACAACACACACCACTCGCACAACACACACCACTCGCACAACACACACCACTCACAGTCTACACAGCACTCACACAGCGCACACACCACTCACAGCGCACATACCACTCACACAGCACACATAGCTCACACACCACTCACACAGCGCACACACCACTCACAGCGCACACATAGCTCACACCACTCACACAGCGCACACACCACTCACAGCGCACACACCACTCACAGCGCACACATAGCGCACACACCACTCACACAGCACACATAGCTCACACAGCGCACATAGCTCACACACCACTCACACAGCACACACACCACTCACACAGCACACATAGCGCACACACCACTCACACAGCACACACATCGCACACACCACTCACACAGCACACACATCGCATACAACACTCACACAGCACACACAGTGCACACACCACTCACACAGCACACACAGTGCACACACCACTCACACAGCACACATAGCACACATAGCTCACACACCACTCACACAGCGCACACACCACTCACACAGCACACATAGCGCACACACCACTCACACAGCTCACACACCACTCACACAGCACACACAGCACACATAGCGCACACAGCGCACACACCACTCACACAGCGCACACACCACTCACACAGCACACATAGCGCACACACCACTCACACAGCTCACACACCACTCACACAGCACACACAGCACACATAGCGCACACAGCGCACACACCACTCACACAGCGCACACACCACTCACACAGCACACATAGCGCACACACCACTCACACAGCTCACACACCACTCACACAGCACACACAGCACACATAGCGCACACAGCGCACACACCACTCACACAGCGCACACACCACTCACACAGCACACATAGCGCACACACCACTCACACAGCTCACACACCACTCACACAGCACACACAGCACACATAGCGCACACAGCACACATAGCGCACACACCACTCGCACAGCACACATAGCGCACACACCACTCACACAGCGCACACACCATTCACACAGTGTACACACCACTCACACAGCGCACACAGGCGATAGGCTGTCCCCGTGCCTTACGCCTCTGCCCGTGTCTCTGCCTCTCAGAATGCTTGGTGTACAATCTCCCGCAGCGCCCTCTCGGCTACTTCTACGAATATGTGCTTGATGCACTATCAGGCACGGTGAGTGCATCCCCGCATACAACGCTCATTATCACTCGCGGTACCATCACTTACTGGCCACTCCCCACATAAGTACAAATGTCGTGTCGTAGATCTCTTCTTCCTTC
The DNA here is from genome assembly GCF_964198595.1 of Lampetra fluviatilis. Classification (NCBI taxonomy): domain Eukaryota; kingdom Metazoa; phylum Chordata; class Hyperoartia; order Petromyzontiformes; family Petromyzontidae; genus Lampetra; species Lampetra fluviatilis. Next base: position 6,528,252 of record NC_136309.1, on the reverse strand, counting down.
TCGCTCGAGGCTTGTGTGTGCGTGTGCGTGCGGGTGGCATGCGTCGCACACACACTCTATCGGAGACGAGGTAGTGGCAGGAGGCACCGTCCTCCCCTTTTATTGTTGTTGAGTTCACGCAACCACTCGGCCCCCTCTCTCACGACCACGCTGCCGCACGACCCATCCCAGACACGACCCCTCCCGCGTTGCACCGACGGCGTCGACCGAGACAGCCAACCACTGTCCGGCCGCGCAATGCCCGGGCGAAGGCGGCGGTGATGAAGGCGACAGCGATGACGAAACGAGTCCACTCCGAGAACCGGCAGCCCAGAGCTCTCGTTCTCCGCTGCTTTTATTCCCCTCGGCGCGGCTTGGCTCCGCCCTAGCCGCGCCTCCCTTCTCAAAGCCACCAGAGGGATTCCAGGGGCTTCCCCACGAGGTCTACCGTGACCTTTGCCCCAGTTCTTCCGCCCTACCGGCACTGTTGTTAGCGAGTAGCACTTATGAAGGCCGGCACGGAACACGAGGGGGTGGGTGGCCAGCACCATGCCCGGCCACCTTGGTCTCCCTGGTAGTGTTTACACACCTCACCAGCTACTAATTTTAGGCCAAGTTGACCTATAATGGGGAGCGGTAGGGTAGCGGTTAGCATGCTGTGCTACGAACCCGGTGACCCGAGTTCGATTCCCGCTCACGGCAAACATCGGTGACAAATATCTGAACTCGTCGTGGGCCTCTCCTAGGTGGACCCGACCTCAAACGAGTAGCTGGTGTGGCCACCCATGCCCTCGTGTGCCGTGCCCGCCTTCATTGGTGCTACTCGCTAACAGCACTTTGTCACAACGGCGTGTTAAGGCCACACGGGGGGGGATCTTTGTCTCTGTGCGTGTGCGCCGTGTACCAGGGCTTCCTGGAGAAGACGTACCTCTTCTACGGGTTCTACCCGAGCACGACGGTGGGGTCGCAGCAATCGGCCTACTCGCTGCCCCTCGCCTACCTCCTCTCCAGCATCGCCGTGCTGCTCGTGTCGCTGCTCTGGGTCGTCAGGCGGTGGGTATCCCCCCCACCCCCCACCCCCCCCCCCCCACCCCCGCGGCCCACGCGCACGTGGACGCTGCTTGGATCGTCCTCGTGCGCGAACGCACGCGTCCAAACACGTGCGCTCAATGCGCACGTGTTTGGACGCGTGTCATGTGTTTGCGAGTGTGTATGTGCATTTTTCGATTTAAAGCTTTTGTGACTGCAGGGATTCATCTTCTTGGTTCTTTCGGTAAAGTCACGTAGAAGGGAAGTAATAAAATAATAAAAAAAAATAATATATGTTAATTTTTATTATTTTATTACTTCCCTTCTACGTGACTTTACCGAAAGAACCAAGAAGATGTATATGTGCAGTTGGCACCGTAGGGGAGTACAGCTAGTGCATCTAACGGTCATCTCAATCAGGCAAGCCATGGCACCTGGGTCTGTCCTCACCTGGCCTGGCAGTGCGGTGAGGTCACCGTCACTTAGTGGCCAATGGCGGGTATTGGATAGGTATATGTGCACGTAGTGGGGAGCGGTGGTGCAGTGGTTAGCGCACTGTGCCGCGACCCCGGCGGCCCGAGTTTAAATCCCGCGAACAGTGGCGAATATCTGAACTGGTACTGGGCCTCCTCTTGGTCGACTCGGCCTTAAATGAGTACAGTACCTGGTGCGGTGTGTAAACATCGCCAATAGGGGGGCATGGCACTGGCCACCCACTCTCTTGTGTGCCATCCCTTCATAGGCGCTCGCTAACAACCTACTAAGGCCACGCAGGGGATCTTTGTGTCTGTTATTTGTCACGTGACACCACGCCCTCGTACACGAGATGCTCCAGGTGAGACGTCATAAACAACGCGGTTCTCTGCGTCTCCCTGCCCAGCTCGGCGCAGGGCTGGAAGCTTGGCACACTGCAGAGCGAGGCGAGCGGGCTGCACTACTCACCGCAGGTCTTCTCCGGGTGGGACCACAGCCTGCGGGACGCCAACTCGGCTACGCTCAAGCACAGCAGCCTGGCCTACCAGCTGGTGGTGCGCATTGGTTGGGGGGGGGAGGAGCTCGCGCGTGCGTGCGTGGGGGTACACACAAGAGGCGTGTTCCAGGAGCCGTGTTTATGTGTGTACGCACGCGTGCGTGTGTTTGTACCTTTCCTGGATGCGTGCGTGCACCCTCCCGTGTGCGCGTGCAGAGTGGTCAGCGCACTGCTCCAGCAACCCGGTGAGCTGAGTTCGATTCCGGCTCCAATACCGGTGACGATTATCTGAACTGGTCCTGGGCCTCAAATGAGTACCTGGCACGATTTGTAAACATCAGCACCTTGGAAACAAAGGCGGACGGTGCGTGGTACCGGCCACCCACCCCCTCGCGTGCCGTGCCGGCCTTCGTGAGGTGCTCGCTATAACAGCACCTGCCCGAACAGTCCCTTAAAGGCTACGCGGGGGATCTTTGTCTTTGTGTGCACGTGTCCAGACGGACCTGGGCGAGGAGCGCTCCCGCAGGAGGATTGCCGAGCGCACGCGCGCACAGAAGGCGCGCGTGTACGTGGTGCGCGTGCTGCTCAACGTGCTTGTGCTGGCGCTGCTCGGGGCGGCCTTCTACTGCATCTACTGGGCGACCACCTACTCGCAGGGCTACACGCCGGGAGTACGCTACCCCTACTACCCCCCATGCGCACACGAAGACAAAGACGATAGCCCGATAGCCTGCACGGGCTGTTGTGGCAAAGTGCTGTTCAGAAGGAGGAGTTGTGTAAATATGTCCTGCTGTGGCTACTCTCGCGGTACGACGCGTCTCCCCAGAAACTGAAGGCCGGGAGCATCCAGGGTGGTGTGGACTTCTTGGTGCAGTACCTCCCGTCCATCGTCATCACGCTCGCCAACTTCCTGCTGCCGCTCGTCTTTGGGATGACCATCGTTTGGGAGGACTACTCCCCCGGCTTCGAGATTCGGCTCTCACTGCTCCGGTGAGCGGTGGCACGGACGCGACACACAGACACGGAGACAAACACACGGACACGAAGACAAACACACGGACACGAAGACAAACACATGAACACACAGACAAACACACGGACACAAAGACAAACACACGGACACAAAGACAAACACACGGACACAGACACAAAGACGCGCACACAGACACAAAGACAAACACACGAACACACACACAGACAAACACACAGACAAACACACAGACATAAAGACAAACACACGGACACAAAGACAAACACACGGACACAAAGACAAACGCACGGACACAAAGACAAACACACGGACACGAAGACAAACACAGGGACACAAAGACGCGCACACAGACACAAAGACAAACACACGGACACACACACCTGCGCTAACCCGGACGTGGGCCGTGCCGCGCCGCAGGTACGTGAGTCTGCGTCTGGCAAGCGTGGCGGTGCTACTCGTGACGCTCTGGTCTCGGATCACGTGCGACAACAACAACAAGATCAGCGTCGCCAACAGCAACAGCAGCAGCAGTGACTGCCAGCAGTGTGGGTACAACAAAGATTACCCGGTAAGGTCCAGAACGCTCACTCTCATTCACCAACAATCACTCGCCTTCCACCCCTGTGGCACACTCACTCACCTTCAGACCCACCACCTCACCCACGCAGAACCCGAAGCACCTGACCCTCGCTTTCACGCTCACCAACCCTCGCACTTCACGCTCAACCACTGCTAACCCCCCCCCTCCCTCCCCCACCCGTTTAGTGCTGGGAGACGCGAGTGGGACAGGAGATGTACAAACTCACCATCTTCGACCTGATCACCTCCCTCGTCAGCATCCTACTCGTGGAGTTCCCACGCAAGTACGCGACTCGCGCGGCCAACGGCACCGCCGCTCGCCCCGCTCCTCGCCCACTCACTCACTCGCCCACTCACTCACTCACTCGCCCACTCACTCACTCGCCCACTCACTCACTCGCCCACTCACTCGCCCGCTCACTCACTCGCCCGCTCACTCACTCGCCCGCTCACTCACTCGCCCGCCCACTCACTCGCCCGCCCACTCACTCGCCCGCCCACTCACTCGCTCGCCCACTCACTCACTCGCCCACTCGCTCACTCGCCCACTCACTCACTCGCCCACTCACTCACTCGCCCACTCGCTCACTCGCCCACTCTCTCACTCGCCCACTCACTCACTCGCCCACTCACTCGCCCACTCACTCGCCCAACGCACACCCAGCCCCCGCACGGCATGGTGGCGAGCGCGACGTCCGCGTGTCTCCCAGGATGATCGTGACGCACTGCGGGTGCGGGCTGACGCGCTGGATAGGCGAGCAGGAGTTCTCCATCCCCGACCAGGTGCTGCACATCGTGTACGGCCAGACCGTGTGCTGGGTGGGCACCATCTACTGCCCGCTGCTGCCCTTGCTCGCCGCCATCAAGTACACCATCTTCTTCTACAGCAAGAAGGCAGGCCACGCCATCGCCGCCACAACTGCACTGCCACTACCGCCACCGCCACCGCACTACGACCACGACACTTTCGCGTCTGGCTCTCTCTCTCTCTCTCGCGCGCTTGCGCATCCGTTAATAGTCGGACCGAGTGGCAGGTGGCACGGTGGTAACTCTACTGGTGCCTTGCAGAAAGTAGTTCCTGGGTTCGATTCCTGACTTGAGTGCCTTCCATGTGGAGTGATTTTGTTCTCCCCCAGTACCAAATGGGTTCACCAGGTTCTTCTCAAATATTAAAACAAAAAACTCAATTGAACCGGTATTGGCCAAACATGCCAATGCTGAAAAGTGACGTGCAAATTACTCAACTGGGATCACAGACGCAACATCGCCCCCTTCTGCGAAAACGTAACAGGACCCTCCTGAAACAGTCTTCCTGGGTAGACGAGCAAAACAGCAATGAGGCGGTGTCCATCTGCTGTTCACAGCCCTGAGCCAATGGGGGAAAGTCAACATTACCATGGAAAAAAAAAGGAAGAAATAGGAATAACATTTGCACGTCTCGATTTAAAGCTTTCGTGACTGCAGGGATTCATCTTCTTGGTTCTTTCGGTAAAGTCACGTAAAATGTAAATAATAAAGTATGTTTTATTTTTATTATTTACATCCTACGCGACTTTACCGAAAGAACCAAGAAGATTTGCACGTCTGCTCGCGCCCTCACGTATTCTGCGCGCGCCTCGCCGACACGCGTCGCCCGTGACCGCCGCGTGTGCCACGCTTCTGCTGCTGGGTGCGTCTCCTCACAGCTGTCGCTCATGCTGAACTGCCGGCCGGCGTCGCGCCCGTACCGCGCCTCCAGCTCCATGTTCTTCTTCTTCATCGTGCTGCTGCTCGGCCTCCTGCTCGCCTGGGTGCCGGCCATCTACACCATCGGCGGGTGGGTGCCGCAACAACAATATCCACACCGCCGCAACACCAACAACACTCATGCCGCAACACCAACAACACTCATGCCACAACACCAACAACACTCATGCCACAACACCAACAACACTCATGCCGCAACACCAACAACACCACAACACCAACAACACTCATGCCACAACACCAACAACACTCATGCCACAACACCAACAACACCACAACACCAACAACACTCATGCCACAACACCACAATACCAACAACACCAACAACACTCATGCCACAACACCAACAACACCACAACACCAACAACACTCATGCCACAACACCAACAACACTACAACACCAACAACACTCATGCCACAACACCACAATACCAACAACACCAACAACACTCATGCCACAACACCACAATACCCGCGCCACAACACCAACAACACTCATGCCACAACACCACAATACCAACAACACAACACCAACAACACTCATGCCGCAACACCACAACACCCGCGCCACAACACCAACAACACTCATGCCGCAACACCACAACACCAACAACACTCATGCTACAACACCACAATACCAACAACACAACACCAACACCACAATACCAACAACACTCATGCCACAACAACACCAACAACACTCATGCCACAACACCACAATACCAACAACACCAACAACACCAACAACACCAACACCACAATACCAACAACACCCGCGCCACAACACCAACACCAACCCCAGGGTGTTGCTGTCATTTTATGGGGACAATCACCCCAATTCCAGGAACGAGCGTTTGGCTTCGTGTGGAACTCGGAGACAACCCAGCACCACGACACTCAAAACACTCCACAGATGGATTTAAGAATCCATTGCTTAACTGCCTCCACCTCGCCACGCCGCGCCGCATGCACGCAGCAAAGTGCCGCGCAGACAAACAGGCTGCCCCAGGGGCGAGTAGCAGTAACAGCGAGCGGCAGTCGTGGTGGTGGGTCACGGCGGGGCGAGTGGTGCTGGCGAGTAGCTGCTGCGGTGTCCCTGCGAATGCAGCATCCGCCCGTCGCAGGCGTGCGGACCGTTCCAAGGCCAGCGGCTGCCCTGGACGGTGTTGGTGACAGCGGTGCAGGCCCTGCCACAATGGCTCGACTCCATCCTCGAGTTCTTTGCCTCGCTGCTCTTCGCAATCATCCTGGTCTTGCTCTCCAGGTGAGCGATGGGGGGGGGGGGGGGGAGGTACGTGTGACAATCCGTTGTATTTGTTTTAACCCCTCCCCCTCCGCCCTTGATCACCATCGCAAACAACCACGCTGAAACCACAATATTAACTTTGTGCCGGAGGCAGAGATCGCGTCACTCCCTCCGGGGTGAACGGCGGTTGTTGTGGTTGTGTTGATGTGACGTGTGTGGATGTAGTGCAGGTGTGGAGAGCTGTAGTGTCGTGGTTAGCGCACTGCACTATGGACAAGAGTAGGCCATTATGTGCAACCCAAATTTTATTTCCGATCATGGCAAACATCGGTGACAAATATATATGACCAAGTTCTAGGCCTCCCTTAGGTCGACTTAGCCTTAAAGTAGTATCTGGTACGGTCTGTAAACATCACCACTTGGGAGACAAAGGCGACGAGGCATGGTTCGGGCCACCCACCCCTTGTGTTCCGTGTCGGCCGGCCTTAAATAGATGCTCCCTAACGGCACTCACCCAACGGCCTGTTTAAGGCTATAGGGGGGCCTGTCTTTGCTTGTGTTGATATCGCAAAATTGTGTTGATATCACGTTTGTGTGTGTGTGTGTGATGACTTGACAGCCTCTTCCTATTCTACATGACCACGCTTAACAATGCGCACGCGCGCGTCATCAATCAACTAAGAGACGAGCTGGCCATGGTGAGCCTCCACATCAACTCCCTGCCGGGCTGCTCACACTCACTCACTCGGAGGCTTACACACTCACTCACACACACGCACTAACCCACTCATACGCACTCACTCACTAACCTACTCACACGCACTCACTCACACACTCACACACACACTCACCCACTCACACACACTCACCCACTCACACGCTTGCCTCCTGCCCAACCCTCCCATGTCTGACCACGTGTCTGTTCCCCGTGTCTGTTCCCCGTGTCTGGTCCCCGTGTCTGGTCCCTGTCGATGGTCCCTGTCGATGGTCCCTGTCGATGGTCCCTGTCGATGGTCCCTGTGTGACCCCTGTGTGACCCCTGTGTGACCCCTGTGTGACCCCTGTGTGACCCCCGTCCGTCTCCCATGCCCCCCCCCCCCCAAACCGTACCCCGTGTAGGTGGGCCGTGACCGGGCCTTCCTGGCCAAGCAGGTGAATGCCACTTCCAAGGGCGGCGGCGACGCCGGGCGGCACCGCGTGGCGCGCGGCGGCGGTCGCACCTCCTGCCTCGGCGGCGTCATTAACCTGGCCTACCAGCGCCACGGCGACCAGGGGGGTCTGCCGCAGGGGGCCCGCGTAGGGACGGGGTCCCCCGCGGGGGACGTCGTGGGGCGGGCGGGGGTCAGGTACGCGGAAGGGGACGCGTCGCTACCCGGGACTCCGGCCCCCAGCGAGAACCCGTACTAGACTCAGATGCGTGGCAGGCCGCGCTCCGTAAAATATAACTCGAGGTTTTTTTTTCTCTCACGAATGTTTACTCACAAAATGAAATGTAGCCGATTAGAAGACTGTGAAATCGTTGTTGATTACTGCGCACCCACAACTAATGCACCTGCAGAGTGATCGTGATTTGTTGCAATATGCGCCATGATGCATTGGCCGAGACCGTGGCACCCGTGACACTCCTAATAAAGGCAGTCGTTGCATATACCTCGCTGCACGGAAACTGCACTGGTGTCTGGTGTCTGGTAAGGGCGATGGGAGGGACTGTGGCGAGTGCAGTAGCGCTCGCATGAATGCCTCGCCAACTCAAAACGCCTCGTATCACACATCTTCATCTCGACCATTCTCATGCCCAGCCGTAGCCCTCCAATGGCGAACGCAGCGCTATCCTGCAAGTGGACTTTAGTCTAGTCTATCAGGAGGCGATGCTATTATCGGTTTTCCCAATTTGTTATTTTTTTAATCTGGCAAATTTGGAGCGTGATGCCGACACACGACGGCCTACTGTTTGTCGAACGATGTCACGAATCCCTCATGTCCATTGTCAAAAAGATGGTGTAAAGTTTACGGTTAATGCTTTATCAGTATTAACCAGGCCAGCCCTGGGGCTTGAACTGCAAAGCTCCTTACCAGTCCCATAAACTCAGCCCAGCACAGACCAAATCTGCCCAAATCTCTAACGAGGGTTGAGCCCGGTTAGTACCCTGAAGGGAAGGTGCCAGGAAATATCAGGGCCTGTAGGTTTGGTCTTGAGGTGTGCCAGAAGACAGCTGTTTGGCACCGGATTCCTGAATCTATCTTCACGGAGCTCTGAGCGCTCCACCCTCGAATGTGTGCGAGTTTGCTCCGTAAAAATCTGGTTTCCTCTCCACGTGCCACTGACGGAGTCGCCAAACATCCCAGTACATGAACCTTCTGCGAACGGTTCCTGAAGACTCAATGGTGGCTCGCCGGAGCTTCGTCCCTCTCCGAAACCACTCAGCGCTTGCGCCGCTTCACGCGCCGCGGTTTCGCGAGGCCTTTTCCGAACCAACCCGGCGCCGCCAGGCTCCCGGCCGCTGCCACCTTCCCTCCCTCTCCAGCCCTCGCCACATCCTCCCCAGTGCCGTGCGGAAGCTCGCGCTCCTCCCCAGGGGCCGCCGCCAGTCCCGACCTCTCGCGCTTTGGGCAAGCGGCCTCCTCTCCTGCCGCGGATCTCTGCGCGATGACGCAGAGCGGCTCCGGCCCCACCGCCGTTGCCAACGTGGCGGCCGGGGCGATGGGTCGGTGAGAGTGGCTGCCCTCTTCCCCGGGGCTCAGCGGAGTGGCCATGAGGAAGATGGGGTCGGTATCCCTGCCGTACGTGACGACACACACAGCACGCGCACGGCTCACCCCAACGTGCACTTCCGCCTGCCCGTGCGATGTGTTTGAAAAACAAAACACATGCACATTTGCTGATCCCAAGTGCAGCCTCGGCTAGCTTTGGGGTAACTGTTGCTAAGTGAACCACCACACTCCCGCACCACCGCACTCCAGCACCACCGCACTCCCGCACCACCGCACCACCGCACCACCGCACCCCCGCACCACCGCACTCCCGCACCACCGCACTCCCGCACCACCGCACTCCCGCACTCCCGCACCACCGCACACCCGCACCACCGCACACCCGCACCACCGCACTCCCGCACTCCCGCACCACCGCACTCCCGCACCACCGCACTCCAGCACCACCACACTCCAGCACCACCACACACCCGCACCACCGCACTCCCGCACCACCGCACTCCCGCACCACCGCACACCCGCACCACCGCACACCCGCACCACCACACTCCCGCACCACCACACTCCCGCACCACCACACTCCAGCACCACCACACTCCAGCACCACCACACACCCGCACCACCACACTCCCGCACCACCACACTCCCGCACCATCACACTCCCGCACCACCACACTCCCGCACCACCGCACACCCGCACCACCACACACCCGCACCACCACACTCCCGCACCACCACACCCCCACAGCTTCACACCCCCACACCCGAGGTCACCTTTTCCACAGACCCCGAATCATTTTGAAACCAAGTCTATCAAATCTGTGCAGTCGACTGCAATAAAGTTGAATGCAACGCCGGTAGCAGATAAATTCTGAACGCGATACCAGTCCCCGGGCTGTCTGGGTCCTACTCGGACAGGTGGCCCACCTGCTGTAGGCCGGGATGCCCAGGCCCAGCTGCTGCATGAGGAGGCGCAGAACTTCGTCGCAGGCCGCGTGGATCTTCAGCTCTGCCGCCGCGTCCTTGGGCGTCCACTGGCACGCGCGCACGGACGCACGTGGAGGCACGTGCGTCAACCAGGAGCGGCGGCAGCAGAGACACGCAGACAAGCACGCGCCCCCCCCCCAACACGCAGATCCCCCCCCCCGCGCCCCCACCTGCAGGTTGACGATGTAGAGCTTGGGTCGCTGAGCGGGGGGCCGCTCCATCCCCCACAGGCACGGGTACCTCCTCAGCACCTGCACCCACACGTGGTGAAGGAGCGGGGGGGCATGGCGACGGCGTGCTGAGCGGCGGTGCGGTGACTGACGGTTGGCAATGAAGTGATGACCGAATCGTGGTGAATGTTGTGGCGAGTGGGTGGTGAGTGGGTGGTGAGCGTCGTGGCGAGTGGGTGGTGAGTGGGTGGTGAGCGTCATGGCGAGTGGGTGGTGAGTCGGTGGTGAGTGGGTGGTGAGCGTCGTGGTGAGTGGGTGGTGAGCGTCGTGGTGACCGTCGTGGTGAGTGGGTGGTGAGTGTCGTGGTGAGCATCGTGGTGAGTGTCGTGGTGAGCGTCGTGGCGAGTCCAGGCCTGCGCAAGCGGGACGTGTCTCGCCTTCAGGCTGCTGCCCAGGCACAAGATGGCGTCCGCCTTCCGCGCGGCCCCCGCCGCGCCCGCCCAGTTGAGGGGGCGCTCCAGCGTCCCGCGCTCCCCGAAGTGCACGATGGTGTCGCGCAGAGGCCCCCCGCAACCCGCCGGCCCCCCGCACGCGCGCCCCGTCTCGTGCCGCCGCACCGCCGTGCGCTCGGTGACGTCGAAGAGCCGCACGACCTGGCGCCCGCACGAGGGGCACGCCTGTGCGGGCAGCGGAGCCGCGGGGCGGGCGACGGGGAGAGAGACGCGGTCAGAGGGAGAGGCGGGGAGAGACGCGCGCACGGAGAAAAGAGAGAGAGACGTGCGGTCTCACAACCACAGACTGAAGGGAAGCAGAGGCTTCAGCACACATCGCAGGCAGTGTCTTACAACTTGAGTAAGTGGGTCGGTAAGTGCATGGCAGAGGTCGCAAACGGGTTTTGATTCCTTACCCGTACCCGGCCGCACCAGGGTCGCAAACGGGTACCCGTACCCGGCCGGGTACGGGTAGCCGGGTATCGGGTAGGGTACGGGTATCGGGTACCCGGTTGCGACCTCTGGTGCATGGGTAAGTGGGTAAGTGGAGGGGTGGGAGAGTAAGTTGATGAGTGGTTAGTCAGTGGGTGAGTGAATGGGTTAGTAGGCGGGTGAGTAGGTGGGTGAGTAATTAGGTGAGGGAGTGGGTGAATGGTCAGTGAGTGGGCGGTGAGTGGCGGGTGAGTGGTGAGTCGGTGCTAACCTCCATGTACATGTTGCCGTGCAGCTCGCTGAGTGCGTTGGGGTCGAGGCCGCTTCGCACGTGCAGCCCGTCACAGTTCTGCGACACCACGTGCTGCACCTGCGACACACACACACGACCCCCACGCGTGTGTGCTGCGTGACATCTGTCAAAATACTGGGCATCTGTAGAAATACATATTCGGATTCAGACCGCCAGTGAACACCTATGGAGGCCAGCATGGCAAACGAAAGAGCGGTGATGTTGACACAGATTTTCGTCACTGGTTTTGGCCGTGAGTGGGAATTGAACCACTACATTACTATTCCTTCAACACACACAGACACGCAGACACATGCAGACGCAAAGAAAGATACAGATACACATATACAAAGACAGGGATCCCCGTACAGCCTTAACAGACTGTTGGGGCAAGTGCTGTTAGCGAGCACCTATGAAGGCCGGCACGGCACACGAGGGGGTGGGTGACCAAGACCACGGCCAGCCGCCTTTGTCTCCCCAGTGGCGATGTTTACACACCGCACCAGGTTCTCATTTGAGGCCGAGTCGACCTACGTTGAGGCCCAGAACCGGTTCAGATAATCGTCACTTGTGTTGGTCGTGAACGGGAATCGAACCCGGGTGGCCAGGTTCCTAGTGCAGCGTGCTCACCACTGCACTACCGCTCATACACAGATACACACACTCACACGTGGACCCTTAAAGATAACAATGGCTGACATTTACCGCTAAGTGCGAGGTGCTTGCACCAGGCTCGTCTCAGCATGTCACAGAGCAGAATTGACTGAGATGACTGGCAGATGCACCACCTGTGCTTTCCGCTCTCCCACATGGCCGTGTTTTATCTGCCCGGCGCTCCGCTCGTTCCTCCAACCTTCGCTGTTGCGACTGCGCGTGGGTGTGATGTGCGTGGCGAGTGGTGTGGAAGTTTGGGGGTGTGAGTGGCAAGGGGGCTAAATGCTAAGTGGGGGGCTCACCAGCCCCTCGCGATGCAGCTGTGCGAGACACATGTGTGTGAGCGTGGGCTCGGCGTCGCTCAGCTCCACCATCCTGCACACACACACACGGGCAGGGGGAAAGATTTACACACACGCACACACAACATAGCCTATTGCCATTTTCTTGGTTCTTTCGGTAAAGTCACGTAGAAGGGAAATAATAAAATAATAAAAATAAAACATAATTAAATAAAATAATTCTCACGACGTTTCTTTTATTTTGTTTTATTATGTTGAATTTTTATTATTTTATTATTTCCCTTCTACGTGACTTTACCGAAAGAACCAAGAAGATGAATCCCTGCAGTCACGAAAGCTTTAAGTCGAAATATTGTCATTTTGTTAATTAAGTGGCGGTGATGCCACCGTCACGCTTGGTGCGCTTTGAGGCCAATGAAAGTGTGGAAGGCTCACTTGCTAGCAGGAAGTCACGGGGCACACCCAAGTGGGTGCAGATGTTCCTTGAGAAGGGTCTTCGTTTCGCAACACGTACATCCACGCCACACACACGCACACAAGCTCGTTCCACATAGCAAGCACTCCCGCATCTTCCCCCGACTTACCCGACGCTCTGTCCCCTCTTCAGCAGCGTCCACACCCCACGCGGCCCCCGGTAGTCCGGGATGGCGGCCGCCTGCGCCACGGACACACGGCCCAGAGAGGTGAATGATGAGGGGAGAGCGACGAGGGTGTTCGTGCGGTGTGCATTAGCGAGCTGTGAAAATGGGTGATGGTTACAGTAAGCATGGGGATCTCTGGGGAGGGGGAGAGCCGGGGGAGAGGGTGGGGTGGGAGAGGGTGGGGTGGGGTGGGATGGGGAGGGAGAGGGTGGGGTGGGAGAGGGTGGGGTGGGGTGGGAGAGGGTGGGGTGGGATGGGGAGGGTGGGGTGGGATGGGGAGGGAGAGGGTGGGGTGGGGTGGGAGAGGGTGGGGTGGGGTGGGGAGGGAGAGGGTGGGGTGGGAGAGGGTGGGGTGGGATGGGGAGGGTGGGGTGGGATGGGGAGGGAGAGGGTGGGGTGGGGTGGGAGAGGGTGGGGTGGGGTGGGGAGGGTGGGGTGGGGAGGGGAGGGGTGGGGTGGGGTGGGGAGGGAGAGGGTGGGGTGGGGTGGGGAGGGAGAGGGTGGGGTGGGGTGGGAGAGGGTGGGGTGGGAGAGGGTGGGGTGGGAGAGGGTGGGGTGGGGAGGGACAGGGTGGGGTGGGGTGGGGTGGGGAGGGGAGGGAGCGGCCCCCACCGTGCTGATGCCGGCCCCCGTGTAGGCGACGAGGCAGCGTGCTCCGCGCACGGCCCCCGCCAGGAGAGACACCTTGCGCTGCAGCTCCTCGGCAGACTCGTGTCTCTGCGCGCACGGACACGCCGTGCGTCGTGAGCGAGCGAGGAGGGTGTCTCTGTGAGGTGCGAGCGAAGAGGTGAGGTGGTCCTCGGGGTGAGCGATGAGGTGTCTCCTACCCGCGTACCTCGTCGGAGCGGCCCCGCACGGCTCGGGTGCGCTCCTCGCGTCGTCTCAATCGCTGCCAGAGCTCGGGGTACGCGGAGAGAGCAGCGTGCTCAGCAGGGGACCACGACGAGGGGCACCTCGTCACGACGGCCCGCAGCTACACCCCACGCACACACCACGCACACACAGCATGAAATACACACACACACACACCACTCACACACACAGCATGGACTACACACAGCATGAAATACACACACACACCACTCACACACACCACTCACACACACAGCATGGAATACACACACAGCATGGAATACACACACACACCACTCACACACACAGCATGGAATACACACACAGCATGGAATACACACACACCACTCACACACACAGCATGGAATACACACACAGCATGGAATACACACACACCACTCACACACACAGCATGGAATACACACACAGCATGAAATACACACACACACCACTCACACACAGAGCATGGACTCCACACACCATGTACACACTACACACGCACACACCACAGACACAGCATGGAATACACACACAGCATGGAATACACACACACACAGCATGGACTACACACAGCATGAAATACACACACACCACTCACACACACAGTATGGAATACACACAGCATGGAATACACACACACCACTCACACACACAGCATGGAATACACACACACCACTCACACACACAGCATGGACTACACACATCATGAAATACACACACACCACTCACACACACAGCATGGACTACACACACAGCATGGACTACACACACACCAAGCACACACACAGCATGGAATACACACACACCACTCACACACACAGCATGGACTACACACACAGCATGGACTACACACACACCAAGCACACACACAGCATGGAATACACACACAGCATGGAATACACACACAGCATGGAATACACACAGCATGGACACACTATACACAATGCATTGTCTACACACACACCATGTACACACTATACACAATGCATTGTCTACACACACACCATGTACACACTATACACGGTCTACACACACACACCATGTACACGCTACTCACACAGAATGGACTATACACACACACGTGTAACTATACACACACACGTGTAACACACACACACACACGTGTAACACACACACACCACGTGTAACACACACACACCACGTGTAACACACACACACACACCACGTGTAACACACACACACACACCACGTGTAACACACACACACACACCACGTGTAACACACACACACACACCACGTGTAACACACACACACACACCACGTGTAACACACACACACCACGTGTAACACACACACACACACCACGTGTAACACACACACACACACCACGTGTAACACACACACACACACCACGTGTAACACACACACACACACCACGTGTAACACACACACACACACCACGTGTAACACACACACACACACACCACGTGTAACACACACACACCACGTGTAACACACACACACCACGTGTAACACACACACACCACGTGTAACACACACACACACACCACGTGTAACACACACACACCACGTGTAACACACACACAACACGTGTAACACACACACAACACGTGTAACACACACAACACGTGTAACACACACAACACGTGTAACACACACACACACAACACGTGTAACAAACACACACACACCACGTGTAACACACACACACCACGTAACACACACACACCACGTGTAACACACACACACCACGTGTAACACACACACAACACGTGTAACACACACACACCACGTAACACACACACACCACGTGTAACACACACACACCACGTGTAACACACACACACCACGTGTAACACACACACACACGCGTAACACACACACACACACGTGTAACACACACACACCACGTGTAACACACACACACACACCACGTGTAACACACACACACACACCACGTGTAACACACACACACACACCACGTGTAACACACACACACGCGTAACACACACACACGTGTAACACACACACGTGTAACACACACACGTGTAACACACACACGTGTAACAACGTCGCAGTACCCGACACGCTCACGGACATCTCGCGGTCTACTCTCGACGAGGTTTCCGTGTTTTGGGCGAGCATCTGTCGGTCGGGGGGGGGAGGAATGGAGACGGTGGTGATGGTGGTGGTTTGTGTCGAGGTGAAGTTGAAAAACAGCGGACGCGCGCACCCCTTGAATGTAGAGCCACTCGGCATCCCTGATTACACAAACCCCTCACACACACAGCACTAACTAACACAGCACTAACACTACACACACAGCACACACGCCCCGTGTAGCCTGTAACAGGCTGCTGGGGCAAGTGCTGTTAGCGAGCAGCACCTATGAAGGCCGGCACGGCACACGAGGGGGTGGGTGGCCAGCACCACGCCCGGCCGCCTTTGTCTCCCCAGTGGTGATGTTTACTACACATCGCACCAGGTACTCGTTTGAGGCTGAGTCGACCTAGGAGGAGGTCCAGGACCAGGTTGCTGATAACCGTCACCACTGGGTGTTGGTCGTGAGCGGGAATCGAACCCGGGGTTCGTAGCGCAGCATAGCGCTAACCACCACACTACCGCCCCCCCCCCCCACAACCACCACCACCACGAAGTGGCGGTGACGTCACCACGGCTCTTGTGCCAGGCTAGGTGCACGCTGAGGTCATGTGAAGTGTTGAACGCCCGCCGACAGGAGGTTACGGGGCAGACCCAGCAGGTGCCGCATGGGTCGACTGATTCAGACGACTGACCGATGCACCACCTGTGTCCCCCGCTGTGCGAGACAACAACAACCACCAACACGAAGTGGCGGTGACGTCACCACGACGCTTGTGCCAGGCCAAGTGCACCTTGAGACACACACACACACGGCACGCAACCACCGCACGCTCCCGCCCCTCACCCGCTTCTCGGTCTCGGCGCGCTCCTCACGCCGCCTCCGCTGCGCCGCCGCCTCCGCCTTCCTCGCCTCGCGCGACGACGACAACGACGACGACAACGGCGGCGACGCCATCGTCTCCAGGACACTGGAGGCACTGACGTCATTGACGTCATTCACGCCCGCGGTGACGTCATTGACGCCCGCGGCGACGTCATTGACGCCCGCGGCGACGCCATTGACGCGGTGACGTCGTGTTCTCTCGCCCGCACAACGACGTCACGCACCTACGTGACGTCACGCACGCAGCATCGCGGGGGGTGTGTGTGTGGGGGGGACGGCGACACCCCTCTGCACGTCATTTGTTCGATTGGACCGCGGACTGTCGTGACGTCACGCGGACATCCACACCACTTGGTGGCGATGACGTCACAACGATGCTTGTTGCCCGGGGCAACGGGGCCACGTGGAGCGTGGAAGTCTGGAGGCTGTTGGCGAGAGATCACGGCACAGACCCAGAGGTGCCATGGGGTCCACCACTGAGACGACTTGGCAGATAGACCTCCTGTGACCCCCACCCACGCCCTCACTGTGCGTTTTACCCGCCCGGTACTCCGCTCGTTGTTGTGAGCGTCGCTCCTCTCGCCCTGTTGCTGGAGGGCGACTGCCTCCCAGCTGCACAGTAGCAGCAGCAGCAGCGTCCTTCACGAGCCTCTCCTCCATAGAGGCCGATCTTGGCACCGGCTGGTTGCTCGTCTTCGGCAAGTCCGCTCAGCTCCACATCCTCGATCATACACTGGGAGTGTCATGCTGCCAGCTATGGCTGCAAGTTTGGTCATACGTGTTATGTGTATCGTTTATTGTTCAATTTAAATCACAGTTCCTATGATTACTGTTGTTACATTGTTTGTATAGCTTTATTTTGGTGATTTGAAAACATATGGTTAATCTAAATTGTCGTATGGTTGTTGTTGTTGGCTTGCACCACATTGTGATTTTTTCACACAGCGTTTTAATATTTTTTTTGGGGGGGAGATATTTGCTGGTTTATTCCAGGATGTTTCTGTTACGCGTCATCGCTTTCGGATGTTCTGTGTTCATATTTTGTTTGTTGCGGTTGCACCCGACTCAAGAGCCGTATGGCTCACAGGGCTCTACCTAATAAATGAAACTTGAAAACTTGAAACTCCAGTAACCGCATCTTTTCCAGCCCGGGCCGTTGCCCCTTTATCCAAACTCTACCGGGCCAAACACAAGCTGCTTGGGCATGCGGGCTACGTGACCCAGCCAACGCGACCTCCCCTAACACCATCACGAATCAAGACCGACACCGCACGTCTGTTCACAAGCCTTTATTGCCACGACTCGAAACACCTCCTGGACTCCGCCTTCTCTCTCTACACACCCCTCTCTATTCACGCTCATCTATTCACGCTCATCTATTCACTCCTACACTAATCTCTATTCACAGCCCTATAATCGCATTCCTCTATTCACGCCCCTCTATTTACAACCCCCCTAATTCAGAACCCACTACCCACGCTACTCACACGCTACTCACGCTCTATTCACTCTATTCACATCTATCCGTAATCACCTCTTCACCAGGGGAGGAGGGGGGGTCACGAGGGAGAGGGTGGAGGATGGGGGTGGGGGGCAGACACAAGCGCAAGAGGAGAGGGAGGGGGGCTCGCGAGAGGGTGACTCTCAGCGCTCACGGTCAGAGCCGATGGGTTGGGTCAGGGGGGGGGGGGTGGTGCGAGGTCGGGGTCAAGAGTTGGGGGGGTCAGGAGCCGGAGGAACCGGGAGCAGCGCGAGGAGGAGGAGGAGCTGGGGAGGAGGGGGCCACGCTGCTCGTTGTGGAGGAGAGGCTCCGCGCGAGTCGGATGCCGGGGGGGGGGCACGCGGGAGGGGGGCCGCAGGGATGAGGGCGCCCCCCCCGCCCGTGTAAACCCCGGCGCGGCACGGGGAGCTCGAAGCCTGTGCGGGGGAGACACGGGCTCAGCGGGGGGCAGGACCCCCCCCCACGCGGAGAGCGGACGGTGACGGCATTCGCAGAGGGCATGGAGGGGGGGGGGCATGCCGATTTGGGGTCCACTTGGGCATGCAGGGGGGCAGTGGGGCATGCGGAGGGGGGTAGTGGGGCATGCCGATTTGGGGTCCACTTGGGCATGCAGGGGGGCAGTGGGGCATGCCGATTTGGGGTCCACTTGGGCATGCAGAGGGGGGCAGTGGGGCATGCGGAGGGGGGTAGTGGGGGCATTGCGGAGGGGAGGGGCAGTGGAACGTGCAGAGGGGGGTAGTGGGGCAAGCCGATTTGGGTTCCACTTGGGCATGCAGAGGGTAGCAGTGGAGCATGCAGGGGGAGTGTGGGGGGCAGTGGGGGCATTGCGGGGGGGGGGGGGGCAGTGGGGCATGCAGAGCGGGGGATACTTGGACGTGCAGTGCCCCCTCGTGTGGTGAGCGGCGGTGATGACGAGACGCGGTTATTTGCGAAGAACACTTTTGACCGACTGGGCGGTGTGGTTGACCAAGCTCGGCGCGCGACACAACAAGCGTGAATGATAACAGCGAACCAGCGAACCACGCACAGAAACAGCGGATGGATCATAGCAAGCGCAGACAGCAGGATGGCTCCGTGTTCACACGGGAAAGATGTACCGATACCTCGGGACATCCTGTGCCTTCTAAACATGCCAACGGTGGTCGTGTGTGTACCTGTGTCGTTATGTATATGTGTGTGTGTACGTGCGTGTGTGTAATTCTGTGTGTGTGTGCAATTCTGTGTGTGTGTGTAATTATGCTTGTATGTAGGTGCTCGCTAACAGCACTTGCCCCTACAGTCTGTTTCGGCTATAAGGGGGATCTTTATCTTTGTATGTCCGACTGAAGCTCCTCTTCTGTAGCAGACAGAGAATCCGGTGTCTGTGCAGGACCGCCCTGGCCTGAGACCACCACACTGGGTCTCCACGACCTTGCCAGCGCGCTGCTTGAATCCAGTACCTTTGTTTGACCAGTTCAAGGAGTTTTCCATGGCTGTGCCAGTGGAATTTCTGCAGATACAGTGGCAGCTTGATCGATGCCTTTGTGCGCTAGAGGGATTGCTCCTTATACTGGTAGGAACGAAGTGGACCAGACCACCAATAGATTATATCGTCCGACCGTTTGTCCGTCCGTCCGTCCGTCCGCGTCCGTTTGTCCGTCCGTCCGTCCGACAAGATGGCCGCCCGCTCCCCCTGCGCGTGTGTGTGTGCGTGTGTGTTTGCGTGTGTGCGTGTGTGTGCGTGTGTGCGTGTCCGGCCCACTCGAGCGGCGTGATGAATGGGCGCTATTGGGCTTCGGATCGTTATTCACGGCGAACTGGAAGCGTAGCAACACAACTTCATTACGTGTGCGTGTGCGTGCGTGCATGTATGTGTGTGTGCGTGCGGTGTGTGTGTGTGTGCGTGTGTACGTTTATGCGCGTGTGTGCGCGTGTGCGTGTGTGTGCGGTCGATATCCCTGTACCGGTATTAGTATTATTCCTACCAGCCCACCCCGCAGGGTCCTGTTTGGTCAACCAAATCTGCAATGCTGATGAGCAGGTTACCGCTGTTCGCTTTCACGAGTTCTGCTACTGTAGTTGGAGCGTGCCACCTTTCCATCAGTCCTGACAACAGAGCACTCGTCTCGGTTTATTCTATGTCACGCAACACCCACCCCCGTAAATTCGCCACCAGTACTAGGGTAATGGCAGAGAAGGATTGAGGGGTTTGATTGCCTGGCCAGAATGCTCGTGACAGCTCCAACTTGGCAGCGGAGGTCTCACTCCAACTCAAGTCGAGCAGCGTAATCTTGTTTTATTGGCTGCGTGACGCTGTGCGGAAACTCCCTGGCCTGTCGCTCCACATTAAATGTTGGGTCTTCTCCGGCGACAATGATGCCCCATCCATGTGTGTATGCTTGCAAAACGTGGACCCTTTTAAGGAACACCTGTGCCGGATTAAAACATCCAGGCTGTCGTGCCTACGATCCTTTTCATTCTTTGCAGGAGGGCTCATGAAAACCATGATATTTCACTGTGTAGGTCACATGCCCAGCCACCACATACCCGAGCAGCTTTTGGCTGGCCAGACAGAGGGGAATAAATGGGTGTGGCACGGGAGTGATGTGGTACAGGAGGACGTGGAGCTAAGTGGACTTGCCGATAACTGGTACCAGCGGTGTCAAGATCGGCCCTTGTGGTGGAGGCTCGTGAAGGACGCTACTGGGCAGCTGGAAACAGTCGCTCTCCAGCAACAGCGGAGGGCGGAAGAGTGACGCTCACAACAACGAGCGGAGCACCGGGTGGATAAAATACAACGAGGTGGCTCAGGAGAAAGCACAATTGGTGCATCTGCCAGTCATCTGACTCCGTTAATTCATACCACACTCCACATGGCCTCAAAGTGCACCTAGCCTGATAAATGAGGAAGTAACGTCACTGCCACTTTGTTGAGAATAGCGATTGTTTTTGTGTGCGAGGCATTTGTCTACAACATGTGTGTGCGGGGTTCAGTAGTGGTGTGTGTGCTGCCTGTTTGTGCTGCGTGCGTGTCACTTGGCAGGCTGGTTTCGCTTGTCCAGTTTGCTCATGACCTGTGTGAGGTCCATCTGCGGCACCGCTGCCGTGGCCTTCCGTGCCTCCTCCTCCTCGGCCGCACGCAGCGCCACTGGGCTGGGGCTCGCGTGGCGTGGGAAGCGGGTACTAAGGTGGGGGGGGGGGTAGAAGAGAGGGGGAGAAAAGTCATCGCCATGTAAGCACGTGATCGTTGCACGTCCAAGTGTCTGATGAATTGCCATCGACGAGTATTTTATCCTTCCCTCGTCCCCTATTCCGTGTCCGTCCCAGAAGATTTGCGCCTGATTTGCGTGCCTCCCTGATTGCAGATCCGATCCTTCTCCGCCCCTCCTCCGCTCGTGCAGTAACGGGCACGCAGGTCGCGGTGTGATCACCGCTTACCTCTCGCGTGCACAGTCCCTTCCCATCTCGGGGGTGGCGGGCGGGGGGGGCATCCCCCTGTGAGGGGGGTTGGAGCGGGGGAGGGTTCTCACTTCTTGTCGGTCTCACGCGGCATCACGGCCTTGGCGAGGAGACTCTTGTAGAGGTCCGACTTGAGGTAGCGGTAGAAGGTGTCCTGGAAGCAGGGGTCAGGGTCAAGGTCAAGAGGAGAAGTCACGTTTTTACCCAGACATCCACTGTTCAACCCACAAAGGCGGTGCTCATTTTATGAAGCCCCGTGCAGTTTTGAGTTTTCATTTCATTTATTTGGTATAGCCCTGTGAGCCATTCGGCTCTTGAATCGGGTGCAACCGCAACAAACAAAAACATTAACAAGAAAACATCTTAAAGTGACTATGCGTGCAAATGATGGTCTTGGCCAATTCTTGGGTTGCCACTTTGTCTAGATCCGACCCCAGGCCGTCCGAGGCAGTCCTGGCGTCGGTGTGTCTGGGACAGGAATTGATTTGCACCTTAGCTGTGGTACCGGCGTTGCACTGGTACTGTGCAGTGCTGATCGGGCCTGGGTGCCTGAGAAACAAGTCCGAGTTTACACCGAGAACTGAAAACGTGGCTGCCCTCGGCTGTGCTGTAGTTGGCACAGTAGGGGCACAGGTGGTGCATCTGCCAGTCATCTCAGTCAGCCGACCCATGGCACCTGGGTCTGCCCCGTGACCTCCTGCCAGCCGGCGTTCGACACTTCACGTAGCATCAACGTGCACCTAGCCTGGCACAAGCTCCGCGGTGATGTCACCGCCACCAAACCCTCGCCATGCCACTCGCCCCCCCCACCCGCTTCCCCCCACCTTCTTCATGAGCATGTAGATGTGCGTCTGCGCGGCGTCCAGCACGTAGCGGTGCGGGCACTGGAGGCCGCGCACCGTGATGTCCATGGTCTTCCCGTCGATATTGATCCAACGACGCGCTCCCTGCGCCAGGAACAGCCTGGGGGAGCGGGTGGGGGAGAGATGAGAGAGTGAGAGAGAGAGAGGCAGAGGGATGAGAGTTGGAATGAGACTTGACTTTTAAACAACTTTTATTGCCGCTAGCAACAAAAGCACCGGAGGCGATTCCAATATGAAAAACAGTCACCAGCAAACGAAAAAAGAAAACAAACGTTACATATCGTTACAAATCCACGTGCTGTGGTGCTGAAAGCACCGCACACAACACAAAAGAAAAAAGTCACGTGGTTGTGGTGTCATCGCGCACGCCACGGTGACGAGCGAGCGTTTCAGAAGGTGAACACGAGGGTGCCGTCCACGCTGGTGCAGAGAGGGGCCTTTCCGGCTCCCCAGCGTGAGTTGGAATGAGAGAGCGGGAGAGGTAAGTGAGAGGCGAGAGAGACGCACCCGACCCCCACCGCCACTCACTTGTAAATCTCCTCCGCCTTCTCCTTCGCTTTGCTCTGATCCCCATGCTTCAGGTCCTCACAGGCTTCCCAGAATGCAAGATTCTCCCCTGCGCCATCGCAAACATCACACATCACACAACATCGCATACATCACCCCCCCCCGCCCCCAACACGTATCCCCGATTTTTTCGATTTAAAGCTTTCGTGACTGCAGGGATTCATCTTCTTGGTTCTTTCGGTAAAGTCACGTAGAAGGGAAATAATAAAATAATGAAAATAAAACATAATAAAATAATTCTCACGACGTTTCCGTCCTCAGGTGTTCTTCACCTGAGGACGTATTATGTTTTATTTTTATTATTTTATAATTTCCCTTCTACGTGACTTTACCGAAAGAACCAAGAAGACGTATCCCCGATGTTGCTATCGCCGTCACGTGATGGAGCATCCGGGCAACAACCTCGCAGAGCAGTGCCGGCCTCGCTCCGTGTGTGAAAGCGCGCCGCGGAAGCGGATGTCACAGAGCTTCGTCTGAGATTCATTCTTCACACACAGTCGAGGGTTGCGCTGTGCCAACCGCTATGCGGAGGCCATGTGGGGGGCAGCCTCCCCACACCTCCGCCCCCCCCATCTCTGCCCTCAAACCACCTCCGCCCCCCCCCCACCACCTTTGTCCCCACCCCCCCACCTCCGCCCCCCTCAACCCCCCCCCCCGCACCGCTGAACTCTTTCTTGAGGAAGGCCTGGAACTCGCGTCGGCCCCGCGGGTCACGGAGCAGCTCCCGGAACGAGAACGCCCACCGCTCCACACGCAGCCGCGTGGGCACCTCCACGCTGAGCACAGGACGTGTACACGCCACACAGCACGTGTACACACCACACGTGTACACACCACACGTGTACACACCACACGTGTACACAGCACGTGTACACGCCACAGCACGTGTACACGCCACGTACGCACCACATGTGTACACAGCACGTGTACACGCCACACACCACGTACACACCACACGTGTGCACACCACACAGCACGTACAACACGTGTACACACCACGTGTACACACCACACAGCACGTACACACAACACGTGTACACACCACACAGCACGTGTACACACCACGTGTACACACCACACAGCACGTGTACACAACACGTGTACACAACACACAGCACGTGTACACGCCACACGCCACGTACACACAACACAGCACGTACAACACGTGTACACACCACACAGCACGTACACAACACAGCACGTGTACACGCCACACGCCACGTACACACAACACAGCACGTACAACACGTGTACACACAACACAGCACGTACAACACGTGTACACAGCACGTACACACACGACGTGCACACACCACACACCACGTGTACACACCACACACCACGTATACACGCCACGTGTACACACCACACGTACACACCACACGTACACACCACACAACGTACACACACCACGTGTGCACACCACACACCACGTGTACACACCACACGTACACACCACACGTACACTCCACGCGTACACGCCACGTGTATACACCACAAACCACGCAAACACAACACGTGTACGCAACACATGCCACGCGTACACAACACACAGACATCACGTATGCGGGGCTAGTATGAGTGTTGGGGTCAGAGCGAGTGTTCATGTGACACGATATCGTGCTGCTGCTGCTGCGTTGGCAGTGGCGCGCAAGTCCACTTAACAAACTAACACACTCAACACGTCCATCAATAACACTGCAGCCTTGACAGAAAAACGTATATATAATTAATAGGCGACGTTTCGAGCAATGACCCCTCTTCATTGCGCGTATAAAATGATCTTGCACCAAGTGTTATTGACGAATGTGATGAGCTGTAGGTGAAGGGTCAGGCCTATGGCTATGGCCATGGTTAGGGTCAGGGTGATGTCGCCCCTTTAGCAGTGTCACCTGGGGGAGTTGAGGGTCCAGCACATGGTGTCGTCCGTTACCCAGGGGTTGCTGGGGAGACACGTGGTGAGTAGGGGGTCGTACACGCTGAACGACTCCGAGAACTTCAACAGACTAAGGGGGGGGGGTGGGGGAGTGTCATGGGTTAGCGTCCCCCCGCCCCTCGCACCCCCCACACCCCCCCCCACCCCACTTCGTGTCAGGCCTCACCTCCCGAGGGAGACGGAGGTCTTGGTGCGAGAGCGCAGTGCTGCCTGCTGATAGTACATGACCTGGGGGACACGGTTCACGGCCAGGTCAGCAACACGAACCCCCCGCCGCCCCACAGCAACGTGAATTGCATGCACACTGAACTTCTTTCTCGTCGTACGTAGCCAACGCTGCGTGTGTGGAGGTGCGGGGGAAGGACAACACGCTGAACACAAAACGACGACATCGCCGTGTACGGGACGCACGCGTAGAGTTCGTGTGCCACGTGTTGCTTGTGATGTACGCGTGGGTTTTTTGGGGGGGAAATTTCGCCGTCATTCGTGCCGAGGGCACATCCAGGCGCCGCTGGGGAATTAGTATAGCGCGCCGCCGTTGCGCAGGGGGGGGGGGAGGCAGGGGGGGGGGGGTGGGGGGAGGCAGGGGGGGGGGGTGGGGGGAGGCAGGGGGGGGTCCCATACAGCCAAAACTGGCGCATCCAACAACTTGCCCAAGCTCTGTGGTCCTATCGTGGGGTGTTTGGCCAACTTCATTCGTAAGTGTTTACACGCGTGGGGTGAAGCCGCATCACCCGCGGTGGGGTGGAGCGGGGTGGGGTGGTGTGGGGTGGAGCGGGGTGGGGTGAAGCGGGGTGGAGCGGGGTGGGTTGGAGCGGGGTGGAGCGGGGTGGGGTGGAGCGGGGTGAGGTGGAGCGGGGTGGGGTGGAGCGGGGTGGAGTGGAGCGGGGTGGAGTGGAGCGGGGTGGGGTGGAGTGAGGTGAGGTGGAGCAGGGTGGGGTGGAGCGGGGTGGGGTGGAGCGGGGTGGGGTGGAGCGGGGTGAGGTGGAGCGGGGTGGAGCGGGGTGGGGTGGGGTGGGGCGGGGTAGGGTGGAGCGGGGTGGGGTGGAGCGGGGTGGGGTGGAGCGGGGTGGGGTGGAGCGGGGCGGGGTGGAGTGGCGTAAGGTGGAGCGAGGTGGAGCGGAGCTCACCTGGCGACGGTATTGCTCCACCGTTGGCTTCTGCAAAACGAGAGACAGACACTGAGAGGGTGCACCGTGCGAGGTTCGGGGTGCAGGGCGCAGGGCGCTTGGTGTGGTGTGCAGGGCGCAGGGCGCAGGGTGTCGTCACCTCCTCCGCGCCAGGCTCCATCACTCGGTTGAGTCCACTGTCCAGGGCATGCAGGGCACCGGGCTGCAGGGGATGTGGAGGCGGAGGCGGAGGCGGGGGGGGGGGGTCAAAAAGACAATCAATGAACGCGGGACAACCAGCTACACCCAGCGCTGCCCCCCTCAGTGGGGGAGCGGGGCCAGCCCCCCCCCCCCCACAGCGTGCGGCGCGCGTGGCTACCGGGGGTCTCCGCACGAGCCAGTGGGCGCGCTCCTGGCACTCGAGGACCACGCGGTCGCCTTTGGGCCGCTCGCGTCCGCTCCTGCACAACAAAGACAAAGACACCCCGTGTAGCTGCCGCGCGCTCTCGGGGCAAGTGCTGTTAGCGAGCGCCTATGAAGGTCGGCACATCGCACAAGGGGGTGGGTGGTGACCAGCACCACGCCCAGTGCTGATATGTACACACTGCGCCAGGTGGTTATTTGAGGCTAAGTCGACCTAGGGGAGGCCCGGTAATGGTTCAGATAATCGTCGCTGGTGTTGGCCGTGAGCATGAATCGAACTCGGGTGGCTGGATTCGTAGCGCAGCACCTTAACCACACAGACACACACAGACACACGGATACACAGACACACAGACACACACAGACACACAGACACACAGACACACACACAGACACACAGACACACAGACACACACAGACACACAGACACACACAGACACACAGACACACGGATACATACCCAGCCAGCACCTCGCCTCGACAGACCCACCACATCATCAATATCATAACTCCATCATCCTCACCTCTCTCCCTCACCTGGCCCCTCACCTGCACCCCCCCCCCCCCACCTGCGCCCCTCACCTGTACTGCTCCTTGGCCTGGCACACCACGTAGTCCCACTCGTGGTTGATCTTCTGGTGCAGCGTGGAGTACAACTCCTGGTGAGGGGGGGGGGGGGAAGACGAGGGGGGGCAGAGAAGGACGGGGGGGGGGGCGAGTGAGGAGCCACGGCAACTGCCGATGACGCTGATTATGCCGCTGCTGATGCTGATGTTGCTGATGCTGCTGCTGATGATGGTGCTGCTGCTGATGATGCCGGTTCTGATCGCACCTTCTCGTATTCGTCCAGTTCGCCCTTGCTGCGAATGTTTTTCCGCGCCAGGTAAATCGCTGTGGAAACACGGAGGAGCACAGCTGGCACGGGGAGCGGTGAGGTGGGGGGGGGTGTGGGGAGCGGTGAGGTGTTGTGGGGGGGGTGGGGAGCGGTGAGGTGTTGTGGGGGGGGGGGAGTGGTGAGGTGTTGGGGGGGGGGAGTGGTGAGGTGTGGGGGGGAGTGGTGAGGTGTGGGGGGGAGTGGTGAGGTGTTGTGGGGGGGGGGGGAGGAGTGGTGAGGTGTTGTGGGGGGGGGAGTGGTGAGGTGTTGGGGGGGGGGGAGTGGTGAGGTGTTGTGGGGGGGGGAGTGGTGAGGTGTGGGGGGGGGAGCGGTGAGGTGTTGTGGGGGGGGGAGCGGTGAGGTGTTGGGGGGGGGGGAGTGGTGAGGTGTTGTGGGGGGGGGGAGTGGTGAGGTGTGGGGGGGGGGAGCGGTGAGGTGTTGGGGGGGGGGAGTGGTGAGGTGTGGGGGGAGGGAGTGGTGAGGTGTTGTGGGGGGGGGGGGGAGGAGTGGTGAGGTGTTGTGGGGGGGGGGGAGTGGTGAGGTGTGGGGGGGGGGGAGCGGTGAGGTGTTGGGGGGGGGGGAGTGGTGAGGTGTGGGGGGGGGAGGAGTGGTGAGGTGTTGTGGGGGAGGGGAGAGTGGTGAGGTGTTGTGGGGGGGGGGAGGAGTGGTGAGGTGTTGTGGGGGGGGGAGTGGTGAGGTGTGGGGGGGGGGAGCGGTGAGGTGTTGGGGGGGGGGGGTGTGGAGGGGTGACAAGAGCGTGGGGGTGCGAGTGGAGTGGAGCTACGCAGTGTGGAGGCGGTGAGTGTGTGAGGGGGTGAGAGAGAGGGCGGTGAGAGGGTGGAGGGATAAGATGATGGTGAGTTTGGGGGGGGGGGTCCCGTCGCCTCCCAGCCCCACCGTAATCCGTGTCCTCGCTCTGGCTGTAATAAAGTGGCCAGAAGTAGGGGGCCTGCGGAGAGAAGGAGCACGAGCACACGTGACCCCCACAGCGTGACCCCCCCACACACACAGCGTGACCCCCACACACACACAGCGTGACCCCCACGCAGCGTGACCCCCACACGGCGTCACCTGGAAGCGGTAGAGGGAGCCATCGGGGCGCAGTGCGAGGTTGCGCGGCTCGGAGAGCGGATAGACGAATCCGCAGGCGACCAACAGCCAGCTCAGGTGCAGCGCCTCTACGGGGGGGGGGGGGGGCAAGGTGGGGGGGCAAGGTGGGAGGGGGGGTTTGCGTGCCGGCGGATGAGGTCGGGTAAGGTCAGGGGGAGGTGCGTGGAGAAGAAGGGGGGGGGGGGGGGGAGGTTGCAGCATTCGAGTTGCTCCCAAGTTGCCCACGGGTTGCACAGGAGGGCGAGCACGGCGTTCAGGGTTGGAGCTACTGCGGGCGTCTGCAGGGAGCAGAGCGGGGTCGCCTCGTGCCCCCCCCCCCGACCCCCCATGGCACGCAGCCAGGGCCCTGGTGACCCCCTGCTGCTCAAGCGACCATTGAGGCGATGCTCGTCTACCGTTTCAACAGCAGCCGCGAGACAGCGGGTTGGAATTCTACATACCTCTGGCAGGGGCTATCGTAGTGTAATGTGAGGATATATCCGGGTTGTTGATGGATCACACCTCGTTACGATGATTGGCTCTACCGGTCCTGGCCCATAGCCAATGGGGGGAAGTCTAGGGGCGTGGCCCTGACGTAATGGGAAGGTGACATCTGTAAGTAGAGGATTGGATCTGCTGGCTTTAGCCACAGCCAATGGGGGGACGAGTCAGGGCGCGGTCCTGGGAACGTACGATGGAGTCTAGAAGATTCCATGGAGGTTAACCAGGATTGGTGGAAAGGTACCACGTGACCCGGGTATTGAAAGGTGTGGAGACAGACAACACGTGGTCAGATCTGGAACGGAGGGTGAGGCCACGCTGGAGCGGGGTCCAGGCTGCCACGTGGCCGCGCGTGTCTCTCTCCCTCTCACGCTGTCTGTCAGCAGCGTGAAGGAGTAAGACGGGAGTGTTGTGAACGAAAGACAAATAAAGACCGGATTCTAGAAGTCGCTTCCACGACCTTTATTACAGTAGTAACAACCACAGTCCGTTACCCCAGAAAGTGGTACTCGTCTTATCGATCCTGGAGAGAACGTTTGGCGGGATAAGGGGTGGGGGTAGGGGGGGTTTGAGGGGGTTTGGCGGGGGGGGGGGGCTCTCACCGTCCGCGGTCACGTGCAGCCCCTGCTCCATCCACTGCACGAGGTCGCGTCCTGCACGCGGCGCACAGCGGGACCCGCGCCTCGTCACGTGATGCAGTGGGGGGACGGGGGGGAAAGGGGGGGGGTAGGGGGCGGGAGTCTGGGGGGGGGGGTGTGCGTGGGGGTGCCCTGACCAGTGGTGGCGTCGGGGATGATTGTGTCGCTGAGCAGCTGGTCTCTCATCGGCACCCCGCGCTCCGAGTCCTGCATGCGCGTCACCAGCGCTCCGAGCTGCCACGCCGGAGCACGCCCGTGGTGATGTTCGCGCGCGAGATCTTCGCGTTCCAATTCGCGGTGCTGAAGCTCGAGAAACTGCGTTTCCACAGCCCCCCACCCCCTGCACGACTTCGCCCCCCTTTCAATTCGAGCACGCAGAGCTGCCCCCCCCCCTTCCTCTTCCCACCGCGCTAATCCGCGTGGCGCTCGTCGCGTTTCCACGCTCATGGCGCTACGACTCCGCTCGAGCGAGAAAGAAACTCCATATTCATCTTCTTGGTTCTTTCGGTAAAGTCACGTAGAAGGGACATAATAAAAGAATAAAAATGAAACATAATAAAATAATTCTCACGACGTTTCGGCCACAACGCAAGCAGCCGTGTTCAGGTGAAGAACAGGTCTGTCGGAAAGACAGCGCCTGAATGACAGACCTGTTCTTCACCTGAGGACGGCTGCTTGCGCTGTGGCCGAAACGTCGTGAGAATTATTTTATTATGTTTTATTTTTATTATTTTCACCTACGTGACTTTACCGAAAGAACCAAAGAGCATGGATCCTTGCAGTCACGAAAACTTCAAATCTAGAAAGAAAGAAACTCCACTCCGCGTTCCACAGGGCCGAACAATCGTCGTCATCGTCGTCAACATCGTGATCTTGGTGTGCATGGCAGAAGCCTCGCCGAGTCTCAAGACTTTTGTTCACGAGGGTCCAGCCCCCGGCGGCATGTCGACCGCCTTGATTTATGAGTGGCGAGGGGATAACGCCCTCAGCTCCGTGACGCAGACCGCCGGTGTCACGCCGAGTGGGCTGCACGACCCTTCTGTGTGGCGCTGATCATGCCACCTGGGGGCCGTCACGAAGCACGGGGAAGTTGACGGTGTCTGAGTATCGGCCCACAGGCCCGTGACATCAATCGGCCAGCAACACACGGCACTATCAATGTTGATTTAAAGCTTATTTCGTGACTGCAGGGATTCATATTCTTGTTTTTTTCGGTAAAGTCACGTAGAAGGGAAATAATAAGATAATATAAAACAATAAAATTCTCACGACGTTTCGACTGCAACACAAGCAATCATCATCAGGTGTGAAATCCACAGCAATACATTTTTGTTAAAAAAATTTTTTTACATTTCCTTGCTGTGGATTTCACACCTGATGATGATTGCTTGTGTTGCAGTCGAAACGTCGTGAGAATTTTTATTGTTTCATATATATATTATTTTATTATTTCCCTTCTACGTGACTTTACCGAAAGAACCAAGAATACTATCAATGTTGTTCAAGTTCAGAGGTCCGTAACATCAAGCAGCGAGCAACAGACAGCACTATCAACGTTGCTAAGGTTCATACGGTCATGCTTAGGGAAAGATCATCGGAGGAGATAATTTCGAAGTGGAGCAGTCTGAGGGAAGAAGAAAGCCCAGTGAGGTGACCTGTGTGAGTTTGTTGTTGCGATCCGCAGTGTGGTGACTGAACAAAGTGTAGATGAAACGAAACAGTCGGTGTCTGGGAGACCCAGTCCTCAACATGGGCGGAGGAATCAACGGGTTCATGGTAACGGATCTTGGTAGCGATAGAAGAGTGACGGGAAGGTGACTGGCCGCCGGTTAGCGAGTGACTGAATTCGTTTAATGGTTAAGTCCCACCCTTGCCAACAACCCAGAAGCCAAGCAGGCTTGAGCCTGGTTCTTTGGCCGAGTGACCACCAGGTTTGTCCGACGTTTTATTCGTGGCGTGGCCAGGAGATGGTCGTGTTAAGTGGCAGCCCCTTGTCCACAGCTTGGCGGGTTTTCTCCGCGTTCTCTGGTTTCCTGCCACCCGAAGCCAAACCCCACGCAGAGCTCGTCTGAACACTCGTCCCGAGACTCGGAGACGCTTCCCTGGGTAAATATTTAAAATGACTAATTCCACGTTTGGGTTAAGGGACTGCGTGAGGATCAACCGGAACGTGAGCGCGAGAAACACGGTTACCGCCGGGCACACAAATCACGGCGACAAAAGGCTCGACCAAAACCCACAGCGCCCTCGACTCTGCGAGTGCGTCGCGTACCTTGGCCAGGTGCTGCAGCCGAGGCCGATGCTGTTGGCTCTGGTCGAGTTTGTTGATCTTCATCCTGGCCACGGTGCGCGGTACGCGTAGGCGTGGACCGAGTTTCAGCACCGTGGAGAGCAGCGCTCTCGGCAGCAGCACGAGCGGTGTCACCCCTCAGCACCAGGGTCAGCGCATCCGCCGCCCCGTATGGCGCCCCGGGGATTAGACTCTATTCTTGGTCCGGGCTGAGCCACGGTTACCAAGGCGAAGCTGCGGCCATGCACATTCCCGCCCCAGCCCCCCCCCCTTCCCCGACCGCCAGCGGGCGAATTTGAGGCTGTAGGACAAAGGGGAGGGTCGGGGTGACTGTCAACCCCACGTTCTGCTGCGACGCGCACCTCGGCGGCATTGGAGGGGAAGGTGAACGCCTCACCTGCACAGTGCATCGCCTAGCAACGCGGCGAGGAAACCCAACACCTGTACCAGGAGCCCTGGGGGCACGGGGCCGATCCCTCTCGACCGAGCGCTCTGCTCATACCCCCCCTCACCCTCCCCTACTGATTATCTTGCGATGTCCTCTGAACGCAAGGCTAATTCTCATGACTCAATCAACGCGAGGGTGACCTGTGTATGTACAGTGCGAGGATAAACAACACCCACCGCTACTCATCTCTGACTCCGCATCACTCATCGCTGCCCATGTCCTCTTGCGGTGTCCACAGCCCAGGTTTTTTGCACAGCACATTGAAACACGTTCCTTCGGAGTGGGCAGGTAGGAACTTGGTTGGACAGCGCATTCGTGCACGACTGACAAATATGCACGACAGACAAATCATCCCTGGTGGGCAGTGTGGAACCTGTTGTTCCTACCTGTATAACTTTTGATTTAAAGCTTTCGTGACTGCAGGGATTCATCTTCTTGGTTCTTTCGGTAAAGTCACGTAGAACGGAGATAATAAAATAATAAAAATTAAACATAATAAAATAATTCTCACGACGTTTCGGCCACAACGCAAGCAGCCGTCCTCAGGTGAAGAACAGGTCTGTTTGAAAGACAGTGTCTGTGGCCGAAACGTCGTGAGAATTATTTTATTATGTTTTATTTTTATTATTTTATTATCTCCCTTCTACGTGACTTTACCGAAAGAACCAAGAAGATGTATAACTTTTATTTACCCAGGAAGTCCTCAATTCGCAATATTATTTTTGTTCACGGTTAGGTGTCTTGCAGTGCGCATGTTTGGACACGTTGTTGTTGTTGCAGAAATGGATGAAAACTATTTGCTGTATTGCCATCTCCTGGCCATCTTTCCACGATGTCGGTCTGGGCGCTTCACACACCGCGTGGCCCACTGCAGAGGTCGCAACCGGGTACTCGATACCCGTACCCTACACGATACCCGGCTACCCGTTTGCGACCCTGGTGCGGCCGGGTACGGGTACGCCGTGAGTCACTGGTGAGTAACCGTTTGTCACTCATTTCGGGTAGGGTACGGGTAGGGAACGGGTAACCGTACCCTGGTGCGGCCAGGTACGGGTAAGGAATCAAAACCCGTTTGCGACCTCTGGCCCACAGCGAGTGGGAGGCGCGCCGTCTCGCTGCGTCGGATCGAGTTCAGCGCAGGGCGGCAGGCGGGGCGAGCGGCGATCCAGCCACTCGCCGCCCAGTCACTCGCTCACCGGCGACCAGTTGCCTCCTCAACACTCCTCGATCGCTACGACACCGATTGCTCTTTCAGTATACATCACTCAACGATTCCTCCACCCATGTTGAGGACTCGGTCTTGGAGAACGAGTCCTCAACGTATCATCCAAACTTGTGTTCAACCACCACACTGCGGGTCACATCGACGCACTCAAATCACCCACTCGCCTCGACTCTCTTGCTTCTTCCCATGCACTGCTCCACTTTAGAATTCCCTTTCCATAATTCCCCAAGCTCTTGTAATAGTAACCACACTCACTTATATTACAACTTTGATGGTCCCGTTACCTGTTGGCCGCCTAGCGCTTGGCCTCCGAAACTGTGGATCCCAAGCTGCACACAAACCGCCCTCTTCATCGAAGCACACGCGGGTCTCCTCATCAGCGAACAAACTCATCATCACTCATCCCACTTCGGGGATAACCCATCACAGCATCGATCTGAACCCCATGTGCTTCGAGGTCACAGAGGTGGTCAGGTTAAAAGTGATGTTGATCTCCTACTCAAATGAGCATCGAGCAAATGGTGCCCCTCTTTCCGTCAACAGCAACAGCCCTCAACCAATTGTGAAATTCCACATTCCTATGGCAAGTGCGAGTCTATCCATAGGCAACCACTACCGACTTAAGTGCTACCTAATTTTTTTATCGACCTCGGATGCATGATGGTTTGAGTCACTCGAGGGTGGCGACGTGATTCAGCGGTGGCGCATTGCTCACTTGTTGCAGAGGTGCACGGTTCGAATCTGACAGGCATCCCTGGTTATTGCTGTGGGCGTAATAGCCACAGTAACAGTCGTAATGCTGCGCACTTTCCGCTTCACAGCGGATGTTAAAAGATCCCGTGATGTCGTTCGCAAGAGGAGGCTATTGTGTGCCGGCGTCGGCATCCAAATTTGTCAGATTGAAAATTTACGCCGCGGATTACTCAATTGGGATTATAAAGCAGCAATCAACGCCCCCTACTGGTAGCAGACGAATACCCGACGTCTATCGTGCAAACGAGCTTCATCCTGGTCTCTTGACTTCTCACCTGGTTAAACAAACTCGACTTAAAATGTTTAACTGGCGTGTCCACCGAGCCGTGTTTGACTTTGCATCGGTGTTCGGGTGGCAGGAGTTCGTTTGTGCCGAGATCTGCTAGCGGTGTTGTATTGAACTTTATTGCACTGCACCGTGTCGATAGCCCAACGGCCGACTGGGAGACGTGTCCAGATTCACTCTGTGGCGGAGACGGCAGCTCCCCAGAGGCAAAGACACAATCCACACACGGAGAGCAGCCCAAGGAGCGGAGACAGCCAACTCACTTTATTCTGAATGTGACTCTCTCACTGCCAGTGCAAACGCAATCCGACCAGCATCACACACCCTGTCCAATCAACACCCGCAATCGGCGTCATCAACAATTCACCGAGGTTATTGCACCAGAGAGTGGGGGGTCCTCAAACACGGGAGGAGGGGGGGGGGGCAGAGGGGGGCATGGCCTTCACAGTGCCAGCCGCGCAGTGGCCCCCGCTGTATCCACTGCATAGCCTGCACACGGCACAGCACACCACACAGCACAGTGCTTACCACCTGGCATAGTACACAGCACAGGGCAAAGTGTGCTGCATAGCACGCGATGCACGGCACAGTACACGGCACAGTACACGGCACAGTACACGGCACAGTACACGGCATTGTACACGGCATAGTATCACAGCATAGTACACAGCATAACAGACATCACAGCACGCAGCAAAGCAGGTTCTGATCGAAGCACACCCGACCACGCTGCTCCCATGCACCGCGTGCGGAGAGCACGTGTCTCAGCATAATGGGTAGTCCAGGATGAGTGCGAGGCCTTTGTTAGCAGTGAGCGACTGGCGAGTGTAAAATGGTGGAAAGATGGTTGTGGTGTGGTTCGTGTTCCTTACCGGTTGGCGAGGGCGTGAATGTTGAGGTCGGCTCGGCCTGGGCTCTGTTCGTGAGAAAATGAGTGCAGAGAGATGAGACGGGGCAGAACTCATCATATCAACACAATGGATCATCATACAATCACCATATCACCACCACCATAATACCATCATAATACCAACACAAGACATCGTCATACCATCATAAGGGAAAGGTGCACGGCACAGGAAGCCTCCTGATTGGCTACCTGATTTCCAGCTGTGCACGCCTTGCGATGTGAGCCCTGACAGCCGATTGGATGAGAATGATGGCTGGGTCTGCCCCCTCCTCTGCGGCGTGGCCGGGGCCCTGGAAGAGAGAAGGAGCGGACCGTGCGTGAGGGACCCTCCTCTCATGCCTGCACGTCGCAGCCAATGACAGCGCGTTGACTCTGGACAAAACGGGCGGTGGTAGAGCGGCGGCTCGCAATCGTAAGGCTGCGAGTTCACATCCTGGTTATGGGTTGACTCAGTCCATCATCCTTCCGGGGTCGATACAATAAGTACCACTTTGTGGGTAAGTCGACAGTGAATCGCCCTACAGATATACTCACCCCTGCCACCAGTGGCTCAGGGCTGTAAACGGGAGATGAGCACCAATGCCTCAATGCTCAATTGGAGATCACTTCGACTGAGATTACAAAATCGGAGCGTTGCAGGGCCTCCACTTGCTGAGCACATGGTGGGCAGAGGCCATCGGGGAGGCCCGTGGCCCTTGGACGCATCGGCGTCCCACGCGGTCGTGGGTCTCCTCGTGCACAACGGGTATCATCCTGCGGTCAGAATGGCCGCGAGGGTCTCGTGCGTGTCGCGCGCAGAGCGGCGGAGCAGCGGTTAGTGTGTGCTGCGCTGTGAACCCGGCGACCCGAGATAAGAGTTCCACTCGCGGCCAACAAAACGGATGATTATCTAAACCAGTCTTGGGCCTCCCCTAGGTTGACTCAGGCTGAAACGAGTGCCTGGTGCAGTGTGTAAACATTACACGAGGCATGAAAAGGCCGGGAAGTGCGGTTCTGGCCACACCAGCCCCTCGTGTGCCGTGCTGGCCTTCATAAGTGCAGCTCGCTAAAGGCTACACGGGGGACCTTTGTCTTTGTGCCTCTGCATAGATGATAGGTGATTGTGCCGCTACCTGCTCAATGAGGAGGCGGCGTCGAGTTCCGTGGCTTCGCATCACAGACTGGATCAGCTGTGCTGCCTAATGCACATACACACATGGCATGAGTGTACATGCAAGGCATGAACACACACAAGGCATGAACACACACAAGGCATGTGTGTACACACAAACTGTATGCACACACGCACACTCACCTCGTCGATCTCGTCACTCTTCTCCTGCAACACAAAGCGAGAGCCATGCATGAGTAATGCACACCCCCAGCTCCACCCGCGCCTCACTCCCACCCGCGCCTCACTCCCACCCGCGCCTCACTCCCACCCGCGCCTCACTCCCACCCGCGCCTCACTCCCACCCGCGCCTCACTCCCACCCGCGCCTCACTCCCACCCGCGCCTCACTCCCACCCGCGCCTCACTCCCACCCGCGCCTCACTCCCACCCGCGCCTCACTCCCACCCGCGCCTCACTCCCACCCGCGCCTCACTCCCACCCGCGCCTCACTCCCACCCGCGCCTCACTCCCACCCGCGCCTCACTCCCACCCGCGCCTCACTCACACCCGCGCCTCACTCCCACCCGCGCCTCACTCCCACCCGCGCCTCACTCCCACCCGCGCCTCACTCCCACCCGCGCCTCACTCCCACCCGCGCCTCACTCCCACCCGCGCCTCACTCCCACCCGCGCCTCACTCCCACCCGTGCCTCACTCCCACCCGCGCCTCACTCCCACCCACGCCTCACTCCCACCCGCGCCTCACTCCCACCCGCGCCTCACTCCCACCCGTGCTTTACTCTGGTGCCATGGTGAGAGTGCGTCCCCCCCCTCACCGTACGGCGGTGGCGTCGCCACTGCCGCTGGATTACCACGGCTGCCTCGGCTCTCCTCGCCCGCTGAGCGGCACCGCTCCGTCCTCTTCCTCGCTCGGGACTCGCCGAGCACGGCCGCGATCGGCTGCCCCTGTCCGACTGTGGAGAGCTGTGCCGTGATTGGCCGCTCGGTCTCTGCGAGTCCGTAGAGCTTTGCCTCGATTGGCCGTTGCGTCCCTGCGAGTCTGAAGAGCTGTGCCGGGATTGGCTCGCGGTGCCAGCAGTGGCGGGGCTTAGGTCGCGTTCCTGCGAGACGAACGGACCGGGGGTGATGTCGCTGTGGGGTCAGGGGGCGTGAACCTGTCCCCCCCTCGTTCCCGTCATGGCCTCCGCACCGTGGGTGGGACGGTGCTGCCCTCTACTGTTCGTGAACCTGAGGTCATTTGAATACGGGCTCTCAGAGGTAGCTCTGTGATATTCGCTTCCGCGGGCCGCTCCCTCACACGGAGGGAGGGCTGCACCGCTCGTGAGTGAAAAACCAAAAGTAACGTGGCGAGTGACTGTGAGCAGCAGCCATTGTGCCCCGAGCTGCGTACACACCCCTCTGTGTCTCCGCTCCTCCCCACGCCTCCGCTCCTCCTCAAGCTCCCGCTCCACACACCGCAACTTTTCCTGAAGAGCCCGCACCTCCTCTCTGTGCAAGGCCAGAGGACAGCGCGCACATGTACACGCACATACAAAGACAAAGATCCCCCGTATAGCCTTAACAGACTGTAGGGGCAAGTGCTGTTAGCGAGCAACTATGAAGGCCGGAACGGTACACGAACGAGGGGGCGGGTGGCCAGCACCACGCCCGACCGCCTTTGTCTCCCCAGTGGCGATGTTTACACACCGCACCAGGTACTCATTTAAGGCTGAGTCGACCTAGGGGAGGCCCAGGACCGGTTCAGATAATCGTCACTGGTGTTAGCCGTGAGCGGGAATCAAACCCGGGTCGCCAGGTTCATAGCGCAGCGCGCTAACCGCTACACTACCGCTCCCCGTACACACACACACAGACACGCACCAGCCCCTCCACACACCCCGCCTACGCGTGTCCCTGTGTCTCCTCTCACCGCATTTGCTCCTCCGCGTGTCGCACCGACAGTCGCTTATTTTCCACTTCCAGATCAGAGGTCGTCCGCCTCAGCTGCTGGATCTCCTTGCTGGCAAAGACAAAGTGCCCCCATATAGCCTCAACACACTGTTGGGGCAAGTGCTGTTAGCGAGCACCTATGAGGGTTCGTACGTGTGTACATGTGTTCAAACACTACTATACGTGCGTGTGTGTGTGTACGTGTGGACACATGTTTCCACGTATGTCCATGAGTGTGGGAATACGTCTGTGTACACATGGGAAGTGGTGGCGCAGTGGTTAGCGCACTTCGCATTCGCCAATATCGGTGCCGATTATCTGAACCGGTCCTGGGCCTCCCCTATGGCGACTCAGCCTTAAATTAGTACCTCGTGAGGTGTGCAAACATAGCCACTTGGGAGACAAAGGTGGCTACACGTGGTGTTGGCTACACCAACCCCCCACCGTGTGTCTGCACCGTGCCGGGCCTTCATAGGTGCTCGCAAACAGCACTCGCCCCAACCAGCGTGTGTTGGTCTACATGGGGTTTCTTTGTCTTTATCTTTGTGCACACGTACTCCCTCTGGGCGAGCTCTCCCTGCAGCGCACGCCTGTCCTCCTTGAGGCGCCGCACGGCGCCGCGCAGACGCACCGCGTCCTGCCCGTCCTCGCCACCCGCACCAGCAGCACCCTGCACGCACAAAGACAAAGACCCCCCACCCCCACATATAGCCTTGACAGACTGTTGGAGCAAGTGCTGTTAGCGAGCACCTATCAAGGCTGGCCAGCACCATGCCCGAGTCGCCCTCGGGCAGGCAGGCTGAGGACCAGTTCAATATTCGTCACGATGTTGGCTATGGTTGGCCAGGTTCAAGGCGCACTGCACTAACCACTGCGGCACCGCTCCATTTGGAGACCAATACCAATACTAATACTCGCCATTCGTCTCTAGGTGGCGGCGACATGACCACGGCGCTTGTGCCAGGCTATGTGCAAGTTAAGGCCACGTGAACGGTCAAACGACCGCTGGCAGGAGGTCACGGGACAGACCCAGGTGGCACGAGTTGCATGACTGAGATGACTGGCTGCTGCACCACCTGTGTCCTCTACTGTGCCAACTTGCTGTGCATTGCTCCTCTGCCGTCTGTTGTTGCTGGAAAGCGACTGCCTCCAACTGCCCAGTAGCGTCCTTCACGAGCCTCCTCCCCAGAGGCCGATTTTAACACCACTGGTACAAGTCAATGGCAAGTCCACTCAGCTCCACGTCCTCCTGTACCACATCACTCCATCTCTTCTCTAGCCTGTGCAGTGCCCGTTTAGCCCCCTCTATGTGGCCAAACAGAAGCTGCTTGGGCATGCGGTGGCTGGGCGAACACAGCCTTGTCTGCCGGAGGAGGTCACCGATGGGACTCAGTCCAGATCGTTCAAGGATCTGTGAGCTCCTCACACAATCCAGTCTGGTTAAACCCAGAATGGATCGTAGGCAGAGCATAGAGGAGGGAGGGCATGACCGTGGCCGACAAAACCTGAAGCTTCGTCTGGAGCGAAAGACCAGAGAGCTTCCACACAGCGTTACGCAGCTGATGAAATAATAATGCCACTCGACTGATTTGGAGTGAAACCTCTGCTGTCAAACCAGAGCTGGTCATGAGTAGACTGCCCAGGTATGGAAAACTCTCCACTCTCTCCACAACTGCCCCATTCGCAATTGGGAGTTGTGGTGGTGGAGTATTTGATGGGACGAAATACCGAGGCAGGTGCTTAGTTTTGGTGGGGCTGATGGTAAAGCACCAGGTTCAGCAGCAGCGTCTTCACTCCTCCTCTGAGTGAGCAGCAATCACCAGATCATCAGCATACATAACATGGTTGCCAAATAGGGAGCCATCCCTTAACCGCACCTGAGCATGGAACAGCCTCCCATTGTATCTGAACCAGATTGAAATTCCTCTGGTACAGCCAACAAAGACACACACACACAGATACACACACGTGATGTCTGGCAATGACCGAGGTGACCAAGAACCCTGTTCAACCACCCAGAATGAAGAGTGCGGTGAGTGCAGAATGTTTAGTAAGAAGAGTGTGGTGAGCACGGTGAGTGTGGGGTCACCTCCTCCAGCGCTGCCGTGCGGCGAGCCGATACGGTGCGGTTCCCAGCTTCGCGTTTCACTGAAACAACAACAGCAACAACATTAACAACAACCAATACAACCAGTGATGTAGTGCTGAGCGGTGCTGGGTGGTGCTAAGTGGTGCTGAGTGGTGCTGGGTTGTACTGGGTGGTGCAGAGTGTTGCCGGTGATGCCGCGTGGTGCCGCGTGGTGCCGGGTGGTGCCGGGTGGTGCCGGGTGGTGCCGAGTGGTGCCGAGTGGTGCCGGGTGGTGCCGGGTGGTGCTGGCCTGACCGGGCTGCTCCTGCTGCGGTGCGGTGGTGCCACTGGTCCCCGTGTGTGGCGGTGCTGGCGGTGGTACTGGCGGTGGAGCTGCGTGTGCGGCGCTGAGCTCGGAGCGCAGTCGGGCGTTGTCCTGCTGCACCAGCGCGTGCTTCTCCGAGAGGCGGCGCAGCGCGGCACCCAACGCCTTCTCCTTGTGCCGACCTGCAGCGCCTCCTTCCCTACTGCAACCAACACAAGCAATCGATACCATGGCAACAATGCCATGGTAACCAATACCACTGCCATAGCTCATCAATAAATACAACCACAACAACTGCAAGGTTGCATTTAGTGTTGAAAGATTAGCAGGAATGTTTGAACTTGTCGACTTTGTTTACATTTATTTTTAGTTACTTGCATACTTGGTTACTCGCTTACTCTTTAACTTGCTGACTCGCCCCTCCTGGACATCTGTGAAAAAGAGTTTCATATCTTATCTGATTCCTCTCCAGTCTAAATAAAGACTGATTCTGACACCCAATAACAACAATTACAACGACCACAACTAAATCAAGTTCAAGTTCATTTATTAGGTATAGCCCTGTGAGCCATTCGGCTCTTGAATCAGGTGCAGCCGCAACAAACAAAAACACGAACAAAAAACATCTTAAAGTGAATATGTGACTAAGTGCAAGCAGAAAATCCAAGAAAAGACAGCAAAATATTGCAGAAAAATCACCGTACACCAACTCTGTGTGCAAAAATCCCAGTGGGATGCAAGTCAAACAACAACAACAACAACCACAAGACAACTTAGATTAAGGCCATCAGTCTAACTCTGTACTACAACAAACAAACATGGCTAAACCAATAAATAATTACGACAAGCCCATCAACCACAATAACTATAATAACTCAACAACAACAATCACTGCAACCACCAGCACCGTGACCATCAAAACTACGATCCAGAGGACCATGTGCTGCGTGCGTCCATCTCGCCACGTCGCCCACTGTGCGTACCTCGCTGGGGTCGGAGCCGCGGCAGCAAGCGCCTCTCTCAACCGGTCGATCTGCAGAGAGAGGGACACCCATCCTCACCCATCCTCACCACCATCATCATCATCCTAACCAACATCACCACCACCAGCATCCTCACCACCTTCTTCCTCGTCATCTTAATCACCATCACCAGCATGTTCATCTTCACCAATGATCATCCGTGTAGTCTGAACAGACTTTAGGAACAAGTTCTGTTAGCGAGCACCAATGAAGGTAAGCATGGCACACGATGGGGTGGGTGGCCAGCACCACGCCCAGCTGCCGTTTTCTCCCTAGTGGCGATGTTTACACACCGCACCAGGTACTCATTTGAGGCCGAGTGGACCTAGGGGAGGCCCAAGACCGATTTAAATAATCGTCACTGGTGTTGACCGTGAGCGGGAATTAAACCCGGGTTGCCGGGTTTGTAGCGCAGCGCGCTAACCGCTACACTACCGCTCCCCACACCAGCAACCTCACCACCATTGGAGGGAGAAAACAAAGAGAGACAGAGCGAAGGAGAGGGAGGGAGGGGAAGGAGGGAGATTTCAAGGTGTCAGAGCCTTTAAGTCGATGTTTAATCCCATACTGCTGAATGAAGCCCTCTAATTCTTTAAATGAATTGGTAGATAAATTGTTTATTTGTGCAAGAAAATGAGGGAGGGAGAGACCTCCAGCAGGTAGGTCTCCGCTGCGACGCGCATCTCCTCCAGGCTGGTGCAGCGCACATCCTCCCGCAGACGCCTGGGTCACGCACATCCAGCATATGCGCATCCAGCACACACATGGGCAGACAAATACACACAAACACATGGGCAAAGACACATGCATGGGCACCACACAGGTGCAAGGGAGGCGGGAAGAGAAGGGGGCGGGAGTAGGGGGATGTGTGTAGGGGGTGGTGTAGGGGGGTGGTATGAGGTAGGAGGGGTGCAGGAGGAAGGGGATCAAGTTTCAAGTTGATTTTGTGTAACCAGGTGAGAACTATAGAAACCAGCATAGATTCCCATTTGCAAGAGTGACCTGGGTTACTACAATGACAAAAGCAATAGCATAACTTAATTCTAGATTTGAAGCTTTCGTGACTGCAAGGATTCATATTCTTAGGTTTTTTCGGTAAAGTCACGTAGGTACAAAATTAAAATTAATAAAAGTAAAATAAAAATAAAATAAAAATCACGACGTTTCGGAGGCAACACAAGCTTCCGTCTTCAGGTGGAACCATCACAGCACGACAGCTGTATCAAGTATTTAACTTTTATTAATTTTAATTTTTGTTACCTACGTGACTTTACCGAAAAAACCTAAGAATAACAATAGCATAACAACAAGTTCAGCAATGAAGCAGATATAAATCACAGAGGAGGTGAGTGAAGAGGATGGTGGGAAGGAGGGAGGGAAGGGGAGGGTGGCTGGTGTAGGGAGGAGGAGGAGGCGGTGGTGGCCGTGGCGATGTTACTCACGTCAGCGCCGTGTCCTTCTCCCTGCACTGCTGCTCCAGCTTGAGTACCCTCTGCTTGAGGCCGTTAATCACCTGGGAGACCGACAGACGGGGAGGGAGAGGGGGCAGGCGAGGTGACACTCAGCCACTCGAGCGGGGCCGCCGTCTGAGTGCGACTGAATGGTTTCGTTAATTGGGCACGATGCGTCTGGCAGGCTCACCGCTCCGGACTCCCTCTTGCGGTCACCCAGGCTGCGGGTGAACTCCGACCCCTGGTCGTCACACACGGCACACTTGTCAGTAGAGGTGTGGGCACCCGCAGGTACACATGTGTGCGCGTGTGTACCTGCAGGTGTGTGTTAAGTATGTTT
The DNA here is from genome assembly GCF_964198595.1 of Lampetra fluviatilis. Classification (NCBI taxonomy): domain Eukaryota; kingdom Metazoa; phylum Chordata; class Hyperoartia; order Petromyzontiformes; family Petromyzontidae; genus Lampetra; species Lampetra fluviatilis. Next base: position 6,484,113 of record NC_136309.1, on the reverse strand, counting down.
GTGCATGTGATTGTGTGTGTGTGTGTGCGTACGCACAGGCACGTGTGTGTCTGTGTATAGTTGTCTGTGTGTCTGTGGCTAAAACACAGCAATTTGGCAGTGGGGAGCACAGGTGGTGCATCTGTCAATCATCTCAGTCAGTCAACCCACAGCACCTGGGTCTGTCCCATGAGATCCTGCCAGCAGCGAGCCTTGCACACTTCATGTGACAGCCTCAGAGTGCACCTAGCCTGGCACAAGCATCGTGGTGACACCACTGGCAGATGGCAGCTGTTGTTGTTTGTATCTCTGTGTGGATGCATCTTATAATTGTGTCTCCCGCTCTTCTTCTCCCCGTCTCCCTCTCTGTGCACACGTCACCGAGTCTCCTCCAGACCTGCGCTTGCGGCATCAGCAGCTGCTCCAGCTGCTTGTCCTTGCGTGCCCCCTCGGCCTCGAGGCGCCGGGCTCGCGTGCGCGTCGTCTCCAGCGCCGCGCGCTCGGCTGTCAGTGCCTTCTTCAGCTCCAGGATCTCGTCGTACATCGCTTCGCGCTCCTTGTAGTCGGGGGTTCCCGGCACGTAGCCTGCGCACACGCACGCACACATGCACTCATCCCTATAGGGCCTTCTAAGTCTCACCCTGGCCTCTCAGAGGCAGATAAGCAATCATACAAACACTTGCACACAAACACAGACATACATACATGTAGACACCACACTACACACTACACTCACAGTTTGTACCACATCCCCTATATCACACAAAGACAGACAAGCAGTGTGACGGTGTCACGACGGTGGTGTGGTAACAACAGTACGGCCGTGATGCCCACCGGTGTGGGAAGAACGCGCGTGCCGGGGCCTAGTCATGCCCAGCGCCTCTTTCAGGTAGTCGGGGACTCCGCTCCCATTGCCCCCGGCGCCCCCCGCGCTCTCGAACCCCGGCCTCTTCAGGGACTGAGTGAGCCCTGCATGTGTCACACGTGCGCACACGTCCCAATCGCTGTCACGCGCGGTGCAGTCTGTGGGAACGACGGGCTGGTGGCAATGCCAGCCAGGGGTTAGTGTGGAGGAGGGTTAGCCGAGGGATTGAGACTAGCAGGTGGACTCAGATCTGGACGAGCAGGTAGACTAGCAGGTAGACTAGGGTAAGGACTATCAGATGGACAAGCAGGGGAACTAACAGGGGGACTAGTAAGGGGACAAGCAGGAGAGGGGCCGGCTCACCATTGCCCTGGCGGAGTGAGTGCAGCCACATCTGCCGTGGTGTCCGGGTTCCCATGGGCTCGGCGTACGCGGTGACCGAGCCGGTGAGTGAGCGCCAGGCGCCGCCGCGAGGGACTCCACCCTCATAAGGGGACTCTGAACCACAACAACAACAACGACCACTGCAGCAACACAAGACACGCCTCGCTACGGCGTGGCAACGGCAGAACAACAACCGCCATTTGCCACCAAGTGGAGATGTCACCATGGCAACTGTGACAGGCTAGGTGCACCCTGAGGCGACGTGAAGTGTGAAAGGCTCACTGCTGGAAGGGAGGTCACAGGACAGACCCAGGTATTATGGGTTGACTGCCTGAGATGATTGACAGATGCACCACCTGTGTTTTCCACTCTACCAACTTGCGTTTTATCTGCCCGGTGCTCCGTTTGTTGTTGTGAGCGTCGCTCCTCTGCCCTCCGCTGTTGTTGGAGGACGACTGCCTCTAACTGCCCAGTAGCGTCCTTCATGAGCTTCCTCCACAGAGGCCAATCTTGACACCACTTGTACCAGTCATCTTTTTGGTAGACCATGCCGGGCCTGTTTAGCCCCCTCTGGTTCAGATATATAAGCCCAGGACTGGATCATATATTTGCGACCGATGTTGGCCATGAGCAGGAATCGAACTCGTGTCACCGGTATCATAGCGCAGTGTACTAACCACTGCGCAATCATAAACAAGGACAAAGATACACTATATAGCCCTTAATGGACTGTTGGGGCAAGTACTATTATCGAGCACCTATAAAGGCTGGTATGGCACACGAAGGGGTGGGTGGTCAGCTCCACAACTGGCCGCCTTTATCTTCCAAGTGGCGATGTTTACACATCGCACCAGGTACTCATTTGAGGCTGAGTCGACCTAGGAAAGGTCCAGAACCAGTTCAGATAATTTGACAGTGTTATGATCGAGAATCGAACTCGGGTTGTCAGGTTCGTAGTGCAGTTCACTAACCACTGCACCACCACTCCCCACAACAATCATAAACACACCCATTCACATGTACAATCATACTCACACACGTACACAATCATACACACACTCCCATCAATGAACCAATATCTAAACCAGCCCTTGACCTCTTGGAGGTCAATGAAGTCTTAGCTCATGCAGCGTGCGATCATCCAAACTGTGGAGACAAAGGTGGCTGCTGGACATGGTTCTGGCTGCACCACCTCCTCATAACAAGTTCAAGTTCATTTATTAGGTATAGCCCTGTGAGCCATTCGGCTCTTGAATCGGGTGCAACCGCAACAAACAAAAAACATGAACAAGAAAACATCTTAAAGTGAATATATGACTAAGTGCAAACAGAAAATCCAAGAAAAGACAGCAAAATATTGCAGAAAAATCATCGTACACCAACGCTGTGTGCAAAAATCCCAGTGGGATGCAAGTCAAACAACAACAACCACAAGACAACTTAGATTAAGGCCATCAGTCTTACTCCGTACTACAACAAACAAACATGGCCAAACCAAAAAACTTCTCGAAATCACCAAAATAAAGCCATGAAAGCAATGAAACAGCGCAATGCCGGGGGATTCTTTCCTTTTTCATACACACGCCGCCCTTGCAGAGTGAGCGTGAACCAGGCTGAGCGGCGCAGGTGAAACTTACTGGCGGACTTGGACAACTTTTTGCTTCCCTTGGTGGACTTCTTGCTCTGAAAAGTAGCAAAGGAAGAGTTCGTGGTTATCATTCGACATCACCTACAGATAGACAGACAGGCAGTTAGAGAGATACATACAAAGACTAATATTCCTCCCTATAGCCTTAACAGACTGTTGGGGCAAGTGCTGTTAGCGAGCACCTATAAAGGCCAACACGGCGCAAGAGGGGGTGGGTGGCCAACACCATGCCCGGCCGCCTTTGTCTCCCCAGTGGCGATATTTACACACGGGACCAGGTACTTATTTGAGGCTGAGTCGACCTAGGGAAGGCCCGGGACCAGTTCAGATAATCGTCACTGGTGTTGGCCATGAGCGAGAATTTAACCCGGGATGCTGGGTTCATGGCGCAGCGTAGCACTAACCGCTACACCACCACTCCCCACGCAGACAGAGAGACACACAGGCAGAGATACACACAGGCAGAGAGACACACAGGCAGACAGACATACAGGCAGAGATACACACAGGCAGAGAGACACACAGGTGCACACACACAGTCACACAGGCAGACAGACACACAGGCAGACAGACACACACACAGACAGACACACACAGACACACAGGCAGACAGACACCCACACAGGCAGAGAGACACACAGACAGACAGACACACCGACAGACACACAGGCAGAGAGACACACAGACAGACACACAGACAGACACACAGTCACACAGGCAGACAGACACACAGGCAGACTTGTACCTTGAGGGAGGCTCGGCGCAGGGGGGTGGCGGGGTCGGGCGAGGAGGAGCGCGAGTCGAGAGACCGCACGTCCACGTCTCCCTGCGGGCGAACACGACACGCGAGCCCGACTCTCACCTCGCCCTCCTCGCCTCGACCATCACCTCGACCATCACGGCAACCATCACAGCAACTCATCACCTCAACCATCACCGCAACCATCACCGCAACCATCACCTCAACCATCACCTCGCCCTCACCTCGACCATCACCTCGACCATCACCTCGACCATTACCTCGCCCATCACCTCAACCATCACCGCAACCATCACCTCAACCATCACCGCAACCATCACCTCAACCATCACCTCAACCATCGCCTCAACCATCGCCTCAGCCCTCGCCTCAACCATCGCCGCAACCATCGCCGCAACCATCGCCTCAACCATCGCCGCAACCATCGCCTCAACCATCGCCTCAACCATCGCCTCAACCATCGCCTCAACCATCGCCTCAACCATCACCTCAACCATCACCTCAACCATCACCTCGCCTTCACCTCAACCATCACCTCGCCTTCACCTCAACCATCGCCTCAACCATCGCCTCAACCATCACCTCAACCATCATCTCAACCATCACCTCAACCATCGCCTCAACCATCACCTCGCCCTCACCTCAACCATCACCGCAACCATCACCTCAACCATCACCTCAACCATCACCTCGCCCTCACCTCAACCATCACCGCAACCATCACCTCAACCATCACCTCGCCCTCACCTCAACCATCGCCTCAACCATCGCCTCAACCATCGCCTCAACCATCACCTCAACCATCACCTCAACCATCACCTCAACCATCACCTCAACCATCACCGCAACCATCACCTCAACCATCGCCGCAACCATCACCTCAACCATCACCTCAACCATCACCTCGCCCTCACCTCAACCATCACCTCAACCATCACCTCAACCATCACCTCGCCCTCACCTCAACCATCACCGCAACCATCACCTCAACCATCGCCGCAACCATCACCTCAACCATCACCTCAACCATCACCTCGCCCTCACCTCAACCATCACCGCAACCATCACCTCAACCATCACCTCGCCCTCACCTCAACCATCACCTCAACCATCACCTCAACCATCACCTCAACCATCACCTCAACCATCACCTCAACCCTCAACTCAACCATCACACTCATCACCTCGCCTCACTCAACACACCTCGTAACTCAGCCTCTTCTCACTCTTATCTCTCCCCGCTCACCCTCTCCCCTCACCGTCTCCTCGTGCACCATCCTCACCTCATCCTCACCTCTCCTCACCTCAAACGCCGCTCTCCCCCCCCACCGCTACAACTCATCACTCTCCGCGGGCCTATGCCGAGACGAAGCCTGCGCTCTTGCCTGGTCCCCCTGCCCACCCGCGCGCCCGCTCGCCCGCCCGCGCTGCCTCAGTACCGCGTGACCCGCCGGCTCCCCGGTGCTGCTCGGCATGGCTGCGTCTCCTCTCGTCCCCGGGCGAGCAAGAAGACGAGGGTGGGAATGATGATGATGGTGATGGCAGTGGGAGGGGGGAGAGAGAACTGGCGGAGACGGGGAGAGCGGAGAGAACTTGCGGGTGGAGAGAGTCAGAGGGAGACTGGGAGGGATGGGGGGGGGGCAGCGGTGGGCAGGGAGCGGCAGCGACGCCGTTACCCCGGGCGAAGGTAAACAGCCCCTCCCCCTTCATGCCCCTCCCCCTCCATGCCCCTCCCACTCCATGCCCCTCCCCCTCCATGCCCCTCCCCCTCCATGCCCCTCCCACTCCGTCAATGTTCAGTGTGATTTCAGGAGAGGCTTGCCTAAATTGTCTCGTTCAAATCGGAGAAATCTTATTCTCTCCGAGATCAGGGCTAGGTCAGCCCTGAACAAGGTCTGTTTAGCATTGGGAGAAGTGACAGCAGCAGATGTCAGTGTATAGGAGATCGGTATTACCTTAGTGTCGCGGCATCTCTTCAGAAATGCGAGCGACTCGATCGGATGAGCCCTTCTTGTCTCGAAGTTTGTTAAAAGATCTAATAGTTGTGTGGAAACCCTCCCCGTAGAGGCACTTAACGCTTGACTTAAAGCTTTCGTGACTGCAGGAATTCATATTCCTGGGTCTTTCGGTAAAGTCACGAGATGCCCTGTTTGGGGGTGCAAGACGTGCCAGATTTTTTTAGAAGGTATATAATCGAAACGAATATTAAGCACGGGCACATAAGTGCAACTACTTTGTTTAAATCAAACTTATGCATTTATCAACATTATAATTTTTTAAATAATTGAGATAACCCAATTGGTGCAAGGCTGCAGTAAAGGTGAAGAACCACTGGTTTCAAGGTCTGAGAAGAATCTTGAATCAATTCTTCACTCTCCACCCCCGCCCAAACGGCCGTGTGGCTGATGGGATGTAAATGTTGTGGGTTGAACTCATAACTAATTGGCATGTTGTTTCCGTGACAAACCTTACGAATTGGTTGTGTCGGATGGTGGTGGGTTTGAACGACACATTCATATTTACGCGATCTATATCTCAAAAAAGCCTCTATTAGGGATAATATCGGTTGCGAAAGCCTACTTGTTAAACTAAACAATTACATCTGTGTGTGTTTCTTCTGTGGAGGGACAGACACGGGAAGGAGGCGGATTGTCGCGAACTGCCGTTGGGCTTGAGTAAGAGATGGCAAACGCAGGAATGTCAGTGCGAGAGAAACTTTATTGGGGCCCATAGGCTCAGTCACAGTGGGGCCCGGGGTCACGGGGACGGGAGTCTAGGACCTCACATAACAAGTGGGGCAGACGGGCAGGGTCAGGATTGGGGTTAGCGATCGTGTTAGATAGAGCTGGGGTTAGGGTTAGGATTAGAGATATTGTGGGGCATTGAGTTAGGGGATAAGGGATATAAAGTGTTGGTGTTGTGGTTAGAGTTAGGGTTGGAGTTAGGCTGAAGAGGGTTAGGATCATACAGCTAGATTCAGGGTTAAGACCACAGGGTATGGGTTATGATTATAGGCTTAGCTGGATAAGGATTATAAGGTTAGTTATCAGGTTAGTAATGAGTATAGGGTTTGAGTTACAGTTAAGGGGTTAGGTTTAGCGTTAGGGAGTTGTGATTATAGGGTTATGATGCGAGTCAGGGTGAGATTAGGGTTAGAGTCGGTAGAACAGGGGTGCTGACGATGACCAAGTGCCCCCTGCCCCTACTCCCCCTCCCCTAGCGGATGAACCGCTCCATGTGGAGCCGCACGGTGCTCGCGCTGTCCATAAACTCGTGCAGGAAGCGGCGCTCCATCTCCCTCTGTCACAACGGGGTCACAGGGGCACAGGGTCATAGGGTCACGAGATTGGATGGGTCACATTTGCTGCAACGCATTCTCCTGGCGAGACTCCACGATGCCCCATAGGGGGTGTCACCGCATCTCATGTTAAAGTTCATGTATTAGGTATAGCCCTGTGAGCCATTCGGCTCTTGAATCGGGTGCAACCGCAACAAACAAAAAACAAAAACATGAACAAGAATACATCTTATAGTGATTATGTGCAAACAGAAAATCCAAGAAAAGACAGCAAAATATTGCAGAAAAATCACCGTACACCAACACTGCGTGCAAAAATCCCAGTGGGATGCAAGTCAAACAACAACAACAACCACAAGACAACTTAGATTAGGCCATCAGTCTAACTCTGTACTACAACAAACAAACAAGGCCAAACCAAAACGCTTTTCGAAAATCACCAAAATAAATCCATAAAAGCAATGAAACAGTGGTCATAGGAACTGTGACCGAATTTTCACAATAAACGCCGTAAAAAACATGTACCACCAAACTCTACAGCCATAGCTGGCTGCATGAGTCACTCCACAACAGTAGGAGCATCTGTGTGTGATCCATCAACTCTCGCTGCTGCCTCCACAGTGCTGGGCAACGCAGGACCCCCCCCCCGCGTAGAGGAGGAGGAGGGGGGGCTCCTTGCGTCGCTCACCACGTAGTTGTGTGCGCGCTGAAGCTCAAGGCGCAGGAACTCCTCGACGGGGAGGAGGGCGTAGGGTGAGCGCAGAGCGAGGAACGCGCACGCGGGGGAGCGCAGTGCGTGCACCTGCCTGGGGTGTGGGGAGAGACATTATCATTTTTTAAAAAGAATTTAGATAACCAATTTGGTGCAAGGCTGCAGTAAAGGTGAAGAACCACTGGTTTCAAGGTCTGAGAAGTATCTTGAACCAATGCTTCACTTTTTTGTCTTCTTGGTTCTTTCGGTAAAGTCACGTAGAATGGAAATAATAAAATAATAAAAATAAAACGTAATAAAATAATATTAAATAATAAAATAATTTAAAGGTGATGTTGCGACGTTCCAAAGACTGCCAAGTACAAGCCGAGCAGGCCTAGTTAGCGAGCTCGCCTTGGATACCAACGATTTCAAATTCAAAGCCGATTTATGTTTTACTTGTACGATCCTATTCAATCACAGCAATAACCAATACAAAGTAACACGATTTCTCGAAGAACCTGGTTGAACATTTATCAATTATATTGACAGATACAAAATCTAAATGGTCGCTGCCCTTCTACATGAATATTCCCTGGTGCCCCCCCCCCCCCACCGTCTCACCTGCCCCCGAGACGAGCAAGGGCATCGATGTTGACTCCACCCGCCTCCCCGCAAAGTGGCAAATCATTTGATCAACCCCAGAGGGATTAGGGGGGCCCCCTTCCGTGTGTCTCGGCGCACCTGGGATCGTCCCCAGAGACCCAGCGTCGAACCTCGAGCAGGCAGAAGAAGCACCGCGCCGAGACATCGACTCCCGGCTGCTGATCCAGGCACACGAACCCGGCGGCAGCCATCTGTGCGGCGCGCAGCGATGGGCAGGGCGAGTGGGTGGTACAGGGTGTGTGTGTGGTACAGGGTGTGTGTGTGTGTGTGGTACAGGATGTGTGCGTGTGTGGTACAGGATGTGTGTGTGTGTGGTACAGGGTGTGCGTGTGTGTGGTACAGGGTGTGCGTGTGTGTGGTACAGGATGTGTGTGTGTGTGGTACAGGGTGTGCGTGTGTGTGGTACAGGGTTTGTGTGTGTGTGTGGTACAGGGTGTGTGTGTGTGTGGGGTACAGGGTGTGTGTGTGTGTGGTACAGGGTGTGTGTGTGGTACAGGGTGTGCGTGTGTGTGGTACAGGATGTGTGTGTGTGTGGTACAGGGAGTGCGTGTGTGGTACAGGGTGTGCGTGTGTGTGGTACAGGGTGTGTGTGTGTGTGTGGTACAGGGAGTGCGTGTGTGGTACAGGGTGTGCGTGTGTGTGGTACAGGGTGTGTGTGTGTGGTACAGGGTGTGTGTGTGTGTGGTACAGGGTGTGTGTGTGTGTGGTACAGGGTGTGTGTGTGTGGGGTACAGGGTGTGTGTGAGTGGTACAGGGTGTGTGTGTGTGTGGTACAGGGTGTGTGTGTGTGTGGTACAGGGTGTGTGTGTGTGGTACAGGGTGTGTGTGTGGTAGTGGGGAGCAGTGGGGAGCGGTGGTGTAGCGGTTAGCGCGCTGCGCTACAAACCTGGCCTTGCCGGGTACGATACCCGCTCACGGCCAACACCGGTGACGATTATCTGAACCAGTTCTGGGCCTCCCCTAGGTCGACTCAGCCTCAAACGAGTACCTGGTGCAGTGTGTAAACATTGCCACTAGGGAGACAAAGGCGGCCGAATGTGGTGTTGGCCACCCACCCCCTCGTGTGTCGTGCCGGCCTTCATAGGTGCTCGCTAACAGCACTTGCCCCAACAGTCTGTTCAGGCTATACGGGAGATCTTTGTCTGTGTTGTGTGTCCGTGTGTGTCTATGGGGAGCGGTAGTGTAGCGCTACGAATCCGGTGACCCGAGTTCAATTACCGATAACGACCAATAACAGCGAATAACTGAACTGGTTCTGGCCTCACCTAGATCGACTCAGCCTTGTCTTTGCGCGTGTGGTACAAGGTGTGTGTGGTACAGGGTGTGGTACAGGGTGTATGTGTGGTACAGGGTGTGTATGGTACAGTGTGTATGTGTGTGATACACGGTTTGTGTGGAGCGGTAGCGATCAACGCGCTGCGCTACGAACCCGGTAACGAACCCGAGTTAGATTTTCGTTCACGGCCAACACCAACGACGATTATCCAGCCCTGGGCCGTCCCTAGGTCGACTCAACCTCAAAATGGGTGCGATGTGTAAACATCCCCACTGGGGAGACAAAGGCGGCCGGGCGTGGTTGCTGGCAACCCACCCACCCACCCCCTCGTGTGCCGCGCCGGCCCTCACAGGTGCCGCTCGCCAACAGCACTTGCCCCAAAAGTTTGTCAAGGCTATACCGGGGGGGGTGGGAAGGTGAATCTTTGCCTTTGTGTGGGATCCACGTGCTCGGGGGATCAGCTGTGACCGTGCTGCTCCACCCCCCCCACCCCCTCCCTCCCCTCCCTCTCACCTGCGCAGGGTCCCAGCCCAAATCGTGAGTCGACTCAGTGAAGCTCTCCGCCCTCCGCGACTCCTCGTAGAACTCGGCCCCAGTCGCGAACTCCCGCAGGCTCAGCACGTCCATCGCCGTGCCCGCCATGACTCCCCCTGGCTCCCCCTCGCTCCCCCCGGCTCACTCCCGGTCCCCCTCGCTCCCTCCCGGTCCCCCTCGCTCCCTCTCGGTCGCTTTTGGCCCCGCGTGTCCCCCTCCTGATGACCTCTACCCCACGCTCGCAGGGGGCGAATCGCTGCAATCCCGGATCCCCTCCTCGCTTGGAGATTTAAATCTCGGCGGCGGGAGTGGGGGCGGGGGGAGCGGGATCCGGTCCGGGCAGATGCGGATCGTTTAACGTGCTGATCGAGTCGACGACGCAATCCGATTTAAGCTCACGACAAAGACAAAAGCACCCCCTCCCCCCGTATAGCCTCTGATAGGATGTTTGGGGCAAGTGCTGTAAATGAGGGCCGGCCTATGAATGCCGGCAATACCACGCCCGACCGCCTTTGTCTCTCCAATGCTAATGCTTACACACCGTACCGGGTGCTCTGTTAAGGCTGAGTCGACCTACACACAAAGACAAAGATCCCCTGTACAGCCTCAATAGACTGTTGGGGCGAGAGTTGTCGGTGCAGCACACGAGGGGGCAGGTAGCCAGCACCACGCCTGGCCGCCTTTGTCTCTATAGTGGCGACGTTTACACACCGCGCCAGGTCACCTAATTTGAGGCTGAGTCGACCTACGGGAGGCTAATAAGCGGCAGTCGAACACCAAACACGCGACACCGCCCTCTCTCTGGGATTCGGCTGCGGTCGCCACAGAGGGAACTGAAGTCACGAACTTCGCATCCATGGCTGATGCTGATGCACTTTGGTGTCGCGATTCGGTGAGTCTGTGTGTGTGTGAGAGTGTGGGGAGCGGTAGTGTAGCGGTTTAGCACGCTGCGCTACAAACCCGGCGACCCAAGTGCGATTCCCGCTCACGGCCAACACCAGTGACGATGAATTATCTGAACCGGTCCTGGACATCCCCTAGGTCGACTCAGCCTCAAATGAGTTCCTGGTTTCGACGTGCAAACATCGCCACTCGGGAGACAAAGGCGGCCGGGTGTGGTTGCTGGCCACCCAGTCCACCAATTGTGCTCTTCCGGGCTTCATAGGTGCTCGCTAACAGCACTCGCCCCAACAGCCTGCTCAAGAGAATCTTCGTCATTGTCGTGGGCGAGTGCTGATCCAGACTCAGCTGTCTCGCCACCAGGGGGCGCTACGTGATCGCGTGTAAGGCGCGGGGCCGCTGGGAGCGAGAGATGCTGAGGGACGGCGAGGGAGAGACGGAGCGATGCAATGGGCCACCTGAGATGGATTGTGGAATGTCACGGGCGCGTAAGAGATTGTGTGTGGGCCTGGGAAGGGCTTCATCCAGCAGCGGATAGACCCTGCCTTGTATTCTATCCTGACCTCACGAGGGTGGGGGGGGGCGCGTGTGAGCGGGTGTTCTAATTAATTGCCATAATGAGCTGGTTAATCGCGCGTAGTCCCCCCGTTAGTGGCGATGCCGCATGAGCAGCGTCGCGTCTCTGCGCTCGTCCCGACAGCTCCCGGCTGGCGCTCTGGCGACGAGAGAGCGGGGGCAAGTGGGGGGGCAGCAGGGGGGGGGCAGCAGGGGGGGCAGCGGGGGGGGCAGCAGGGGGGGAGGGGCAGCAGGGGGGGGCAGCAGGGGGGGCAGCAGAGGGGGCAGCAGGGGGGGCAACAAGTGGGGGCAGTAGGGGGGGGGCAGCAGGGGGGGGCAGCAGTGGGGGCAGCAGGGGGGGGCAGCGGGGGGGGGGCAGCAGGGGGGGGGGCAGCGGGGGGGGGGGGCAGCAGGGGGGGGGGCAGCTCTCTGATTCTGTCTGTACTCGATGTCAAGACTCGCGTTGACCTTGACTTCCCTTCAATAACGAAGCCATTACCAGCGTGGAGTTAGTTTGAATGCAGGTGACATCGCGATTTGACACGCAACACGTGGGTTGTCACGTGTTGCTGTGGGCACACGCGCCGTCATTGCGGAGGCCTTGTGACGTCAACATCTGTACACGTGACTCGGTTGCATTTTACGCGTATGATGGCAATGTGTTCGGGAGCTGAAATGCCAATTTCGAGGTCTGCTGGCCACGAGAGGGCTTCAGGAGAGGGTACGTGTAGTTTCGCTGTTCTTACTCCATGGAAGCAACGCAGACGACAGTGTTTGACGATACCATCCATAGTTTGGTTCGCATGGCGACACCCGCAATGTGGCTTCCTTGAGTGTATCTGACGTTTCTCCGTGTTGAATACACGGCCCATAGTTCGCGTTGCATGGCCACAATCGCACTCCTGTGGCTCGTGTCTTTAACGTGCCATTTAAGCAAGGGATGTGCGCAGTGGCCTGGTGATGTTCTGATGGCTTGGAGGAATGTAAGGCAGCACGTGCCATTTAAGCAAGGGATGTGCGCAGTGGCCTGGTGATGTTCTGATGGCTTGGAGGAATGTAAGGCAGCACGTGGCATATGAAGCCGCGTGGTCCGCCATGCCCACAAGCTGGTTTTATTGTTATTATTATGTGGCCACTGGGAAAAAATATAGTTAAAGAACGTTCATGTGTTGTGTGCGCTGATGTGATGGCATCACCTGCGTGTGCTGTTGGGTGAGTGAGGCTTGGGCTATGCTGTGCACGGCGATATTGATACCACAGACGCAGGGATGACAGGAATCACGAGTAAGATAAACGAGCTCCTTTAATTAATGCTGCTGTTAATGCTGCTATAATGGCTCAAACACGTGGGGCGCTGTTGTGCGAAAATTCTGCTCCGAAAAATTACCTTCCTAACCTACCTTATCCCTAATCTCACCCAGAACCCTGACCCCTGAGCCTATCCCTAACCCCTACCCTAACCCAGCCATAACCCTACATCCGGTGCCTATCCTTAACCCTAAATCCCTACTCTTTGGTTTTTTCGGTAAAGTCACGTAGGTTAAAAAATGAAACAAATAAATTAAATGACGACGTTTCGGAGGCAACACAAGCCTCCGTCTTCAGGTGGAACCGTCACAGCAAAATGACTGTATCAAGTGAGAGAAAGCTCTAAGAGACACGCCCTTATATATACCACGTGACTTTACCGAAAAAATCAAAGAGTATGGATCCTTGCAGTCACGAAAGCTTCAAATCTAGAACTTAAATCCCTACCATATCCCTAACCCCGGCCCTAACCCTTACCCCTTAAGCCTATCCCTAACCTCTACCCTAACCCCAGCCATTACCTTACCCAATAAGCCTATCCCTAACTCGTAACTGTAATCCTACCCGTCAGCGTGTTCCACCCATGGCTATGTTGCGCTCATTAACCCCCTCAGTCTGGGGGCCCCGTTGGACTCCGGGGGTTCAGACCCCAATTGGATTGGGGGCAGCACTTCTCCACCGCAGTGCTTCACGTAAGATCTCCGCCCCCCCTCCCCACACGTCCATTCAAGACGAGAGGGAGATCCACGCGTCGTTGATGAACATTCCTTGTCCCGTCAGCCCGAGGTGGTCATGAGCTCAGATCATCATGGTGATGGTCGAACTCTCGTTCGCATTGCCGGGACCGACGTCTGGCACGACTCGTTGTGTCCGGACGGGGAGACTGACCTCTGACCGGGAGGTCCAGTCGATGGGTCGACACGATGGGAACGTGACCCACGACCTTGGAACGCAGCTCCCACGAAATAAAAGATCGGACCGCACGTCCCGTTCACACATCTGTCCCTCCACGTAAAACATGTTTATCCCATCAGCCACACTGCCTTCTGGGAGTGCACGATAGCAACAGCATCCATTCTGGGCTCACGCCAAACACAACTCTGGAAGGTTCTTCTTGGTTCTTTCGGTAAAGTCACGTAGAAGGGAAATAATAAAATAATAAAAATAAAACATAATATTTTATTATGTTTTATTTTTATTCTTTTATTATTTCCATTCTACGTGACTTTACCGAAAGAACCAAGAAGATGAATCCCTGCAGTCACGAAAGCTTTAAATCGGAATTTAACTTTGGAAGGGTTTCAACAATCATCATCTCATCATCAGAGTCGGGCTTCATTGCCTTTCAGATTGCGATTCGTCCGCTTAATTATTTTGTCACTCGTGTTTTAGTAAAACAACTCCGATCTTGTCTTATATTTATAGAGCGCCTTTGTTCATTTCGTGGTATGTGCTACAAGGGTCATTACCCGAAACGTCGTCCATGATATTTTTCCCCCTTCTAAGGCCACACAGGGTTATTGACAAATGTGTTGCGTTTTATGTACTATACAGCCTAGTGTTGTGTCGAACTAGGACTCATATCTAACAGAGAGGGCCCTTGCCTATAAAACATCTGGGCAGTTCGCCAGCATTGATTCATGCAAGCCGGACCGCCGATGAGACGATACCTGTCAAAACCCGTCCAGAGATCTGAAATTAGGCGCTCCCAGTTGAGCAGTCCGTGCAGCTGATGGGATGCGTAAGCAAAGCTTTTTATATGCCTTTACGGGGGGGGGGGGGGCGGTGGGCGGATATGTATCAGAGCTGTAACGCCTGCTTGTGTATTCTTGTTACGTGATTTCATGGCCGCCTCGAGCTATTTGGAGCCCTAGGCCATTGCATATTCTGCTAAATGCCGGACACTGCCACGCGGTTGCCACCACCGGGAGTGGGGAAACTTTGGCGGTGCCAATGGAGCCGCGCGGTGATCCAGCGTGGCCGCTGGGCGATGGCCCACTCCGTGTCAGCCCGGGCACCGCACCGGGCACGCTCACCGCAACGGGGCAGGCACCAGCGCCCCTTCGTGGACTGTGCGTGCGCGTGTGGGTGCGTGGGTGCGTGCGTGGGTGCGTAGGTGGGTGCGTGGGTGGGTGCGGGGGTGCGTGGGTGGGTGCGTACGCATGGGTGCGTGCGTGGGTGGGTGCGTACGCGTGGGTGCGTGGGTGGGTGCGTGGGTGCGTACGCGTGGGTGGGTGCGTGGGTGCGTACGCGTGGGTGCGTGCGTGGGTGGGTGCGTGGGTGGGTGTGTGATGGGATCTGCGTAGTACCTGGAGTGGTATGTTACCGGTAGCCACGTCGGTGCCTGTGGTGGTATGATACAAATACCACGCAGACACCGGTAGTGATATAATACCTGCGGTGAACCGGCTACATCGACGCGAAGTCGTTTCGGGGGTTTATCACACGTGGTTACACACGGGGTATGTGGGGTATGGGCTATAGTACACGGGGAGGAGGGGGGGGGGGGGTTCGTTTGGGGGGGGTGGGGGACCCGTAGCCCTTCTCCACACGTTTCCTGTGTTAATCTCTGCTCGCGTTCCCACTGGGAGCGGGGGTGGAATTGAGTCGACGGGTCACGGGAACCAGGGTGGGAGCCCCTCCAGGAAAGGCCCTCTCCACACCGTTCGTCTTGGTTACGGGTGACGGCGCGAGTGGTCGTTTTTTGACCATCCCTTCAGCACGCTGGGCTGTGCGGCTTGAAAGATGGCAGGACTGGCTTAGACATCTCTCCCCACTGATGTGGGCCGTGTCCAGGAATCGAACTCAGCTCCACGGGGTGCATAGTTCGCGACGTCGATGATCCGTTACACGCCAATGCTGTCACGCTCAAGTACACCCTGACGATGGGTCACCGTGGCCGGTGAGACGGGCCAAGCGGTAGCGCGTTCACCTCTCGTGGAGTTTCGCGGTTGGACCTCGACAGGCGGCCCTGGTAAACACCGCTGCGTGGCAGCATTAACACCGCGGGGGGTGACCACGCCGTCCCCGTCACTCGCGCGGCAACCCGGCGACGCTATTCGAAAGAGGTGTCGGCCATTGTGTGCCCGGGTCGTCGTGCTCCAAATAGTTTTGGCCAAAATGACAAAACGTGTTGCCGTGCGCTGCTATGTGGTGCTGCTGTTGCACTGCTGTTGCACTGCTGCATTGTTGCCGTGTCCATGGCGCGGTCGCGTCGCGCGTGACGGAGACGGCGCCTGCAGCCCAAACACAGAAAACGTGGGGGGCGGGGGGGAGGGGGCTCCGTACGCGGGGGGGGGGGGGGCTACAGCCCCCTCACTCCGCTTCATGGCTGTGCTTCTATAGGAGAGTCCGGGGGGGGGGGGGTGGGTGGGGGTCGCGGGAGAATTACAAAAACGCACAGGCCCCGCGCTTTGGCATCGACGCGAAACGTCAGCGCGGCTGGAAGCATCGAGAATAATACGCGTGTGGGCCCTGCCACACACGGCCATTGCATAATGCTGCGTCGAGACGGACGGTGGGGGGGGGGGTTATGGATAATGGGGGGGGGCAGGGAGGGCACAGGGAACCTTGGGGGGGCCCTTATTTTCATCCCCAGTCACTTGGCGCCACGGGGCTACACGTGGGTAGACGTCGCCAGACACCGTCCCATCTGGACCCCCTCCCACCCACGCCCCAGCTGGAGACACGTCGCTTGCCCGTGCCGCAGAATCCTCCTCCTTTACATTGCAGATCCTTCATTGCTCCCGTCTGTCCATCGGGTTCCCCGCTTTCTCCCACGTCCCTCGTTCCCTCTTCGTCAGCACGGAGCAGCAGCAGCAGCAGCGTCGGCGTCGCGATCCGGTGAAGTCTGTCCGGCGTCAGCCGCGTGCGCGCCCGACTCCGTGGTGGGGATGTGGAAGAGCAGCTTCGGAAAGTCTTCAAACCGACAGCAGCAGCAGCCCGCGTTTACTGAAACACTCACCCCACTCACCACCCCAGGTCTAACCCTCCCACTGCTCCACTCTGGAGTTCCCTCCTCGCGTCGTCGTCGTCGTCGTCGTCATCATAGCGATCGTCTCTTTCCCCGAATCTCTGCTAATAAATAACCTGGCGCAACTCAAGATGCTTGTGCTCAGTGAACTCCGTGTGTAAATGGAAGTGGGACCCTTCCAAGTGCCGGCAGTTTAGACCCCGACCACCCCCCTACCCCCTCCCCCTCCGGCGGCTCACCCACCAGTGGCAAGGCTGGACACTAATTTAATCAGGAGGCTGAGAAGCCAATTAATGGCACAGATGCCTTAGCGGCCCCGAGTTAATTAGCGGCATGCGGCACCAGCAAAGAAGAAGTGTGGGGAGTGGGGGGGGGGGGGCGAGGTCGTGATTGACGGGTGGATGGTGCTGCCACCCGCAGAGAGAGAGAGAGAGGCCAGGCAGGGGGGCTCCCAAATCCACCCCCTCGGTGTGAAGGGGTGGCCGAGGGGACCAACACCGCAGCTGCTGCAGCTGCTGCTGCTGCGGTGTTGGTGTCGCTGCTGTTGCTGCAGCTGCTGCTGCTGCTGCTGCTCCTCTTGCTGCTGCTGCTTCTCTTGACCCCCCGCCCGCCCCACCACGGTGCTGACCCCGTGACCCCCGCCGTGGTGGATGACGATGTCGCCCCAATTAATTAAATATTAAAATCCGGTCACGTGTTCATCACGTGAAGGACGGAGCTGGAAGAGGTGGGGGGGGGGGAGGTGGGGGCACCGCCTCCCCCCTCCTCGTGGCCTTCACTTTCAGTCCCAACGTTGAAAGATTATTCCCGGATTTGACCCCGTCATGGGAACGTCCTCCATCCCATCGAGGTGCTGGGGGGGGGGGGCGGTGTATTGCTATGGCTGCTCCCCGGAGAAGGGGGAGTTGGGGGTGGGGGCTGGGGTGATGTTGAGGGAGAGTGCCCCCCCCCCCCCACGGGGTCAGTAGGGCGTGAAGCGGCTGTAGGCTCCACGGTACAGGCTCGCCTGCGACGCGGACACACGGGGGGGGGGGGAGAAGGGGGAGGGGCACACAGGAGGGGGGGGGGGAGTCCGAGGTCAGGGGACACGGTTGTGGGGCAGATTGGAGCGCAGGGTCCAGGCAAAGTGCAGCTGGGAGCAGCCGTCACCGTTGCGGATCAGCGTGACTGCCACACGTGGTTCGTGCGCGGGGTGTGTTTATTGTGTTGCGTCCACGAACGACGGAGGGCAGAGGAGCGACGCTCACAACAACGAGCAGAGCGCCGGGCAGCTAAAGCACATAGAGTTGGCAGAGTGGGGAGCACAGTCAGCCATCTCAGTCAGTCAACCCGTGGCACATGGCTCTGTCACGTGACATCCTGCCAACGGGCCTTTAACATTCTAGATTTGAAGCTTTCGTAACTGCAAGGATTCATTCGGTAAAGTCACGTAGGTAAAAAAAATGAAATTAAAATTAATAAAAAAAATAAAAATCACGACGTTTCGGAGGCAACACAAGTCTCCGTCATCAGGTGGGACCGTCACAGCCAGATTTGCTGTATGAAGTGAAACGTCGTGATTTTGATTATTTTTTTATTTTTATTAATTTTAATTTCATTTTTTTACCTACGTGACTTTACCGAAAAACTAAGAGTATGGGCCTTCAACACTTCACGTGGCCTCAAAGTGCAACCGAGGATGACACGAGCGCCGTGGTGCCAACGCCATCACTGAGCGGCGAGTGGCAGCTGTGTTTTCTTGATTGCTGCTGTGCGTGGGGTGTCACTGAGGTCACGCGCGCGTCACTGAGGTCACGCGCGTCACTGAGGTCACGCGTGTGCTCCTGGGGTCACTCACCACGGTGCTGACCCCGTAGGTGGCGGCGGGGCCCAGCGCCGGATGGAACGCCTCCGCCGGGGCGAACACGCGTCCGTAGCTACGGCGACACGCAACACAGACAAAGATCCCCCGTGTAGCTTTAACAGACTCGAGGGGCAAGTGCTGTTCGCGAGCACCTATGAAGACCGGCACAGCACACGAGGGGGTGGGGGGTGGCTAGCACCACACCCGGCCGCCTTTGTCTCCCTAGTGCTGATGTTTAGACACCACACCAGGTACTCGTTTAAGGTGAACAATTGAACAAAACGGGAATTGGGAGCAGCATCTTTGACACTCAGCACAACACACACCACACACAGCACACACACACACAAGCACCACACACAGCACACATACATACCACACACAGCACACACACACAGCACAACACACAGCACACACAGTACACATACACACCACACACAGCACACACACACAGCACAACACACAGCACACACAGTACACATACACACCACACACAGCACACACACACAGCACAACACACAGCACACACACACAGTACACATACACACCACAACAAGCACCACACACAGCACACATACACAGCACACAGTACACACCACACACAGCACACACACACAGTACACATACACACTACACACAGCACACACACACACCACACACAGCACACACACACAGTACACATATACACCACAACAAGCACCACACACAGTACACATACACACCACACACAGCACATACACACACCACACGCACGCGCCACACACAGCAAACACCACACACACCACATAAACCACACGCACTGCACAATCCACACGCACCACACACAGTATCAATTTATTATTCGATCACAAACGGGTATTAAATGCAATGTTATTCATTGTAATCAATCGTCGCAATCGTAATACATTATGAATAATTCCAGTGATTATATTGCCATTGTTACGTGGGGTCACGGAGCGTGCGAACGCGACCGCACCTGAGCCACACCTCCTCACCTGTCGCTGTAGGCGGTCGTGGCAGGGGCTGCGTAGCGGTACGTGGCATAGCCACCCTGGGTGGGAGGGGGGGGCACACGAAGGGGGGGCAGTGTCAGCATGGATAGAGGGCAGGGGTCAGCATGGACAGAGGGCAGGGGGCAGCATGGATAGAGGGCAGGGGCAGCATGGATCGAGGGTAGGGGCAGCATGGATAGAGGGTAGGGGCAGCATGGATAGAGAGCAGGGGGCAGCATGGATAGAGGGTAGGGGCAGCATGGATCGAGGGTAGGGGCAGCATGGATAGAGGGCAGGGGTCAGCATGGATAGAGGGTAGGGGCAGCATGGATAGAGGGCAGGGGCAGCATGGATAGAGGGTAGGGGCAGCATGGATAGAGGGTAGGGGCAGCATGGATAGAGAGCAGGGGGCAGCATGGATAGAGGGTAGGGGCAGCATGGATCGAGGGTAGGGGCAGCATGGATAGAGGGTAGGGGCAGCATGGATAGAGAGCAGGGGGCAGCATGGATAGAGGGTAGGGGCAGCATGGATCGAGGGTAGGGGCAGCATGGATAGAGGGCAGGGGTCAGCATGGATAGAGGGTAGGGGCAGCATGGATCGAGGGTAGGGGCAGCATGGATAGAGGGCAGGGGTCAGCATGGATAGAGGGTAGGGGCAGCATGGATAGAGAGCAGGGGGCAGCATGGATAGAGGGCAGGGGGCAGCATGGACAGAGGGCAGGGGCAGCATGGATAGAGGGCAGGGGGCAGCATGGACAGAGGGCAGGGGCAGCATGGATAGAGGGCAGGGGCAGCATGGATAGAGGGCAGGGGCAGCATGGATAGAGGGCAGGGGGCAGCATGGATAGAGGGCAGGGGGCAGCGGAGCCGGAGAGAACGGTGCGATGCCACCAGGACTCACGTAGAGGTCGGCAGCGTAGAACCCATCCTGGTAGACCACTCTGCAGACAGACACACGCACGCAGACATTTACACACAAACACACAGACATTTTCACACAGACACACAGACATTTACACACACAGACATTTACACAGAAACACACACAGACATTTACACACACAGACATTTACACCCAGACACACACACAGACACACACAGACATTTACACACAGACAGACACACAGACAGACACACACACAGACACACACAGACCTTTACACACACACACACAGACATTTACACACAGACACACAGACATTTACACACACACAAACAGATATTTACACACACACACAGACATTTACACACAGACACACAGACATTTACACACACACATGCATTTATAAACAGACACACACACAGACATTTACACACAAACACACACACAGACATTTACACACGCGAAGACAAAGACCCCCGTATAGCCTTAACAGATTGTAGGGGCAAGTGCTGTTAGCGAGCACCTATGAAGGCTGGCACGGCACACGAGGGAGTGGGTGGCCAGCAACACGCCCGGCCGCCTTTGTCTCCCTGGTGACGATGTACCAAGTACTAATTTAAGGCTGAGTCGACCTAGGAGAGGCCCAGCACCGGTTCAGATAATCGTCACCGGTGTTGGCCGCGAGCGGTGATTCGGACACGGAGACTCGACGGGAAGCTGCGACCCCGCTCAAGGGGTTCATAGTTCGTGACCCCACAACCCTCTGTGAGATGAACAGGCCTTGACCCCATGACCCATGACGGAGCCGGAGAAGACGCCGGCTCACCCCCCGTATGCGGGCATGGTGGGGGGCGGCACACGGAGGGCGCTGAACACGGCCCGGGCCCTGCCCCTCGCGTGGTTTCCCCGGAACGCGGCGGCCGCTGCGGCCGCGGCGGCCGCGGCTGTGGCCGGGACGGCGGCCGGAACGGCGGCGGCGGCCGCGGGGAAAGGGATGCCCGCAACTGTGGGGGGGGGGGGGGGGGGGTACGGGGCAGAGCACACAACAATAAAGACCTCCTGTGTAGACCGCGCAAGCCGTCGGGACAAGTGCTGTCAGCGAGCAGCGGCGCCTACGATGGCCGGGACAACGGCCGAACCTGGCCGCCTTTGTCTCCCCAGTGCTGATGTCGACGTGATGCGCTGCGACAAATATTCAGCGTCGGTGGCCGGTCCGGCTGAAGCGATGCCCTGCGGCCCGCGGCGTGAGTGAGAGTTCACTCACCGGCGTAGATCTCTGGCGCGTACACCGCGCTCACCACAGGGTTCCCTTTCCATCCTGGGCGGGTGTGGGGGGGGGGCACAGGGGAGGGGGGGGGCACGGGGTGGGTGGCAGTGACCACACGAGTGGTGTTGGTGATCAGCATTGGTGGACGTGAAACGTGGGATTGCGGCTGTGAAACTTATTCGTTCTGAAAGCGGCGGTCCACGTTCACTGACACTCTCACTCACACACTCACTCACATACACACTTACACACTCACACACTCCCCTATAAACACACACTCACTTACACTCTCACACACTCACTCACCTACAAACACACACTCACTCACTCACACACTCACTCACATACTCACACACTCACACACTCACTCACATACTCACTCACATACTCACATACACACTTACACACTCACTCCCACATTCACTCACACACTCACTCACACACCCACTCACCTACAAACACACACACACTCACTCACACACTCACTCACTCACACACTCACTCACACACTCACACACTGACATACTCACACACACACTTACACACTCACTCACACACTCACACACTCACTCACACACTCACTCACACACTCACATACTCGCATACACACTTACACACTCACACACTTACACACTCACACACTCACTCACATACTCACATACACACTTACACACTTACACACTCACTCACACATTCACTCACACACTCACTCACACACTCACTCACCTACAAACACACATTCACTCACACAGTCACCTACAAACACACGCTCACACACTCACATACACACTTACACACTCACTCACATACTCACACACTCACTCACACACTCACACACTTACTCACACACTCACAGACACACTTAGACACTCACTCACATACTCACACACTCACTCACATACTCACTCACATACATACTTACTCGCACACACACTTACACACTCACTCACACACTCACAGACACACTCACACACTCACTCACACACTCACACACTCACATACTCACTCACATACTCACACACTCACTCACACACTCACTCACTCACACACTCACTCACACACTCACACACTGACATACTCACACACACACTTACACACTCACTCACACACTCACACACTCACTCACACACTCACTCACACACTCACATACTCGCATACACACTTACACACTCACACACTTACACACTCACACACTCACTCACATACTCACATACACACTTACACACTTACACACTCACTCACACATTCACTCACACACTCACTCACACACTCACTCACCTACAAACACACATTCACTCACACAGTCACCTACAAACACACGCTCACACACTCACATACACACTTACACACTCACTCACATACTCACACACTCACTCACACACTCACACACTTACTCACACACTCACAGACACACTTAGACACTCACTCACATACTCACACACTCACTCACATACTCACTCACATACATACTTACTCGCACACACACTTACACACTCACTCACACACTCACAGACACACTCACACACTCACTCACACACTCACACACTCACATACTCACTCACATACTCACACACTCACAGACACACGTACACACTCACTCACATACTCACACACTCACATACTCACTAACACACTCACACACTCACACACTTACTCACTCCCACCTGCAAGAGACACCAGCATCTCGAATGAGAGAACCCGGTTCTGACACCGTCGGTCGCACGCTGAGTGCCCTGACAAGTGGCGGAGTTCCGGGACATCCCGGGACATTGCTACCATCAGAGATCGGTGATGGGTGATGGGAATTCGTGATGGGTGATGGTGGGTGGTCGGGGGGTGATGGTGGTATTGATATGGGTGATGGTGGCGGTGGTGACAGGCATGGTGATGTGGGGGAAGAGATGGTTCGAGATGTGTGATGATGGCGAATGATGTGGCTTAATCCCAGAAGCGATCATTCTCTCACTCACTCATTCACATATATACTCACTCATTCATTATTCACTCACTCGCGTATTCATTATTGAGAGTGCAGCACAGATGGCGCCGCAGCATCTCTCCGTGCAGCCAGCAAGGAGGAAGTTTGGGGGGGGGGGCGACTGTGTTGTGTCTGTGTACTCCTGTGTGTGTGCTCCTGTGTGTGTGTGTTTGTGCTTAACATAGGAATTAAGCTTTCGTGACTGCAGAAATTACCGTACTCATTGGTCTTTTCGGTAAAGTCACGTATGTTAGAAATCTACGTTGGTATGTTCAGCCCAGAAGTTGAACACGACATTTAGCAGTCTTTTGAAATACGTGGTCAACCAGGTTCGTGTCTGACTGTGTTGTTGGCCGACTGGTTTTGCATCACATTGTGTTTCTAAGGTTTGTTGAGTTCTCGTCTCCCATCTTCTTGTTGTTGTTGTTGTTGTTTGCTTCCGTGCAGTTTACCATTCTCTCTGTGTGGGCTGTGTGCTTGATGTCCCCCTGTGTGTTCCCTCGCTGTGTGTTTTACCCCATTTCCATCTGATGATGATCGCTTTTGTTGCGTTCGAAACGTCGTGATTTATTTTAATTTGGTTAAATTTTATTTTATTTCTACATACGTGACTTTACCGAAAAAAACCAATGAGTACTGTGTGTGTGCTTGTCTGTGTGTGTGTGTTCCTGCGGAGCGCCGGGTGGCTAAAGCACAGCAAGTTGGCACAGTAGGGGGCACAGGTGGGTGCATCGGTCAGTCGTCTCAGTCAGTCGACCCGTGGCATCTGGGTCTGCCCCGTGACCTCCTGCCTGCGGGCGTTCGACACTTCACGTGGCCTCAACGTGCACATAGCCTGGCACAAGCGTCGTGGTAACGTCACCGCCACTTAGTGGTGAATGGCGGTTGTTGTTGTTGTTGTGTTTGTGCTTGTCTGTGTATCCGTGTTTGTGTGCCTGTTACGGGAGCGGCAGTGTCGCGGTTAGCACTGCGCTGCACTATGAACCCGGCGTCCCGATTTCAATTCCCGCTCACGGCCAACACGAGTCACAATTATTTGAACCGGTTCTGGGCCTCCCCTAGGTCCACTCGGCCTACAATTAATACCTGGAGCGGTGTTTAAGCATCGCCACTGGGGAGACAAAGGCGGCCGGGCGTGGTGCTGGCCACCCACCCCCTCGTGCGCCGTTGGCGGCCTTCAGAGGTGCTCGCTAACAGCACTTGCCCCAACAGTCTGTTCAGGCTATACGGGAGATCTTTGTCTGTGTTGTCTGTCCGTGTGTGTCTATGGGGAGCGGTAGTGTAGCGCTACGAATCCGGTGACCCGAGTTCAATGACCGATAACGACCAATAACAGCGAATAACTGAACTGGTTCTGGCCTCCCCTAGATCCGCGGTAAGGATAAACGCAGGAGAGACAAAGGCGGCCGGGAGTGGTTCTGACAACTCCACACCCTAATGGGGGAGAGGAGGGGGGGGGGATCTTTCCATGTGAACACACACACGCAACTACAACATCCGAGGCTGCGAGGTGCACTTTGAAGTGTGGAAGGCTCTCTGGCAGGGCAAGGGACAGACACACGTGCTATGGGTCGACTTAGATCACTAATCAAGGCATACAAAGACAAAGATCCCCCTGTAGCCTGAACGGACTGTCGGGGCAAGTGCTGTTAGTGAGCACCTATAAAGGCCGGCACGGCACACAAAAAGAGGCGCTGTGGTTAGCACCACGCCGGACCGCCTTTGTCTCCCCAACGTTGATTTTTACACACTGCACCGAATGCTTATTTAAGGCCGAGTCGACCTAGGGGGAGGTCCGGAACCCGTTGAGACATTCGTCGGGTGGCCGACCGCTCGCCAGGTGAGAAAAGGTCGCAGCCGCTCATGGAGCCCTCCCTCACCGTTGCTTAACGACGCCACGGCTTTCTTATTCGTCATCACCCGCGCTGTGGCGTTGTTTACCTGCGGAGCGGGTGGGGGAGAGGAGGGAGGGGGGGGACAGGTGAGACGAGTCGTCAGGGGGTGGGGTGGGTGGGTGGTCGTGCGTGTGGCATTGCCTCCATGCCCCTCCCACACCGCCGTGGCTCAAGCTCCCGAGGAGGGGGTCCCAACATCAACCGGAGGAGGGGAGAGCAAATTCGTGCACGGGCCACGTGCGTGCGCGTGCGTGCGCGTGCACATGCGCGCAAGGGGGTGGGGGCGGGGGTGGGCGGAGGGGGCGGGGGGCGGTGTGGAGGCCTCGGCATGCGGCACCGCGGGGTTAGGGGGGGGGGACTGCTGCTCCTACTCATCATCATCATCCTCCTCCACCTCCTGCCAGAACTTCGCCTTCCACGCTTCACGCGATAGCCTCGAAGTGCACCCAGCCCGGGTCACAGTTCGAGTCCAGGAACTCCCTTGAAGAGGAGACCGGGGGGGAGGGGGGGGGGCCCTGACTGCAGCATTCTCTTGAACTTCGCCGTACGGTCCGGTCCCGCTACGACCGTCATCATCGCTCGCCAACGTCGCACGAGGCCACGCGATCGTCCGTCGGGACCATGCTCGGGTTCTTGTTAACGCTGCGCGTTGCGAAAAACCGGTTCGAACCGGTTCGCCGCACGTGCATAAATGCCTCGGGCAATAAACGTGCTTTGTTGACCCCTTTTTACAGCAGAAACGAATTCGGCTGCTCCAGCGGCGTGCCGCTCATGAGCGCGCTGGAGCGACTCGATCTCCCAGCACGGCACTGGAGCAATCTTTAGTAATAGGTTTTTACCCTTTCAACTGGTACAAAAACTGACACCTTTATACAAGGCATCATGTTTGCAATAACCACAACACAAGCAGTCAAAATGCAAACAAAAATAAACAACTCTGATGATGATAATGACAATGCATATCATTATGCAAACAAAAAGAAACAACTCTGATGATGATAATGACAATGCATATCATTATCATCATCAGAGTTGTTTCTTTTTGTTTGCATTTTGACTGCTTGTGTTGTGGTTATTGCAAACATGATGCCTTGTATAAAGGTGTCAGTTTTTGTACCAGTTCAAAGGGTAAAAACCTATCACTATATTTTTCCACTGGTAAAGGATGTCTCATAGTGTGGAGCAATCTTCTGAACCGTTCCCCCTCCACCCCACCCGACTCACCGCAGCCCGTGCGGAAGAGTAGGCCAAGGACTCCCCTCTCTCTCTCTCTCTCCCACTAGTGGAGGGCCACCTTTGGGCGAGCTGCGTGCGCGATGAACGCATCCGTGCGCCGTGAGTCATTGGATTTGTTTGGCTGCGTCGGGTGGCGGAGGGTCTTGACGACACGCATTTATTCGGATCATGACGTGGCCTGACCCCAAACAAGACTCGATTATACGCAATGCTCATCATGATCATCATCGCCATGAACTATGGAGAGAAGTTGACCCGGAGGTTTGGAGATGGGAGTGGGGTCCGGGTTAGGGGGGCAAGCGGTTTGGCCGGTCGGGGTTAAATTATTATTCTCATCGTCACCACCACCAATACCACCACCACCACCAACCTCATCAACATCCTCGAGACAGTGAGCCGTGTAACACCACCACCACCACCAACAACCTCTTTGTGAACACAAACAAGCCAGGCATCAACATGCAAATCACGTTACACAAATATGTGATGGCACGGGCTTGGGGGGGGGTCCCTACTCCCTAGGGGGCCCGAGAGGGGGCCCCGGGGGCCCGGGAGACGGACAGGCGCCCTCGGGGATAGACGGGACCAGTGATGGCGCCTCCTGTAGCAGCAGCAGCAGCAGCTTCAGCACCACCTGTCAGAACCAATCACAGCCCGGCACGCCTGGCATCGCACATTCAACACGGATACTCACACAGCACGCCTAGCACATCACGTCTGGCATAGCACACTCAACACACAGCACGGCAACTCACACAGCACGCCTAGCATAGCACACTCAACACACAGCACGGCAACTCACACAGCACGCCTAGCATAGCACACTCAACACACAGCACGGCAACTCACACAGCACGCCTAGCATAGCACACTCAACACACAGCACGGCAACTCACACAGCACGCCTAGCATAGCACACTCAACACACAGCACGGCTACTCACACAGCACGCCTAGCATAGCACACTCAACACACAGCACGGCTACTCACACAGCACGCCTAGCATAGCACACTCAACACACAGCACGGCTACTCAAACAGCACGCCTAGCATAGCACACTCAACACACAGCACGGCTACTCACACAGCACGCCTAGCATAGCACACTCAACACACAGCACGGCTACTCACACAGCACGCCTAGCATAGCACACTCAACACACAGCACGGCTACTCACACAGCACGCCTAGCATAGCACACTCAACACACAGCACGGCAACTCACACAGCACGCCTAGCATAGCACACTCAACAAACAGCACGGCTACTCACACAGCACGCCTAGCATAGCACACTCAACACACAGCACGGCAACTCACACATCACGTCTGGCATAGTACACTCAACACACAGCACGGCTACCAACAACAGCACAGCTAACACAGAACGCCCGGCATAGCACAATCAAACACAATACGGCTTAGAGCGCAACGACCACAGCATGTCTAACACAGCAAGGGCACAGCACGCACAACAGCTTGGCCTCAGCGTCACCCGCACACCCCACTGAGCTCACCCCACTCAGCTCATCCGCACACCCCACTCAGCGTCACCCGCACACCCCACTCAGCGTCACCCGCACACCCCACTCAGCGTCACCCGCACACCCCACTCAGCGTCACCCGCACACCCCACTGAGCTCACCCCACTCAGCTCACCCGCACACCCCACTCAGCGTCACCCGCACACCCCACTGAGCTCACCCCACTCAGCTCACCCGCACACCCCACTCAGCGTCACCCGCACACCCCACTGAGCTCACCCCACTCAGCGTCACCCGCACACCCCACTCAGCGTCACCCGCACACCCCACTTAGCTCACCCGCACACCCCACTCAGCATCACCCGCACACCCCACTCAGCATCACCCGCACAGCCCACTCAGCGTCACCCGCACACCCCACTCAGCTCACCCACACACCCCACTCAGCGTCACCCGCACACCTCACTCAGCGTCACCCGCACAGCCCACTCAGCGTCACCCGCACAGCCCACTCAGCGTCACCCGCACAGCCCACTCAGCGTCACCCGCACACCCCACTCAGCTCACCCGCACACCCCACTCAGCTCACCCGCACACCCCACTCAGCGTCACCCACACACCCCACTCAGCTCACCCGCACACCCCACTCAGCTCACCCGCACACCCCACTCAGCTCACCCGCACACCCCACTCAGCGTCACCCGCACAGCCCACTCAGCGTCACCCGCACAGCCCACTCAGCGTCACCCGCACAGCCCACTCAGCGTCACCCGCACACCCCACTCAGCTCACCCGCACACCCCACTCAGCTCACCCGCACACCCCACTCAGCGTCACCCGCACACCCCACTCAGCTCACCCGCACACCCCACTCAGCTCACCCGCACACCCCACTCAGCGTCACCCGCACACCCCACTCAGCATCACCCGCACAGCCCACTCAGCGTCACCCGCACACCCCACTCAGCTCACCCACACACCCCACTCAGCGTCACCCGCACACCTCACTCAGCGTCACCCGCACAGCCCACTCAGCGTCACCCGCACAGCCCACTCAGCGTCACCCGCACAGCCCACTCAGCGTCACCCGCACACCCCACTCAGCTCACCCGCACACCCCACTCAGCTCACCCGCACACCCCACTCAGCGTCACCCACACACCCCACTCAGCTCACCCGCACACCCCACTCAGCTCACCCGCACACCCCACTCAGCTCACCCGCACACCCCACTCAGCGTCACCCGCACAGCCCACTCAGCGTCACCCGCACAGCCCACTCAGCGTCACCCGCACAGCCCACTCAGCGTCACCCGCACACCCCACTCAGCTCACCCGCACACCCCACTCAGCTCACCCGCACACCCCACTCAGCGTCACCCGCACACCCCACTCAGCTCACCCGCACACCCCACTCAGCTCACCCGCACACCCCACTCAGCGTCACCCGCACACCCCACTCAGCTCACCCGCACACCCCACTCAGCTCACCCGCACACCCCACTCAGCTCACCCGCACACCCCACTCAGCGTCACCCGCACACCCCACTCAGCTCACACCCCACTCAGTTCACCTACCTCGCCTCTCCCGTGCGTGAGTGTCAAGGTGGGGCGCGGGGGTGGGGGGAGCTGCAGGTGGCATCACGTGACGCGCACCTGGAAATTAACCCCCCCCCTCCGGCCCCCCACAACCCCCCCCCCCCTGCAACCCCCCCCCCGCACCCCCCCCCCTCCGGCCCCCCACAACTCCCACCCGCCCCCCTCCCCCTGCAACCCCCCCCCGCACCCCCCCCCTCCGGCCCCCCACAACTCCCACCCGCCCCCCTCCCCCTGCAACCCCCCCCGCACCCCCCCTCCGGCCCCCCACAACTCCCACCCGCCCCCCCTCCCCCTGCAACCCCCCCCGCACCCCCCCCCTCCGGCCCCCCACAACTCCCACCCGCCCCCCTCCCCAGGGCAGCAGGTGGAGGCTCAAGCCGCACGATGAATATTGCAGAGGCCGCGTGCTGCCCGTTAGCAGGTACAGTGAGCAGGTACAGCGCTCCTCACCACACTCACCATACTCACTCACTCACTCACCACACTCCTCACCACACTCACCATACTCGCCACACTCACCATACTCACTCACTCACCACACTCCTCACCACACTCACCATACTGACCACACTCACCATACTCACTCACTCACCACACTCCTCACCACACTCACCATACTCACCACACTCACCACACTCACTCACCACACTCACTCACCACACTCTTCACCACACTCACCACACTCACTCACCACACTCACTCACCACACTCCTCACCACACTCACTCACCACACTCACCACACTCCTCACCACACTCCTCACCACACTCACCTCACTCACTCACCACACTCACCACACTCACTCACTCACCACACTCACTCACTCACCACACTCACTCACTAACCACACTCACTCACCACACACACTCACCACACTCACTCACCACACACTCACCAAATCCACTCTCCATGCGCATCATCCCGACCCTCTTTGCCTCTCCCTCTGTCGACAGACGCGACACCAAGGGACGGACATCGCAAAGCAGCGGGGACTCCGACTCACGGCCCCGGCACGCGGCAGCGCCAGGCCGCGCACTGCTGATGAGCCGTCGTGAGGACTGGTCACCATCGCCCCCCCCCCCAAACCGCCAAGCGGCCGGCAACAATCAGTGTAACGGATCACTGTTGTGGCGTAACGCGTTTGTCTTGAAGTGGGCGGCGGCGCGGGGAAGGGGGGGTCATGGCCAGGAGGATGAAGAAGGCGGCTCGCTTCGTCAACAGCGACAACGCCCACGGGCGCAGCGTCGCCGCGTGCACGAGTTGTCGTCAGCCTTGCCCCCCACACCACCACCGGCCACGCTGCGTGTGGTCAGCGTGCGTCGGTAGGTGAACGAGTGCTGCTGCAATGGCGCACATGCCTCGTATGCCGTCCAGGCGAGATCGCGAGAGTGTCGTTACGAGGGGTGTCCGCTCGTTATTTACGGAGAGGAACCACAGCCACAACCACAGTCACAACCACAGCCACAACCACAACCACAGCCGCAACCACAGCCACAACCACAGCCACAACCACAACCACGAGCCACACCAACAATTACAGCCGCCTTAGCTCAACACAGCCACAACCATAGCCACATTCACACCCAAAACTACAACCCGCACGCTCTGAGCTCACACAGGACTAAAGCCATCTCGTAACACCTCCTCTCACCTCCTCACACCTCCTCACACCTGGCGCTCAGCCCCAGGTGTGTCTGCATCTCCACCTCCAAGGGACGGCGACTCTCCTGCCTCTCATCTCTCATCTCACTCTACTCCCCTCCACGCACTCCCCTACCTCTCCCCTCCCATCTCACTCCTCTCCCCTCCACGCACTCTCCTACCTCTCCCCTCTCATCTCACTCTACTCCCCTCCACGCACTTTCCTACCTCTCCCCTCTAATCTCACTCTACTCCCCTCCACGCACTCTCCTACCTCTCATCTCACTCTACTCCCCTCCACGCACTCTCCTACCTCTCCCCTCGCATCTCACTCTACTCCCCTCCACGCACTCTCCTGGCTCTCCCCTCTCATCCCACTCTACTCCCCTCCACGCACTCTGCTACCTCTCCCCTCTCATCTCACTCTACTCCCCTCCACGCACTCTCCTACCTCTCCCCTCGCATCTCACTCTACTCCCCTCCACGCACTCTCCTGCCTCTCCCCTCTCATCTCACTCTACTCCCCTCCACGCACTCTCCTGGCTCTCCCCTCTCATCCCACTCTACTCCCCTCCACGCACTCTCCTACCTCTCCCCTCTCATCTCACTCTACTCCCCTCCACGCACTCTCCTGCCTCTCTATCCCCTCTCATCTTCACGTGACCTCTGCTCAACAACAAATGTCTCCTGGTGAAGGCCTCAGTCTACACCCTCGCCCCCTAAAACACGTTGGTCATTCGCCAGCACTGGCTCCAGCGAGCCCCACCCGGCAGATGAGACACTGAAGTGGGGGGGCCTGTGGGGGGCCTGTGTGGGGGGCCTGTGGGGGGCCTGTGTGGGGGGGTGGGGGGCCTGTGTGGGGGGGTGGGGGACTCACCTCAATCTTCCTCCCCTCCACCACGCTCCCGTGCAGCTTCTCCCGCGCCTGCTCCGCCTCTCCGCTGCTGTCAAACGTCACGAAGCCGAATCCCTGCGGTGCCAGGGTCAGAGGCCGGGGGTCAATTGCCGGGGTTGGAGGTCAAGGTCACCACACTCGCCCAGGGGTCAAGGTCACCACACTCGCCAGGGTCAGGGATTCAGGGTCAGCGCAGTTATTGAGATCAGGATCTCTATAGACACTGGGTCAAGGTGATGACGATGATGATGCTCGTGATGATGATGGTGATGATGGTGGTAGCCAAGCCGCTGTGGATGCCAGGGGGAATGAATGCCGCTCACCTTTGACCCCCGCTCGTTGAAGATGATCTCTACATCCAGGATTTTCCCAAATTGCTGTGGGGGGGGGGGGAGAGGAGGACATGGGGTCACAGGGCAAAGGTCAGAGCCCTGAACACATGCCCTTCACCTCACTCACCCCACTCACCTCCCTCGCCTCTCAGCCACCCCTGCTCCCTCACCCTCACCCCGCTTCTCACCCCGAACATCTGCCGGAGGTCGGGGTCGCGGAAGCGGAAGGGGATGTTGGAGACGTGGAGCCTCTTGTGCTGCCCCTTGGGGGAGGGGGGGCCGCCACCGTCTGTCGGGGGCGGGGGCAGCGCCGACTCATCCTCCGTTTGCTGCTGGGAGTGGGGAGGGGAACAGAAGGGGGGCAGTGGGGGGCAGTGGGGGGCACGGGACGGAGGTGGGTGGTGAGTTGGGGGGGGGGGGCGATGTGCACGCTACTCGCCCGCGTGTGGGTCGCTATGGTTACACCGCACTCACCGTTGCCGTGCCGGGGACGGAGAGTCCGTGGTGAGCGGAGGTCGCGGCTGCCGTGGAGTTGCCGTGATTGAGGGGGGCTGCCGTGTAGAGGGCGAGGCTGCTCGCAGAGCCCCCCCCCAGCTGTTGAGCGAAGTCGCCCCCCAAGCCGTTCTGGGGGGGCGGTGGAGGGGGCAGGAAGGGGGCGGCCATCGGCTCGGGGCCCGCGCCAGGCGGGTCCAGCCCACCCTGCGTGACACAAGAACACACGCACGTGAACACACACACGTGAACACACACACGTGAACACACATTTGTGAACACACGCGTGTGAACACACATGCGTGAACACATACGCGTGAAGACACACGCGTGAACACACACGCGTGAGCACACACGCGTGAACACACACACACGCGTGAGCACACACGCGTGAACACACACACACGCGTGAACACACTAGCGTGAACACACTAGCGTGAAGACACACGCGTGAACACACACGCGTGAGCACACACGCGTGAACACACACACACGCGTGAACACACACGCGTGAACACACACGCGTGAACACACACACACGCGTGAACACACACGCGTGAACACACACGCGTGAGCACACACGCGTGAACACACACACACGCGTGAACACACACGCGTGAACACACACGCGTGAACACACACACACGCGTGAACACACACGCGTGAACACACACGCGTGAGCACACACGCGTGAACACACACACACGCGTGAACACACACGCGTGAACACACACGCGTGAACACACACACACGCGTGAACACACACGCGTGAACACACACGCGTGAACACACTCGAACACACACGTGAACACACACTCACGTGAACACACACGCGAACACACACGCGTGAACACACGCGTGTGTGACATTCCCCAGCGGGCAGTGAGTGAGTGAGTACATTTACAAATTATTTGGCAGGAAAATTGTCACCCCCCCCCCCGCCGCCCCCCAGGACCCTCCTGCATAAGGAGTCTTGAGACTCAGCGAGGCTGTCCCGGGTGAATACGCGGAACAGTGACGATGATGAGAACCCCAACGCGGTTAGACATCGGTTTGTTTCATCACCGGTAACCGGATGGACAACAAACCGGTTTCACACAAGAACGCACGCGTGAACGCACTTGAACGCACGCGTGAACGCACGCGTGAACGCACGCGTGAACGCACGCGTGAACGCACGCGTGAACGCACGCGTGAACGCACGCGTGAACGCACGCGTGAACGCACGCGTGAACAAGACAAAGACTGTAGGAGCAAGTGCCGTTCGCGAGCAGCGCCGATGAATGTTGGCAGGGCACACGGACGGGTGGATGGACAGCACGACGACGCCTGTGCTGTGTCTCCTCGTGTGGCGATGTTTAATACACACCGCACCAGGTACTGATTTGAGGCGGAGTCGACCTAGAGGAGGCCCAGGCCCGGTTCATATAATCATCACTGGTGTTGGTCGTGAACAGGAATCAAACGCAGGTCTCTGGGTTCGTAGCACGGCGCGCTCACCGCAGCATTACCGCTCCCCATGCCGGAAACACACACGTGAACACACACACGTGTACACACACACATGCACACACGCGTGTATACACACACGCGAACACACACACGTGAACACACACGTGAATACACACACGTGTGTGACATGCCCCAGCGGGCAGTGAGTGAGTGAGCCCCGTCTTGTGTGGAGGTCCGCGGCTCTAACGCGGCAGGCCGCCCTGGTTAACCGCGCGGTGGAATTTCAACGAAACCAGGCGCCGTGTGCATCACCCACGTGACGTTGTACGGTGCCAATTTACCACGCGTCAAACATTACACGAGTTACTTGCCAACTATTTTCTCCGGCAGTGCATTTACAAATGATTTGGCAAATAATTCGACAGGGAAATTGTCACCCCCCCCCCCCCCGCCGCCTCCCAAGACCCTCCTGAATAATGAGTCTTGAGACTCAGCGAGGCTGTCCCGGGTGAATACGCGGAACAGTGACGATGATGAGAACCCCAACGCGGTTAGACATCGGTTTGTTTCACAACAATCCAACAAACCGGTTTCACCCATCATCCATCCCTCCTCACCCCCTTCTCGTGGAGTTTGGATGATACGAGTATGACATGTTACAGTTTAGCGCCATGAAGAAGGGCAGTTGCCCGAACCGTCGCCTGTTATAGTTTTCCTTTTACAGGTAGGAACAACAGGTTCCACACTGCCCACCAGGGATTATTTGTCTGTCTGTCGTGCATATGGGGAGGGGAGGGTGGGAGGGGTGGGGCTGGGTGGAGAGGGGAGGGTGGGGAGGGGCTGGGTGGAGAGGGGAGGGTGGGGAGGGGCTGGGTGGGGGGTGGGAGGAGTGGGGCTGGGTGGGGAGGGGCTGGTCACCCCGTGGTGCCCTTATAAAACTCAACGTTTAACCTACACACTACACTATACACGACACGAAACACTACACTTATACAGGTAGGAACAACAGCTTCCACACTGCCCACCAGGGATTATTTGTCTGTCTGTCGTGCACGAATGCGTTGTCCAACCAAGTTCCTACCTGCCCACTCGGAAGGAACGTGTTATTGGCACATTTGCATATACCACAAAGTGACAGTGACGTCACCACAGCTCTTGTGCCAAGCTAGTTGCACATTGAGGCCAAGGTAGCACAGTGCTCCCCACTGTGCCACCTCGCTGTGCTTTACACGCCCATGCGCTCCGCTCGTTGTTGTGAGCGTCGCTCCTCCACCCTCCGCTGTTGCTGGAGGGCGACTGCCTCCAACTGCTCAGTAGCAGTAGCGTCCTTCACGAGCCTCCTCTACGGAGGTTCACACCGCTGGTTCAAGTCGTCGGCAAGTCGTCCACTCGGGTCCACATCCTCCTGTACCACATCACTCCATCTGTTCTCTAGCCCGTGCCGCGCCTGTTTTTAGACCCCTCTGTCCGGCCAAGCAAAGGCTGCTTGGGCATGCGGTGGCTGTGCACGCCGGCTCCGTGACTCAGCCAAACAAAGCCTCGCCTACCGGAGGAGCTCACCGATGAGACGGCGTTCTGGATCTCTCTCAAGGATCTGAGAGCTCCTCGTACACTCCAGCCTGATTGGATCGTAGACCCACGCAGACGTTCTTATTTCAGAGTGGTCCGCGTTTCGCAAGCGTAGAGAAGGGGGGCATAACTGTGGCCGAGAAGACTCGGGGCATCGCGTGTAGGGAAGGAGACGTACAAAGACAAAGATCCCCCGTATAGCCTGAACAGACTGTTGGGGCAAGTGCTGTTAGCGAGCATCAAAAAAGACCGGCACGGCACACGAGGGGGTGGGATGGCCAACACCACGCCCGGCCGCCTTTGTCTTCCTAGTGGCGATGTTTACACACCGCACCAGATACTCATTTGACGCTGGGGGTGAGTCGACCTAGGGGAGGCCCGGCACCAGTTCCGATAATCGTCACTGGTGGTAGCAGTCAGCGGGAATCAAACTCGGGACCGCCGGGTTCGTAGCGCAGCGCGCTAACCGCTGCACCACCGCTCCCCCCAAAGGAGACATACATGGATGGGCACATAAACACACACAGACAGACACAGACATACACAGACATTAAGACCCACAAAGACAAATGTATATAGAGATATAGGCACAAATATATTAGGACACGGACACAAAGACAAACATCCCCCGTATAGCCTTAACATACTGTAGGGGCAAGTGCTGTTAGCGAGCACCTATGAAGGCCGGAACGGTACAGGAGGGGGTGGGTGGCCAGCACCACGGCCGACCGCCTTTGTCTCCCCAGTGGTGATGTCTACACATCGTACCAGGTACTCATTTGAGGCTGAGTCGACCTAGGGGAAGCCAGGACCGGTTAAGATAATCGCCACTGGTGTTGGCCGTGAGCGGGAATCGAACCCGGGTCGCCGGCTTCGTAGCGCAGCGCGCTAACCGCTACACTACCGCTCCCCACACCACGCGGACACACACGGACACGCGGACACACACACGGACGGACACACGTACACACACACGGACATACAGACGGACGGACACACGGACACACACGCGGACATACAGACGGACACACACACGGACACACATACGGACGGACACACGGACACACACACGGACGGACACACGAACACACAGACGTACACACACAGACGTACACACACACACACACGCGGACACAAACGCGGACACACAAGCGGACACACACACACGGACCACACACACACGGACACATACACACGGACACACACACGTACACACACACGTACACACACACACGCGACACACACACAGACACACGGACACACACCGACGAACGAACCCCGAGGAGGCGCTAATTTCCGCACCCCACGGACCCCGTCTCCCTCCCACGTGGGCAGGTGAGTGAGGGGAGGGGCTCACCTGGGGGAGGGAGGGGCCTCACCTGGGGGAGCGCGAGCAGCTTGATTGGCAGCGCGGAGAGGTCGAGTGGGGGGCCCAAGACCCCCCGTGCAGACAGCATCATCGCGGGGGGGGGGGGGGGGTAGGGGAGACGGGGGTTGGGGAGAGGGGGGGGGGGCGACGGCCGCTGAGGGGAGGGGGGGTGGGGGGGTAGGGAGAGGGGGGGGTTGTCGTGGGGGGGGAGTAATTAATTTAATCCACGTGAGGCCCCCCGCGGAGGTGGCTCAAGGAGAGCCGCTTCACCCCCCCCCAACCCCCACGTCGCCCCCCACCCACCCACCTCGCAGCCAGCTAAGCGAGACTCGCGTAACGCGGGATAACGGCCGGTGTTACCGGAGGGTAACGCGGGGTAACGCGGGGTAACGACGGGGTTTACCGGAGGGGTAACGGCGGGTTAACGGAGGGGTAACAGAGGGGGTAACGGTGGGGGTAACGCGGGATAACGGCGGGGTTACCGGAGGGGTAACTGAGGGGTAACGGCGGGGTAAAGGAGCGCGGTCAGTCCTCGCTGACGCCGCGAGCGCGACTGAAGAGGGCGGCGCGGCTCGTGCCGATATATTTAGGTGCCACCCCACCTCCCCCCCACCACCTCCCCCCCACCACCACCCCCCAACATGGCTCCTCCCGCGGGGGGGGAGGGGTAGAGCGAGGGGATCAAGTGTCTCCCGCGTGCGGCAACGGGAGGGGGGGCAGGGGGGGGGAGGTCCACCCTCCCCGCGACACCTGCTCCCCTTTGTCAGTGGAAGCTGACAGGGAGTCCGCGAGCCCCTCCCCCGCGAGCCCCGCCCCTCCCCCGCGAGCCCCGCCCCTCCCCCGCGAGCCCCGCCCCTCCCCCGCGAGCCCCGCCCCTCCCCCGCGACCCCCGCCCCAGCTGTTCCCTCCCACGGCGAGGAATCGTCTCAAATTCCACCCCCACCCAACCTCATCGCCACTGACACCGTCCCATCACCACATCATCACATCGCCATCACTATCACCACATCACCATCAACATCACCATCAGCACATCATCATCAACATCACCATCACCACATCATCACATCGCCATCATTATCACCACATCACCACATCAACATCGCCATCACTGTTACTATCACCACATCACTATCATCACATCACCACATCATCACATCGCCATCACTATCACCACATCACAATCACTATTACCACATCACCACATCAACATCGCCATCACTATCACCACATCACCAGCACTGTGATTTTCCTATCACCACATCACCATATCACGATTACTGTTACTATAATATCACTATCATCACCACCTCACCATCACCACATCACTATGGCGACTCCATCACCATCACCACATCGCCATCAGGATGACCACCACCACATCACCACATCATCCACACCACATCATCCACACCACATCACTAGAACATCCCTAAACTGAACATTTGTAAAGAAGAGCTTCATAGCTCACCGGATTTCTCCAGAATAAATAAAGATTATTGATTCTGAAAATATTACCATGACATCACCATCACTGAACCACAACACCACGTGACCCCTACATCACCGCCCCCGCCCCTTCCCTCGACAACAGATGGCCCCGCCCCCGGGCCAAGGCGACCCCCTCCCCTATCAGCCCCTCCCCCATAGCCCCTCCCCCATCAGCCCCTCCCCCATCAGCTCCCTCCCCCACAGCCCCTCCCCCATCAGCCCCTCCCTCCCCCATCAGCTCCCTCCCTCACCCACAGCCCCTCCCTCCCCCATCAGACCCCTCCCCCATTAGCCCCTCCCCCATCAGTCCCCACCCCCCATCAGCCCCCTCCCCCAAAATCTCCCTTCCCAAATCACCCCCCTCCCTCCGCTCCCTCCCTCCGCCCCGCGTCTCGAGACCCCCTCGCACCCCCCACGCTGCCCGCGACCCCCGCGTCTCGACGCCTTCATCGGGCGCAGTGACCCCCCCCCTCCTCCACCTCTTCCCCCAGCCCCTCCCCTACCCGCTCTGGCACCAAAGCCACGCGAACCCAGGTTTGTGTGGGGTGATGAGTGTGGTGTGTGTCAATGTGGTGAGTGCGGTGGGTGTAGTGTGTGTGAGTGCGGTGAGTGTGGTGTGGGTGCGGTGGTGAGTGCAGTGTGTGTGAGTGAATGTGGTGAGTGAGTGAGTGCGGTGGGTGTAGTGTGGTGAGTGTGGTGTGTGTGAATGTGGTGAGTGTGCGCGGTGGGTGTAGTGTGGTGAGCGTGGTGAATGTGGTGTGGGTGAATGTTGTGAGTGAGTGAGTGCGGTGGGTGTAGTGTGGTGAGTGTGGTGTGTGTGAATGTGGTGAGTGAGTGCGGTGGGTGTAGTGTGGTGAGTGTGGTGTGTGTGAATGTGGTGGGTGAGTGAGTGCGGTGGGTGTAGTGTGGTGAGTGTGGTGTGAGTGAATGTGGTGGGTGAGTGCGGTGGGTGTAGTGTGGTGAGTGTGGTGTGTGTGAATGTGGTGAGTGAGTGAGTAGAGTGCGGTGGGTGTAGTGTGGTGAGTGTGGTGTGAGTGAATGTGGTGGGTGAGTGAGTAGAGTGCGGTGGGTGTAGTGTGGTGAGTGTGGTGTGAGTGAATGTGGTGAGTGAGTGCGGTGGGTGTAGTGTGGTGAGTGTGGTGTGTGTGAATGTGGTGAGTGAGTGAGTGAGTAGAGTGCGGTGGGTGTAGTGTGGTGAGTGTGGTGTGAGTGAATGTGGTGAGTGAGTGAGTGCGGTGGGTGTAGTGTGGTGAGTGTGGTGTGAGTGAATGTGGTGAGTGAGTGAGTGCGGTGGGTGTAGTGTGGTGAGTGTGGTGTGTGTGAATGTGGTGAGTGAGTGAGTAGAGTGCGGTGGGTGTAGTGTGGTGAGTGTGGTGTGAGTGAATGTGGTGGGTGAGTGAGTGCGGTGGGTGTAGTGTGGTGAGTGTGGTGTGAGTGAATGTGGTGAGTGAGTGAGTAGAGTGCGGTGGGTGTAGTGTGGTGAGTGTGGTGTGAGTGAATGTGGTGGGTGAGTGAGTGTGGTGGGTGTAGTGTGGTGAGTGTGGTGTGAGTGAATGTGGTGAGTGAGTGAGTGCGGTGGGTGTAGTGTGGTGAGTGTGGTGTGAGTGAATGTGGTGGGTGAGTGAGTGCGGTGGGTGTAGTGTGGTGAGTGTGGTGTGAATGAATGTGGTGAGTGAGTGAGTGAGTGCGGTGGGTGTAGTGTGGTGAGTGTGGTGTGAGTGAATGTGGTGGGTGAGTTAGTGCGGTGGGTGTAGTGTGGTGAGTGTGGTGTGTGTGAATGTGGTGAGTAAGTGAGTGCGGTGGGTGTAGTGTGTGAGAGCGTGGTGTGTGGGTGAATGTGGAGAGTGAGTGCAGTGAGTGCAGTGTGTGAGTGTGGTGAGTGTGAATGTGGTGAGTGAGTGCGGTGAGTGTAGTGTGTGCGAGAGCGTGGTGCGTGGGTGAATGTGGTGAGTGAGTGCGGTGGGTGTAGTGAGTGTGGTCAGTGTGGTGTGTGTGAATGTGGTGAGTGAGTGTGGTGTGTGTGAATGTGGTGGGTGAATGTGGTGAGTGAGTGCGGTGGGTGTAGTGAGTGTGGTCAGTGTGGTGTGTGTGAATGTGGTGAGTGAGTGTGGTGTGTGTGAATGTGGTGGGTGAATGTGGTGAGTGAGTGCGGTTTTCACGTGAATACCAATTGTCCACGTGTCCCGCGCTCGCGTCGCTCGCATTGATTGGAT
Organism: Lampetra fluviatilis; assembly: GCF_964198595.1. Lineage (NCBI taxonomy): Eukaryota > Metazoa > Chordata > Hyperoartia > Petromyzontiformes > Petromyzontidae > Lampetra > Lampetra fluviatilis. The sequence goes on along the minus strand of NC_136309.1, from coordinate 6,442,648 downwards.
TGCTCTCTGTTGGGGGTAAAACTAATTACAGACGGGGGGGGGGATAATAGAGGACGGGTTATTGAGATGAAATATCGATGCGAGGCATATATCGTCATCGCGAGACATGGCAAATCTACCGCTGGATGAAGGCTTCACGTGGACGTCACAATCTCTCACGGGTCCGACGATGCCCCAATCTATCTCACGAATTGCAAAGGGTTCGCCTGTTTACGATCCAGCCTCGATGTAGTCAGGATGGATTGTGTGAGGAGCTCACAAATCATTGAGAATCTGTACACGGTCCCCCATCATCGGTGAAGCTCCGCTGGCAGGCGAGGCTGCGTTGCCTGGGTCGCGTCGCCCGCATGCCCAGCCACAGCGTCCCGAAGCGGCTTCTGTTTGGCCGGGCAGAGGGGGCTAAAGGGGCACGCACAGGCTGGAGAAGAGACGGAGCTCATGCGGTCGAGAGGGATGCGGAGCCGAGTGGATCTGCTGATGACCGGACAACCAGCGGTGCCAAGATCGACCTCTGCGGAAGAGGAGGCTCGTGAAGGACGCTGCCAGGGCAGTTGGAGGCAGTCGCCCTCCCACAACAACGACGGATGGCGGAGGAGCGAAGCTCACCACGCGAAGCTGCGTCAAGCGGGGAACCCACGTCGAACAGGAAGGGTTCTTACCGATAAACATCTGCAGGCCGTTGACCAGCATTGATTTGGTAACTGCAAAGCCTGACCGACTCTGCGAACGAGACGCAGATTTCAAAAGCCGTCCAGAGTTTTGCTTGCGTTTTGAACCCTTGCCGCTGGCATGCACACCTCCACAAGGCAGCGTGGCTGATGCGATGTGTAACGAATATTTAGTTCACGTGGACGGACGGACATGGGAAGGAGGCGGATTTGCCTGCCGATTCGGTATTATTCGTCGGACACCCTGTCGTGAGGCAGAGAGAGAGAGGTAGGGAAAGACAGGGACGCGGCCACAAAGACAAATATCTCCCGTTCTATAGACTTGAAAGACTTTTGAGGAAAGTGCTGTTAGCGAGCACCTATGAAGGCGAGAACGGCACAACGAGTATGGCTGGGTAGCCAGGCGCCACGCCCGGCCGCCTTTGTCTCCCCAGTGGCGATGTTTACACACCGCACCAGGCACTTCATTTTTAACGCTGAGTCGACCTAGGGGAGGGCCGGAGGGCCGGTTCAGATCATCGTCACCCGGTGTTGACCTTGACGTGAATCGAACATCGGTTCGCCGGGTTCGTAGCGCAGCGCGCCAACCCGCGGCACTGCCGCTCGGCTGGAGGGTCAGACACGGGGCGGAGAGGTTCACGTCCACAAGTTAGCACGGCGCACAGCGGGGGGCAGGCGCCGCATTGCCCCCAACCCGCGTCCCCCTGATCCCCCTCCTCCACCTCCTCCACCTCCCTCCTCCTCCTCCTCCCCCCCTCCTCCTCCCTCCACCACCTCCTCCTCCTCCCCCCAAACCCGTGCCCCCCACGAGGGTCGCGATGTTTATTTGACAGAGGCCGCCCCGGGCCGCATGCCCAGTTGCGACCCCTATTAACCGGGGTCAATTAGCCGGAACCCCGGAGGGAGGGGGGGGGGCGTGTGGGTGGTGGGGTAGGGGCTG
>NC_136309.1:6393143-6440840 GCF_964198595.1 Lampetra fluviatilis | reverse complement strand
CACACACACGTGTACACACACATGCACACGTGTACACACATAGACGTGTACACACGCGTGTACACACACACCGCTTGTACACACGCGTGTGCACACACACGCGTGTACACACACACACGCGTGTACACACACACACGCGTGTACACACACACGTGTACACACACACACGCGTGTACACACACGTGTACACACACACACGCTTGTACACACACACACGTGTACACACACGTGTACACACACACACACACGCGTGTACACACACACACACACGTGTACACACACACGTGTACACACACACACGTGTACACACACACGTGTACACACACACACACGCGTGTACACACACACGTGTACACACACACGTGTACACACACACACGCGTGTACACACACACACGTGTACACACACACGTGTACACACACACACGCGTGTACACACACACACGTGTACACACACACGTGTACACACACCCACGTGTACACACACACACATACACACGTGTACACACACACACGTGTACACACACACACACGTGTACACACACACACGTGTACACACACCCACGTGTACACACACACACATACACACGTGTACACACACACACACGTGTACACACACACACGTGTACACACACACACGTGTACACACACACACGCACCGTTGTGTGCCGTGCTCCGCGCACCGCGTGGCCCCGAGGTGGCCGCCGGAGTGAGGCTCCCACAGCCGTCGCGTCTCTCTCTCCCGTCTCTCCCGTCTCTCCCGTCTCTCTGTGCCGCTCTCCGTCTCTCCGCCTCACCCCCCCCCCTGCCCGCACCCCACTCCCTCTCTCTCTTCTCCTCTCTCCACCGTCCCTACCCCTCTCCCTACCGCTCGGCTTCTCTTCCCCCCCGTCTCCTGTCCCCCCGTGTCCTTCCCTCCGAGCTCTGCCTCTCTTTCTCTCCTATATCCCCACTCTCTCTTTTTTTTAAGAGGAGAGATTATTTATTTTAAGTAAAAACCGCAGTCCCGGGGTTCATTCTCTCTCCCCTCTCTCCCTCCTCTCTCTCTCCTCTCTCTCTCCCTCTCCTTTTTTACGATCAGTGGAAACAAGAAGATGCTCGGTGTAGTCGGCACTTTGCTTCGGTCATCATTTCGTAATTTTGTTTTCCTTCTTTCTCTCCCTTCCCCCTCCTCATCTCGCTTCACCTTCCTCCCCGCTCACCAATGTTTTATTCTGCCCTCTTCCCGCTCACCACTCGCGCTCTCGTTTCCTTATCCTCGCTCTCCCCTTGCTCTCTCTCTAGCGACCTCTCTCTCTCTCCGCACCTCTGCTGTATCACCCTTCCATCCTTTCCTCTCTCTCTCTTTCATTCCGTCTCTCCACCTATCCCCCCCGCTCTCCGCACCCCCCCCCCCCACCGTTCCTTGCCCCCCACCCGGCTCTCTCTCTCTCCACCTCTCCCCCACCTCCCCCTGCCTCATGCCCTCCTCTGTCTCCCCGCACACGTCCCGTGACTCTTGCGCCTCCGCCACCTCAACTCCTGCGTTTCACCCAGGTGCCCAACCTCGTAACCATCGTCATCGTCATCATCATCATCATCGCCAGTCCACCATCATAATACCCAATCATCATCAGCGTCATCAATAATCATCATCAGCAAGCAAGCATCGTCGATAATGCGCAATTCCCAACACCCCCCCCCCCACCACCTCCTCCACGCCCCCCCCCCCCCTCTATACCCCTCGCTTCAGGTTTCACAGGAGACTGGTGCCCCCCACCCCACCCCGTGTCTCCTAGAGCCCCCCACCCCACCCCGTGTCTCCTAGAGCCCCCCACACTCTCCCCGTGTCTCACCAGGCCCCCTCCTCTCAAGCTCACGCGATCGATTGAAGAATTCTTCCACCCGGGTGTGGGGACAGAAATCGGGGGGGGGGGGGGGGTAAGAGCGAGGGAACTTTGAGCCCCTCCCCTTTAGCCCCCTCCCCCCCCCAGCATGGCGCGGTAATTGCTTGTTTGCCTCATTAATTGTGAGTCTCTCCACGTCTCTGACCAAGTCAGTCCCCTCCACCCACCCCGACCTGAGATCCCTTCCCACAGTCGCAATCAGCCGGAGACTGTCGTGTCAAGTATTGACCATTGCTTAATCAGCAACACCCCACGTGACCAATTTCACCCATCCGCACACTCACTCACACTCACTCACTCACACTCACTGACCCACACACACTCACACACACTCACCCGCACACACACCCTCACCCACACACACACCCTCACACACTCACACACACTCACACACACTCACTCACCCTCACTCACCCTCACACACACTCACCCACCCACACTCATCCACCCACACTCACACACACTCACTCATCCTCACACACAAAGATCCCCCGTATAGCCTTAACAGACGGTAGGGGCAAGTGCTGTTAGCGAGCACCTATGAAGGCCGGCACGGCACACGAGGGGGTGGGTGGCCAACACCACGCCCGACCGCCTTTGTCTCCCCATTGTCCATGTTTTTACACACTGCACCAGGTATTCATTTTAGGCTGAGTCAACCTAGGGGAGGCCCAGAACCGATTCAGATAATCGTCACCGGTGTTGGACGTGAGCGGGCATCGAACTCGGTTTGCCGGGTTCGTAGCGCAGCGCGCTAACCGCTACACCACCGCTCCTCACACACATACACCAACCCTCACACACACCCTCACACACACCCTGACACACACACACACCAACCCTCATACACACCCTCACACACACACACCAACCCTCACACACCCCCTTACACACACACACCAACCCTCACTCACACACACCAACCCTCACACACACCCTCACACACACCCTCACACACACACCAACACTCACACACACACACCAACCCTCACACACACCCTCACACACACACACCAACCCTCACACAAACCCTCACACACACACACCAACCCTCACACACACCCTCACACACACCCTCACACACACACACCCTCAAACACACCCTCACACACATACACCAACCCTCACACACACCCTCACACACATACACCAACCCTCACACACACACACCAACCCTCACACACACACACCAACCCTCACACACACCCTCACACACATACACCAACCCTCACACACACACCAACCCTCACACACACACACACCAACCCTCACACCAACCCTCACACACACACACCAACCCTCACACACACCCTCACACACACCCTCACACACACCGTCACCCGCACTCACCCTACACTACCATGTCGACCTCTGTGCGCTCCTCCATTCCCCCCCCCCGCTCCGATTCAGAAACAAAATCCCGTGATGCATGTTGTGCATAGATTTCGTTCAAAGTTGCATAAGTAAAACAAGCCCCGCCCCTAACCAACCCCCCCGCCCGCAAGCCCCGCCCCCACGTGACCCCGCCCCATCCCAGACAGTGCCTCAATGGTGATAGTGATGAGAATGATGATGATGATGATGGTGGTGGTGGTAGTGATGAGAATGATGATGATGGTGGTGGTGGTAATGAGAATGATGATGGTGGTGGTGGTAGTGATGAGAATGATGATGATGGTGGTCGTAGTGATGAGAATGATGATGATGGTGGTCGTAGTGATGAGAATGATGATGATGGTGGTGGTGGTGGTAATGAGAATGATGATGGTGGTGGTGGTAGTGATGAGAATGATGATGATGGTGGTCGTAGTGATGAGAATGATGATGATGGTGGTGGTGGTGGTAATGAGAATGATGATGGTGGTGGTGGTAGTGATGAGAATGATGATGATGATGATGGTGGTGGTGGTAGTGATGAGAATGATGATGATGGTGGTCGTAGTGATGAGAATGATGATGATGGTGGTGGTCGTAGTGATGTCGATGGTGATAGTGATGAGAATGATGATGATGACGGTGGTGGTGGTAGTGATGAGAATGATGATGATGGTGGTCGTAGTGATGAGAATGATGATGATGATGGTGGGGATAATGTCGATGGTGATAGTGATGAGAATGATGATGATGGTGGTGATGATGATGGTGATAGTGATGAGAATGATGGTGGTGGTGGTAGTGATGAGAATGATGATGATGGTGATAGTGATGAGAATGATGATGATGATGGTGGTGATGTCGATGGTGGTAGTGATGAGAATGATGGTGGTGGTGGTAGTGATGAGAATGATGATGATGGTGATAGTGATGAGAATGATGATGATGATGGTGGTGATGTCGATGGTGGTAGTGATGAGAATGATGGTGGTGGTGATAGTGATGAGAATGATGATGATGATGGTGGTCGTGATGTCGATGGTGATAGTGATGAGAATGATGATGATGGTGGTGGTGATAGTGATGAGAATGATGATGGTGGTTGTGATGTCGATGGTGATAGTGATGACGACGGTGACGGTGGTGGTGATGGTGGTGATGGGGAGGGATGTGTATTTTGGGACACGTGACGTCCGTCACAATGTGGGGGTCACGTGGCACGGGGCTGAAAGAGCGGCGACCGACAAATCGAGACCGCGAACGCCCCCCCCCCGCCCCCCGCGACCCCTCTCTGGGGGTTTACCTCCTCCCCCACACCCCCCACACCCCCACACTCCCCCCACACACCCCCCACACCCCCCCACACCCCCCACACCCGACTCACACTGCTACTCCCACCCACACCCAATTACACACCTCCACCAACCTTCGCTCTCGCGTTCACCCAACCCCCACTTTGACCCCACCCTGACCTCCACCCACACTCCGACATCGCCCCCGCTACCCCCCCCCCCCCACATCATTCCAGGTGACCCCCTCCCCACCCCACGGTCACGTGCGGAGGGGAGGGGCTGCGGGGGATCTCTCCCTCTCTCGGTGCCCATTCATCACCGGACTGCCCTTGCGTGGATGAAGGTCGCGGCACGGGGAAGAAGCGAGGGGGGAGGGGGCATGGGGAGATGGGGGAGGGGGGCGCTGGGTAATGGGGGGGGGGGGTTTTCTCACCCATTCTGCGACAAGCAGAATCGACTTGCGAGCTGGATCGTGACCCTGATCCGTGACCATCGCATGGCGGGAGCGGTGGGACGGCGGTGAAGCGACTCTGTGTAACCGTGATAGCGCTGTGATAGGGCCATCGCCCGAAATGTGTCGAGTGATAGGTGGGGTGGAGCAATGCGGCGACTGACCGATCAATACTGACCGGTCAAATTTGATCAACAAGCCGCTCAGTGGGTTCGGCCGTAAGGCTGTGGCCTTACTAGAACAAAAATATATAATGGGCGACGTTTCGGGCAATGAGTCTTCTTCGGTATCTCTGGGATTCCTCGCGGCCAGGTTGTGGAACTTTGTCTCGTTGTGCGCAGCGTGATTCACGTCGGTAACCGCATGAAAAACCGGTTAAAACCAGTTATCCACTTGCCGCGCGTACGTGAATGTCTCGCATTGGCAGCATGCACTCCGACAAGCTTGCAGGCGACATGGACCAGGCGGTGGCTACAGCCGCCGTGCGGTTTGTACGTTGGCGCCATTCGTGACTCGCGTTCCGCTGGGCTCGAAATCCAGCATCCTGATAGCAGCGGTCAGCGGGTCTGAAAACTACGGTGACCGGGCCCGAGGGTCATGAGGTCACTCCAACCCCCCCCAGCCCCCCCCCCCCCACGGTGTGAACCGCCTGAGAATCGATTCAGATATCGAACCGCGTCGATCATCGCAAGAGTTGCTGGTGGGGGCGGCGTGGGGTGTTGGGGGAATTGTTCCGCGCGCGTGACTCGTGACAAACGGATGAGAGAAGTAACAACACGGATTACACCCCCCCCCCGCACCCTCCCCATCAGCCCCGCCCCTCCCCCTGCGCGTACCAGCCCCGCCCCCCTCGGCACGAGCGCGCGCATCAGCATTCAGCGCCGTCTGCTGCAGCAGCGGAGCCGCGGTGATGGAGAGGGGCGGGTGAGCGGGGGATCTCGAGCAATGGTGGGGCGGGGGGGAGGTAAAGGCGGGGGGGGGGGTAAAGGCGGGGGGGGGGGGGGTGTAAAGGCGGGGGGGGGGGGGGTGAACGCGGGGGGGGGGGGGTAAAGGCGGGGGGGGTCTCCCCCTGCCGATCCATATTCAACCCCGCCCCTCCACTCCGAGCTGCATCCCTCTCACTCCATGCCATTACTCCTCGGACTCAGAGATCGATAGACTCACACAGAGACCCATAGACTCACACAGAGACCCATAGACTCACACAGAGATCGATAGACTCACACAGAGACCCATAGACTCACACAGAGACCCATAGACTCACACAGAGACCCATAGACTCACACAGAGACCCATAGACTCACACAGAGACCCACAGACTCACACAGAGACCCATAGACTCACACAGAGATCGATAGACTCACACAGAGACCCATAGACTCACACAGAGACCCATAGACTCACACAGAGACCCATAGACTCACACAGAGACCCATAGACTCACACAGAGACCCACAGACTCACACAGAGACCCATAGACTCACACAGAGACCCATAGACTCACACAGAGACCCATAGACTCACACAGAGACCCATAGACTCACACAGAGACCCATAGACTCACACAGAGACCCATAGACTCACACAGAGACCCACAGACTCACACAGAGACCCACAGACTCACACAGAGACCCACAGACTCACACAGAGACCCATAGACTCACACAGAGACCCATAGACTCACACAGAGACCCATAGACTCACACAGAGACCCATAGACTCACACAGAGACCCATAGACTCACACAGAGACCCATAGACTCACACAGAGACCCATAGACTCACACAGAGACCCACAGACTCACACAGAGACCCACAGACTCACACAGAGACCCATAGACTCACACAGAGACCCATAGACTCACACAGAGACCCATAGACTCACACAGAGACCCATAGACTCACACAGAGACCCATAGACTCACACAGAGATCGATAGACTCACACAGAGACCCATAGACTCACACAGAGACCCATAGACTCACACAGAGACCCATAGACTCACACAGAGACCCACAGACTCACACAGAGACCCACAGACTCACACAGAGACCCACAGACTCACACAGAGACCCATAGACTCACACAGAGACCCATAGACTCACACAGAGATCGATATACTCACACAGAGATCGATAGACTCACACAGAGACCCACAGACTCACACAGAGACCCATAGACTCACACAGAGACCCATAGACTCACACAGAGACCCATAGACTCACACAGAGACCCATAGACTCACACAGAGACCCATAGACTCACACAGAGATCGATAGACTCACACAGAGACCCACAGACTCACACAGAGACCCATAGACTCACACAGAGACCCATAGACTCACACAGAGACCCATAGACTCACACAGAGACCCATAGACTCACACAGAGATCGATAGACTCACACAGAGATCGATAGACTCACACAGAGACCCATAGACTCACACAGAGACCCATAGACTCACACAGAGACCCATAGACTCACACAAAGACCCGTAAACTTACACAGAGACCAACAGACTCACACAGAGATCCATAGACTCACACAGAGACCCATAGACTGACAAAAAGACCCATAGACTGACACAGAGACCCACAGACTCACACAGAGACCCATAGACTCACACAGAGATCGATAGACTCACACAGAGACCCACAGACTCACACAGAGACCCACAGACTCAGACAGAGACCCATAGACTTACGCAGAGACCCGCAGACTCACACAAAGACCCGTAAACTTACACAGAGACCAACAGACTCACACAGAGACCCATAGACTCATACAGAGACCCGTAGACTCACACAGAGACCCACAGACGCACACAGAGACCCACAGACTCACACAAAGACCCATAGACTCACACAAAGACCCACAGACTCACACAGACCCATAGACTCACACAGAGACCCACAGACGCACACAGAGACCCACATACTCACACAGAGACCCACAGACTCACACAAAGACTCACACAAAGACCCATAGACTCACACAAAGACCCATAGACTCACACAGAGACCCGTAGACTCACACAGAGACCCATAGACTCACACAGAGACCCACAGACTCACACAGAGACCCATAGACTCACACAGAGACCCACAGACGCACACAGAGACCCACAGACTCACACAGAGACCCACAAACTCACACAGAGACCCACAGACTCACACAGAGACCCGTAGACTCACACAGAGACCCATAAACTCACACAGAGACCCACAGACTCACACAGAGACCCGTAGACTCACACAGAGACCCATAGACTCACACAGAGACCCACAGACTCACACAGAGACCCATAGACTCACACAGAGACCCGCAGACTCACACAAAGACCCACAGACTCACACAGAGACCCACAGACTCACACAGAGACCCGTAGACTCACACAGAGACCCATAGACTCACACAGAGACCCACAGACTCACACAGAGACCCGTAGACTCACACAGAGACCCATAGACTCACACAGAGACCCATAGACTCACACAGAGACCCACAGACTCACACAAAGACCCACAGACTCAAAGTCCCACAGACTCACACAGAGACCCATAGACTCACACAGAGACCCACAGACTCACACAGAGACCCACAGACTCAAAGTCCCACAGACTCACACAGAGACCCACATACTCACACAGAGACCCACAGACATAAATATGAGTCGACTCCCCCCCCCCTTGCCCTTCACTGCCCCCCCCCCCCCAATGCCCCTGGGTTACTGGTTCCCACAATCGCATGTCACGCTCAGAGTTGCCGCGTGACGACCCGCACAGCCATTCGAGGCCGATGGAATCGCCGCGCTGCCGAATCGCAAAGCGTCCGTCAGGATCGCGGCTCGTGAGTTGTGCTGCTTGGGTCACGCTCCTACACGCAGGGCAGTGGTGGGGGGCGGGGGGCAGTCTCAGAGCGCCCCACTGACATCTCAACGCATAAGAAAGGGGAATAGTAGTAGGTGTTTACCCTTTTAAACTGGTACAAAACTGACACCCTTATTCAAGGCATCATGTTTTGCAATAACCACAACACAAGTAGTCAAAAAAGCAAACAAAAAGAAGCACACAGACCCACAGGACAGTGCATATTATTATCATGATCAGAGTTGCGTCTTTTTGTTTGCTTTTTTGACTACTTGTGTTGTGGTTATTGCAAACATGATGCCTTGAATAAAGGTGTCAGTTTTGTACCAGTTTAAAAGGGTAAAAACCTACTACTATATTTTGCCACTGGTAAAGGAGATCTCATAGTGAAGAAAGGGGAATACCCCAGTGTCAGCTGTTCCTCTGCAGCTGGCCCAGCGAGAGGGCATGAGTTCGTCCAGTAGCGGGATGATGATCGCTGCTGATGATGATGTTGATGCTGCTGCTACTGCGCCTAATCCTAAGTCGAGTAATTTGCGATGTCATTTTTCAAATTTGGCAAATTCGGAACCGTGACGCCCTGCGATGCGATGGCGCACCCTTGCGAATGACGTCCCTGGACCTTTGACGTCCATTGCGAACCAGCAATCGAATAGCTGAGAGCAGAGGTCGCAACCGGGTACCCGATACCCGTACCCTACCCGATACCAGGCTACCCGTACCCGGCCGGATACGGGTACAGGTAGCCGTTTGCGACCCTGGTGCGGCCGGGTACGGGTACGGGTAGGCAGTGAGTCAATGGTGAGTAACCGTTTGTCACTCATTTCAGGTAGGTTACGAGTACGGGTAGGGAACGGGTACCCGTACCCGGCTGGGTACGGGTACGGGTACCCGTTTGCGACCCTGCTGCGGCCGGGTACGGTACGGGTAGGCAGTGAGTCACTCATTTCGGGTAGGGTACGAGTACGGGTAGGGAACGGGTACCCGTACCCGGCTGGGTACGGGTACGGGTACCCGTTTGCGACCCTGCTGCGGCCGGGTACGGTACGGATAGGCAGTGAGTCACTCATTTCGGGTAGGGTACGAGTACGGGTAGGGAACGGGTACCCGTTTGCGACCCTGGTGCGGCCAGGTACGGGTAAGGAATCAAAACCCGTTTGCGACCTCTGTGAGAGAGGCGTGGGAGGGTGGGGGCGAGTGGTGGAGGGGGGGGGGGGAAGGGCGGGGAGACCCCCCCCCCTCTCCCCCCAGCGCGAACCCAGCACCTCAATTCGTGGTCTCGCTGCGCCCCCTCGCGGATAGCGAGGGCTCATCTCGCGGTGTCGCAGCTGACGGTGTCAGCCTGCCCACCGGTGGGGGGGGGGGGGACCCACGTGGAGGGAGGAAGGGAGGGAGGGAGGGCAGTGCGACTGGTTCGAGATGTGGACTCGTATGGAGGTTTACATATCTGCATAGAGGGACCCGCAGACTCACAGAGGGACCCACAGGCTCTGCAACCCTAACCCGGGGTCGTCGACCAAAGTAACAAAAGGCAAATGTCAAGAGCCGCAATGCACGGGAGTACAAACATTGCGTGACGAAGCAGTTCGTTAAGAGCCGCATGCGGCTTCAGAGCGGCAGGTGACCGACCCCTGCCTTAACCCATAGACTCATACAGAGACCCATAAACTCGCACAGAGACCCGTAGACTCACACAGAGACCCGTAGACTCACACAGAGACCCGTAGACTCACACAAAGACCCATAAACTCGCACAGAGACCCGTAGACTCACACAGAGACCCGTAGACTCACACGGAGACCCGTAGACTCACACGGAGACCCATAGACTCACACAGAGACGCATGGACTCACACAGAGACCCGTAGACTCACACAGAGACCCATAGACTCACACAGAGACGCATGGGCTCACGCAGAGACCCGTAGACTCACACAGAGACCCATAAACTCACACAGAGACCCATAGTCTCACATAGAGACCCATATACTCGAACCCTAAACCATAGACCCACACAGATACCTGTAGACTCACATAGAAACCCAAAGACTAACACTGAGACACATAGACTCACATAGAAATCCATAGACTCACATAGAGACCCATGTACTCTAACCCTACCCATAGGCTCACACAAGTGTAGTGAGTTAACCTGGTCACCACTATAACAAACCCAATCGGATTACATTTATTCTGTGCTGAATTCCAGCTCTGAGAATATGCATGTGTAGTGACACTGAATGAGTCACTAGAGCGCGTGCCGCTGGGAGATTGGTAGACAATTTAGTTATTTTCATTTTTTTTTATTTTTCATCTACGTGACTTTACCGAAAGAACCAAAGAGTATGGTCCTTGCAGTCACGAAAACTTCAAGCCTAGAATGGAATTAGGGGCAGCAGCCCGTTCTACCAGTTGGACCTGTGGCAGAGGTCGCAAACGGGTTTTGATTCCTTACCCGTACCTGTACCCGGCCGCACCAGGGTCGCAAACAGGTGCCCGTACCCGTACCCGGCCGTACCCGTACCCTACCCGGCCGAGTACGGGTATCGGGTACCTGATTGCGACCTCTGGGATGAAGCCATGTTGCAGGCGCTGGTGGGTTGATTCTAGGAACTTGAATTGTGAGAAGAGACAAGACGTTGGGGAATGAGTGACAAACAGTTACTCGCCAGTGACTCACGGCCTACCCGTGCCGGTACCCGGCTGTACCAGGGTCACAAACGGGTACCCGTACCCGGCCGGGTACGGGTAGCCGGGTATCGGGTAGGGTACGGGTATCGGGTACCCGATTGCGACCTCTGACCTGTGGGCACGGCACGGAGCCCTCTCGGGGAGGGGGGGGTCCAGAGGGGTGCGGGGGGCCGAGGACGGAGCCTGGCCACGCTGGGCAGGATAAAAGGCGGGCTCCGACTCACAGTCGGGGCTGCTGCCGTCTGGAGTGGAGCTCGTTGTGGTGCCGTAGTCGTCGTGATCATCGCCCTCGTCAAGCTGTGGGTCTGGCAGCGCGTTGGCTGTCCCAACCCGGTATGTGGTTATCCCCTAAGGCTGTGAAGGCCGGAATAAGAGCGAGTGCCTCCATCTAGTGTCTGTGAATTAATAGACTCGACATGCGGTATCGGTTTGACCGCACACGCGACGAGCATTGCTCTCGTGTGGCAGAGCGGGTGGTAAAGTGCCACCCCTCGACCCCTGCGTGGTGGACCCTGAGGTCACCTGAAGGAGGAGGGTTCTCATGTGGTGGCTCTGTGATGTCCACTTCCGTGGGTTCCAGTCTCTTAAGAACACGGAGGGATCTTCTTCTTGGTTCTTTCGGTAAAGTCACGTAGAAGGGAAATGATACAATAATAAAAATAAAACATAATACTGTAAATACAATTATCACGACGTTTCGGCCACAACGCAAGCAGCCGTCCTCAGGTGAAGAACAGGTCTGTCGGAAAGACAGCGTCTGAAGTTTTAAGCTTTAAATCGAAATTTAACACGGAGGGAGATGGCGATGTCCTCCACACGTGCGCGGGGGGGGGGGAGAACGTTTCCAGAGGCCATCGCTCACCGCGCTCTCACACGAGAGGGACCTTACTGATGAGTTGAAGGCCACCTTCCCCCCCGCCCCCCACCCCACGCCATGTTGGGTTGTGACCATACTTCACCACACCGGGGTTGAGCTATGAAAGGGTGATGGCAGTGATGTGTGTATGGTTTAGAGCAGGGGTCCCCAACTCCCGGGCCGCAGACCGGTACCGGTCCGTGGCCTGTTAGGAACTGGGCCGCACAGCAGCAGGAGGTGAGAGCGGTGAGTCCGTGCGTGTACACACTCTACACACCGCATAGTGGTGAGCGGTGAGTCCGTGCGTGTACACACTCTACACACCGCATCGTGGTGAGCGGTGAGTCCGTGCGTGTACACACTCTACACACCGCATAGTGGTGAGCGGTGAGTCCGTGTGTGTACACACTCTACACACCGCATAGTGGTGAGCGGTGAGTCCGTGTGTGTACACACTCTACACACCGCAAGAGTGGTGAGCGGTGAGTCCGTGCGTGTACACACTCTACACACCGCATCGTGGTGAGCGGCGAGTCCGTGCGTGTACACACTCTACACACCGCATAGTGGTGAGCGGTGAGTCCGTGTGTGTACACACTCTACACACCGCAAGAGTGGTGAGCGGTGAGTCCGTGTGTGTACACACTCTACACACCGCAAGAGTGGTGAGCGGTGAGTCCGTGTGTGTACACACTCTACACACCGCAAGAGTGGTGAGCGGTGAGTCCGTGTGTGTACACACTCTACACACCGCAAGAGTGGTGAGCGGTGAGTCCGTGTGTGTACACACTCTACACACCGCATAGTGGTGAGCGGTGAGTCCGTGTGTGTACACACTCTACACACCGCGTAGTGGTGAGCGGTGAGTCCGTGTGTGTACACACTCTACACACCGCATAGTGGTGAGAGTGGTGAGTCCGTGTGTGTACACACTCTACACACCGCAAGAGTGGTGAGCGGTGAGTCCGTGTGTGTACACACTCTACACACCGCAAGAGTGGTGAGCGGTGAGTCCGTGTGTGTACACACTCTACACACCGCATAGTGGTGAGAGTGGTGAGTCCGTGCGTGTACACACTCTACACACCGCAAGAGTGGTGAGCGGTGAGTCCGTGCGTGTACACACTCTACACACCGCATAGTGGTGAGCGGTGAGTCCGCGCATGGAACCCGCCCCATTATTTTATTATTGACCACTTCCGTCCGCGCCTCTTTCCCGCACTGCGCACTTGTCTCGGTCACAGGTTTGGTAAATCCACAAGCTGCTAGCCCCTAGTAGCCACAATGAGTACAAAACAAACGTCGCTGGAGAGCTTCTTTGAAAAGGGGGAAAGACCCAATGATGACCCCCCCCACCCCCCGGTCCGTGAAAAAATTGCCCTCCACGAAACTGGTCCCTGGTGCCAAAAAGCTTGGGGACCGCTGGCCTGGATCATTATGGGATTGAAGGAGAGCGCACGAACGGGACAGAACAATCCAGACGGACATCGCAAGGGGTCTGGGACAGAAAGGGGGGAGTTGGGGGAGGGGGACAGGGTGGGTGATTAAACAAAACAACTCCCGAGAAAACGTTCCAGTGCCGGGGCCAAGTCTTGTCGCTCCAACGCCTGGGTAGGGTCACCGGGGGGGGGGGGGGGGGAGAGCGAGCGGGAACCCCCCTCTCCACCCCACCAATTCCAACCTCCCCCCACAGCCCCCCCCTACCCCACCTTCACGTCCCCCCCCCCCTCCCCCCTTACCCCTTTGGTCTCAGTTTAGCTACAGACTCCACTCACACCGAGCCCAGGGCAGCGACACGCCTGCATCTTTCATCTGATCCCTCAGCCCTCCGACGCGCCAACCCCCCCCCTTCTGCCCCCACGCCCCCGCCCGCCCACTCCTCTCCCGAGGCTCAGACTTTTGAAAGGGCCGAGAGGTTGTGTGGTGGTCACGCGCCCAGTGGGGGGGGGGGCAGGGGGGGGGGGGCAGGGGGGGGCGGTTAGGATGAGAGGTGGAGGGAGACGAGTGACGCGCTGAGTCAACCTTTGGGCCCCCCCCACATCCCCCACCCACATCCCCCCCCCCACATCCCCCCCCCACATCCCCCCTACCCACATGCCCCCCCCCCACACCCCCCCCACATCCCCCCCACATCCCCCCCCACATCCCCCCCCACATCCCCCCCCCCCACATCCCCCCCCCACACCCCCCCCCACATCCCACCTCCCCCCCCACCCCCCCCCCACATCCCCCCCCACCCACATCCCCCACCCCACATCCCCCCCCACATCCCCCCCCACATCCCCCCCCACATCCCCCCCCACATCCCCCCCCCCACATCCCCCCCCCCCACATCCCCCCCCACATCCCCCCCCACATCCCACCTCCCCCCCCCACCCACATCCCCCCCCCACCCACATCCCCCACCCCACATCCCCCGCCGCACCCCCCCCGACCCCTCCTCCCATGACTCTGACCTGGGAAGCCTCTGGGACTGCATCCGATTCCCATTTCTCGTCTCCACGCCGCGAGGAGTCAGAACGGGGGGGGGGGGGGCAGTCAGGGGGGGGGGGCTCGGAGTGGGGGTGGAGTGGTTGGGGAAACGTGACTCGGCGGAGACAGTGGTGGGTCTGTGACTAACCAACTATCAGGCGCGTGCGGCGTGTGATGGGTAATGCGTCGCATTACAGAAGGGCGCGAGTTTAAGTCTTGGTCTGGGATGGGGGTCGACCCAACCCATCATCATTCCTCTCTTCGGGATCGATAAAGTGACGTACCATTTTGTAGGGAAGTTAACGGCGGTTGCCCTGTGAATATGTACAACCCGCGTCCAGCACGCGGCGCCACATGAACGGCGACGACAGGTGGAGAGTTTGTGTGTGAGCGTGTGTGTCTTTGTTGTCTGTGTGTGTGTGTGGCTAAAGCACAGCACGTTGGCACAGTAGGGGGGCACAGGTGGTGCATCAGCCACTCATCTCAGTCATCTCAGTCTGTCGACCGGTGGCACCTGGGTCTGCCCCGTGACCTCCTGCCAGCGGGCATTCGACACTTCACGTGGCCTCAAGGTGCACATGGCCTGACACAAGCGTCGTGGTGACATCACCGCCACTTAGTGGCGAATAGCGGTTGTTGTTGTTGTTGAGCTCATTGGTTCCTTGATAATTCTGGACACTTTTCAATTGGTGTGCTCCTCCGGCAGGCGAGCCCACGCTGGCCGGGTCATGTAGCCCGTATGCCCAGTCACCGCATGCCCAATCTGCTTCTGTTTGGCCGGAGGGATGGAGCAAAACACGACCCAGAGAAGGGATGGGTTTCTACAGAAGAGATGCGCTGATGCGGTACGGGAGGATGTGGAGCTGAGTGGACTTGCCAAGATCGGTCTCTGTGGGTGAGGAGGCTCGTGGAGGACGCTACTGGGCATTTGGAGGCAGTCGCCCTCCAACAAGAGCGAAGGTTGGAGGAGCGACGCTCACAACAACCAGCGGCGCGTAGGACGGATAAAGCGCAGAGGGAGTCATCTGTACGTGTCGCAGTGGATCGATTCTGAGCGTCACGGCACCAGAATCGAATCGTGCGCGTGCGATTCTGCTATTCCATTTGTCACAAAGTCACAATTCCAGAAACGATTATTTTATTAAAGTTTCGTGGTCAATACAGCGGCACCTCGTGGCTGTTGCACGTCACGCGCGAATACACCACGTGTGACATGCGAATGGTAAAAAACACACATTGCTTCGCCACCACGTGATGCGACGCGTACATCGTGAACTTAATCGATGTCCCCATGGAAGCGCACGCCGATTCACCTCCCAGTCCTCGCTCCCACGACCCTCCCCCTCTCTACCCCCACCCCCTTCAACCCCCCATACCCACGCCGCATACCCCCCTCACCACCCCATCCCCCACTACCCCTCAAGACCCCCCCTTATAAACTCCTCCATCCACCCCCAATACCATTATCGTGGACTTAATTACGCACGACATATCGTAGTATCGCGCACAGCCCCCCCCCCACCCACAGACCCCCCACCCACAGACCCCCACCCACAGACCCCCACCCACAGACCCCCACCCACAGACCCCCCCCCCCACCCCCCTCCCCATGATTGAGCGCGTGCGCTTAATTAAGCGTGGCTCGAGACTCAATTACGGTGATGATTGACAGCGTCTAGTCACGTGCGGCGAATTAATCAGGTGCAGTACTCGGGGGGGGGGGGGGGTTGGGGGGAGGGGGGGTTTGGGGGAGGGGGGGTTTGGGGGGAGGGGGGGGGGTTGGGGGGAGGGGGGAGGGGGGAGGGGGGGGGCTCAAGCCCAGGGACTGCCTGAGCCGTGACCAGACCCCCTGAGTCGGGGTCCCAGGCAGCTCAGGGCTCCCTTGAATCTGGACCCCCGCCCCAGTGCCGGATGATCCTCGTAGCAAGAGTAGCTACGTATTTTGCTACGGGACCCGCACTTTCAAGGGCCCCGCGCTAAATGCTTTCAAGCTATCAATTCCGGTTCAGTGATTCTGCACTTGCTCTATTACTATAGTACTATACTGCCTTCAACTTTTATGAATTACTTTACTGTGCAAGTAAAACATTTACGTGTTTTCATATTTACGCCTGTTTTATTCTTTAAGGGCTCCTTTATAATATATGCTACAGTCCCCGCACCAGCTTAATGCGGCACTGCCCCCCCCCCCCGAGCAAGACGATCCGAGCATTTCCCACGTGGCGATGGTGGTGGAGTCATCACCATTACGCAGACACAGGCGAAGATCCCCCGTGTCGGCACGCATACTGATGGGGCAAGTGTTGTGAGCGAGCAGCTATTAAGGTCAAAAAATTAACCCGTAAAAACAAAGTTTTTCACTATAAATCCTTTATATGCGTGGCGGCTAGAGTCCTCTCGTCCTCTGGCTTGAGATGGCTGCCACCTATGGGTCAGATGATTGCCTGCCACCATTAAGCAATTAAATATAATAATTTTTTTCCTAAAAAGTGTAAAGTTATGCAAAAAAATTTTCACGAAAATAAATTGTCACGCACAACGAGTCTGTGTGCAAAATGTCAGCTCGATTGGATCACGGGAAGTGGGTTAAAAAACGACCAAGAGATTTGCACGGTCGTAAGCGCGCAAGCAAGTAAGCGCGCAAGTGAACTTAATATAAAGGATTTAAAAAGCACATCCGTTAATCCCGCTGTGGCGTTGAGAGTATAAACTAATGGAGGGTCATTGCCAGAAACGTCACTTATTAGAGACATTGTTTTCACTTTTACAGGCCACAGTGTGGTTTACAAAAACACCCGTCCAGGTGTCAATCGTCATTGACGTCAACCGTGGCCGATGATGATCAAACTCAGGTCCTCGGGTGACCTTGGATGACACGCAGATGATGTTATGCGTCGAGGAGGAGCCGCACCCTGGCTCGCCAGGAGAGGACGGTACAAAAACGCGTGTGGGATCATCTCAATCTGTGCCGCACTCACTTCCACCCGCGGGCCGGAGTCCAGCAGGAGCCGCACGTCTGGCTCTGGAAAGTGGACGAATTGCCATCATGTTTCCATCTGTACGGGGATAGAGCGTTTCTCCCTTTCGCGCCAGTGGGTTTTCTCGGGGCGCGCCGATTTCCTCCCGCGCGTGTAAACATCTCATCCATTTGGTTGATCAAATCTTGGAATAGCAACTCGATGTCGTAGTCGCAGCAGCATCAGGAGCCTCCTGGTTAAACACTCATTTGACTCCGACTGGCTCTTGGAGATGAATTATGATTAGTATCACTGTCTTAGGGGCCGTCCATAAATGACGTCACGCGATTTTGGACGATTTTTGACTCCGCCCCCCTCGTCACACGGCGGCACAAAAAGTCAGACCCCCCCCCCCTCAAATATGACGTCACAAAGCTCTGCCTCCCCCCCCAAAACCATATTTCCATTTTGAAAGTTAAACATGCTTCAAATCACTTTAAACTATTGTCATTGTAGTACGTATTTAATGTGGCGCTGCACTAAGATGTTGTAGGAGTGTTGTCATAACAATGAGTGTTGTTATAACTATTCTATATTTATTTAAATTTGCGCATGTTGATGTGACGTCACATTCCTCAACCCCCCCCCCCCCCGTCGTCACACATCGTCACAAAAATCTGACCGCGCCCCCCCCTAGGTGCGTGACGTCATTTATGGACCGCCCCTTAGTATCACTGTCTTAGTATCACTGTCATCATCATCATCGCCGTCGTCGTCGGTGCCACCCGAAGTGGCACCCGCCCGCCCCGGTTCTCCATTACACTGCGTGGCCAGCCACGTGACACGAGCCAGGTGCCCGCTGATTGGCTCAGCCGCCACGCGGCTCGCATGGTGGCACCGACGACGACGAAGACGCCGCGGCTCGTGAAAACGACGACTTCCTGTGCCGCCTGGGGCAGCACCGCCTTCTGCTGTGGCCCGTGGACTACAACAGGATGAAGCCGTCACTGTATACAGTATATCAGTGTATTACTGCACACAGTACATTCGCGGGGGGGGCGGGGTGGGGCCGGGGTGGGGGGGGTGATTTGTCGTCTCATTGTGAATTCTCCACGAGTCCATCATCGTCACAATCACAGCTGCTGCGGCGGCTGCGGCCCGGGGAGGAAATTGACTTCGTGCCCCGCGGAGAGAGAGAGAGGGGGGGTGGGGATGGGCACAAATCAACATCTCCTTCTCCTCCACCACCACCTCCACCACCACCACCTCCTCCCTCCTCTACCGAACTCCTCCCAACCCCTCCTCCCTCCACCTCTATTCAATTTGCTATTTAATTTCTCTCTCTCCTTGTTTCTCTCCCCCCCCCTCTCTCTCTTCTGTCTCGTCTCTAATTTACGACTCTCTCTGTCTCTCTGCTCCCCTTTGCTCTCCCTCATCGTCTGAGCTCGAGGCTACCTCCACCCCCCCCTTCCCTACACTCCGAGGCTCCGATTAAATCCCCCGTCCACTCTTATAGGGTGGACGGGAAGTCCATAGAGCCCCATAGGCATCAATGAGTCACGTTGAGGTTAGGGGACACGTGGGGTATAGGGACTTTCCGCCCACTCTCAACACCGAGGAGAGATCGCCCCCCCCCCGTCCTCCCTCCTCGTTCCGCCATCCAGACATGGGGGGGGGGGGGGGTTCGGTGAGGATCGGTGACGCGAGGTGGCGCCACAAGACCACGGACTCTGTCTCCCCGTCTCTCTGTCTCACTGTCTCTGTCTCCCCGCGTCTCTCTGTCTCTCTGTCTCACTGTCTCACTGTCTCTCTGTCACTGTCTCTCTATCTCTCTGTCTCTCTGTCTCCCCGCGTCTCTCTGTCTCTCTGTCTCACTGTCTCTCTGTCTCTCTGTCTCACTGTCTCTCTGTCACTGTCTCTCTATCTCTTTCTGTCTCCCCGCGTCTCTCTGTCTCTCTGTCTCTCTGTCTCCCCGCGTCTCTCTGTCGCACTGTCTCTCTGTCTCACTGTCTCTGTCTCCCCGCGTCTCTCTGTCTCTCTGTCTCTGTCTCCCCGCGTCTCTCTGTCTCTCTGTCTCACTGTCTCTCTGTCACTGTCTCTCTATCTCTCTCTGTCTCCCCGCGTCTCTCTGTCTCTCTGTCTCCCCGCGTCTCTCTGTTTCTGTCTCACTGTCTCTCTGTCACTGTCTCTCTATCTCTCTGTGTCTCCCCGCGTCTCTCTGTCTCTCTGTCTCCCCGCTTCTCGCTTGTCTGTCTCCACGCGTCTCCCGACTCACTCTCTCTGTCGCTCCGTCATTGTGTATGGGAGACGATTCCAAAGCGTTCATTGATTGTTCTTGACAAGCTTAATTACCGCGAATTCATATTTTGTCGCGAAATTAAATCGAAAATTTAATACGAAATGAGAAACAATGATTCCGGGCTGACGACATTTGTTTTGTTTACAAAAAACGGGCGACTCTCCTAGCCCCTCCTCCCCTGTGCCCCTCCCCTGTGCCCCTCTCCTGTGCCCCCCTCCCCTGTGCCCCCTCCCCTGTGCCTCCCTCCCCCTGTGCCCCCTCCCCTGTGGCCCCTCCCCTGTGCCCCCTCCCCTGTGCCCCCTCCCCTGTGCCCCCTCCCCTGTGCCCCCTCCCCTGTGCCCCCTCCCCTGTGCCCCCCTCCCCTGTGCCCCCTCCCCTGTGCCCCCCTCCCCTGTGCCCTCTCCCCTGTGCCCCCTCCCCTGTGCCCCCCTCCCCTGTGCCCCCCTCCCCTGTGCCCCCTCCCCTGTGCCCCCCTCCCCTGTGCCCCCCTCCCCCGCGGGGAGTGCAATGACTCAGAGACGCGCACAGAAAGCAAAGTTAAAGATCTCCCGCATAGCCTTTCACAGGCTGCTGGGGCAAGTGCTGTTAGCCTGCGCCGCTGTCTCCCCAGTGCTCATGTTCAGGACGCGCCCACCGGCGGCTACTCGTTGAAGACAAACACACGCACCATAGAAATGCAGAACCGTCCATTAGCAGGCGCAATCACCATCTATCCACTGCTGGATAAAGAGCTCCCCTAAGCCGCCGCCACCACCCCTCCAGGGGCCCAAGATGTCACCACGATCCACCTCCCCACTCCGTCTCCGCGGTGGCCGTTCCCCAAGGCTCAGGCTGACGCTGTGCGGTGAGAGCACGGGGACACTCGGACCGGAGGAGTTTCATGCGCATGGGTGACCCGGGTCGTCATCACCGCGACAGCGGCGATATACATAGATAGAGCGCAGCCATGAAGAGCGAGGGAGTGGGAGGAGGAGATGATGGGAGAGGGAGGAGATGATGGGAGAGGGAGGAGGTGGGAGGGGGAGATGGTAGAGGCGGGAGGAGATGGGAGAGGGAGGAGGTGGGAGGGGGAGATGGGAGAGGGAGGAGGTGGGAGATGGGAGAGGGAGGAGGTGGGAGGAGATGATGGGAGAGGGAGGAAGGTGGGAGGGGGAGATGGGAGAGGCGGGAGGAGATGAGAGGAGGGAGGAGGTGGGAGGCGGAGATGGGAGAGGGAGGAGGTGGGAGGAGGTGATGGGAGAGGCGGGAGGAGATAAGAGGAGGGAGGAGATGGGAGGATGGGATGGGAGAGGGGAGGGGGTGGGAGATGGGAGAGGCGAGGAGGTGGGAGGGGGAGATGGGAGAGGGAGGAGATGGGAGGGGGAGGGAGGAGGTTGTTTACTTTATAAGCACATTTCAGTTACTCGTCCAAAGTAACGGACACTCACCTGCAAAAAAATAATCCTAAATAATGGCCAAACGGTGCAGACGATCTGTGAACAAACCTGGGACTGATCGGTAAAAAAGGAGGAGGTGGGAGGAGATGAGAGGAGGAGGAGATGGGAGGAGGTGGGAGGAGTTGTAACAACAGCCTTACAAGTAGCAACAGCAGTTGCGATCGCTGTGTCGATAGCATCAGTCGAGACCAGAGGAGCTTCCTCGGGTCGATACGGGGTGCGGGGGAGGTGAGGGTGAGGGTGGAGGGGGATTTGAGAGCCCCCCACCCCATCCTCACCCCCACCCCTCCCTCGCTCACACCTTCACCTCGTCCCTCCCCACGAGTTTGGCACGAGGTTATTTTTACCCCGAGTCCTGTAGCGGGTGACAGTGAGACCGCCACGGGAGCGAGACGGGGAGAGGGGGGGGGGTTGGGGGGGGGACGAAGTCACAAACAGATTTAGGTGAAATTCAGCTCGAGTGGTGGTGATTGTGGTGAGGATGTGGTAGTGTCGTGATGATTTAGTCATGATCGTGGTGATGGTGATGATGTAGTAGTGATGATGATGAAGATGTAGTAGTGGTGATGATGAAGATGTAGTAGTGGTGATGGTGATGATGTAGTAATGATGATGATGTAGTAGTGGTGATGGTGATGATGCAGTAGTGGTGATGATGATGTAGTAGTGGTGATGGTGCAGTAGTGGTGATGGTGATGATGCAGTAGTGATGATGATGTAGTGGTGATGGTGATGATGTAGTTGTGATGATTTTGATGTAGCGATGCTGCAGCGAGGAGCCTGCGATGACATCACAGTTCGTGGCGCGGCTGCACGCGTGCACGTGTGCACGTGAGCGATCTAATTCTAATTTGGTTCAAAAATCCCTCCGGGGAAAAGCGCGGGGTGGTGGGGGTTCAGTGGTTCGCGAGCTACGCTACAAACACGGAGATCTGAGGTGGATTCCTGACCACGGCGCTCACATCAGGAGCGTATATGTGAACGGGCCATGCGCCTCCCGCAGGTTGACTCAGCCTTAAATGAGTACCCGGTGCAGGGTGCAAATATCACCGCTAGGGAGACAAAGACGGCGGGGATTTTGCGCTGTTCCGGCCTTCGTAAAAGTGCCCACGAACAGCGTTTTTTTTTGTTGTTCACAACAGTCTGTTGAGGTATAGGTGTGTGTGTTCATGTGTGTAGGTGTGTGTGTGTTCATGTGTGTAGGTGTGTGTGTGTCCATGTGTGTAGGTGTGTGTGTGTTCATGTGTGTAGGTGTGTGTGTGTTCATGTGTGTTCATGTGTGTAGGTGTGTGTGTGTTCATGTGTTTTCATGTGTGTAGGTGTGTGTGTGTGTTCATGTGTGTTCATGTGTGTAGGTGTGTGTTCATGTGTGTAGGTGTGTGTTCATGTGTGTAGGTGTGTGTGTTCATGTGTGTAGGTGTATGTGTGTGTTCATGTGTGTAGGTGTGTGTGTGTTCATGTGTGTAGGTGTATGTGTGTGTGTTCATGTGTGTAGGTGTGTGTGTAGGTGTGTGTGTGTGTTCATGTGTGTAGGTGCGTGTGTGTTCATGTGTGTAGGTGTGTGTGTGTGTTCATGTGTGTAGGTGTGTGTGTGTTCATGTGTGTAGGTGTGTGTGTGTGTGTTCATGTGTGTAGGTGTGTGTGTTCATGTGTGTAGGTGTGTGTGTGTGTTCATGTGTGTAGGTGTGTGTGTGTGTTCATGTGTGTAGGTGTGTGTGTGTTCATGTGTGTAGGTGTGTGTGTGTTCATGTGTGTAGGTGTGTGTGTGTGTTCATGTGTGTAGGTGTGTGTGTTTGTGTGTAGGCGTGTGTGTGTGTTTGTGTGTAGGCGTGTGTGTGTGTTCATGTGTGTAGGTGTGTGTGTTCATGTGTGTAGGTGTGTGTGTGTTCATGTGTGTAGGTGTGTGTGTGTTCATGTGTGTAGGTGTGTGTGTGTTCATGTGTGTAGGTGTGTGTGTGTAGGCGTGTGTGTGTGTTCATGTGTGTAGGTGTGTGTGTGTTCATGTGTGTAGGTGTGTGTGTGTTCATGTGTGTGTGTGTGTTCATGTGTGTAGGTGTGTGTGTGTGCATGTGTGTAGGTGTGTGTGTGTGCATGTGTGTAGGTGTGTGTGTTCATGTGTGTAGGTGTGTGTGTGTTCATGTGTGTAGGTGTGTGTGTTCATGTGTGTAGGTGTGTGTTCATGTGTGTAGGTGTGTGTGTGTGTAGGTGTGTGTGTGTGTTTATGTGTGTAGAGGGGTGTGTGTGTTCATGTGTGTAGGTGTGTGTGTGTTCATGTGTGTAGGTGTGTGTGTGTTCATGTGTGTAGGTGTGTGTGTGTTCATGTGTGTAGGTGTGTGTGTGTTCATGTGTGTAGATGTGTGTGTGTTCATGTGTGTAGGTGTGTGTGTGTTCATGTGTGTAGGTGTGTGTGTGTTCATGTGTGTAGGTGTGTGTGTGTGCATGTGTGTAGGTGTGTGTGTTCATGTGTGTAGGTGTGTGTGTGTGTTCATGTGTGTAGGTGTGTGTGTTCATGTGTGTAGGTGTGTGTGTGTGTTCATGTGTGTAGGTGTGTCTGTGTGTGACAGAGCATCACACGGCTGCCTATAGGCGCCGTTCCATCACGCGGAAATCACAAGGCCGAGAGGGTGGTGTGGGCTAGGGGTGGAGGTGGTTTTTGGGGGGGGAGGGTGGAGGGGGGCTGTGTTGGTGGTGGTTTTGTGTGGGGGTGAGGTGGGGGAGGGCCCTGTAGGTGGTCGACAGATGACAATCAGAAGCGAAGCTCGCCATCGATGTTCGCCGTGGTCAGGAATTGAACTTAGCCCACCGCTAAGTTCAACCCGCGTGCACGGCTAACATCAGTGCCGAGTGACATCGAAACCGGTCCTGCCGCACCCCACACATAACGCACACTGATTGGCTAAAACAAGCCCCACGTGGTGTAGTATGGCTAAACAACTCCCACGTGGTGTAATATGGCTAAACAACTCCCACGTGGTGTAGTATGGCCAATCAACCCCCACGACACATGGCATGGCCTTCATCGAGCGGTAGATTGACACGGAGCTGTAAACATGACTTTGTTCGTCTTCATTATCCGCCATGATCTACCCACCGCTGGATGAAGCCACGTCGAACAGTCGCTATCTGTCACGTTCCTGCGATGTCACGATTCCATCTCGCACCCCCCCCCCCACACACCCTTCGCTCCCGCACAATCTAAGCGCTCCATCTCCTCGGTGGTTGTCCTCTCGGTGAGCCTTCGGCTACCGGCCATCATCATCATCATCACCGCCATCATCACCATCCTCCTCCTCTTCTCTCCTGGCCGCTGGGGTTGTCAGCTCGTTAAACAAAATAAACCGGTGGATAGAGGGGTAGGCGGGGTAGGTGGGATACAGGGGGAGTGAGGGGGTAGGTGTAGTAGATGGGATAGAGGGGGAGTGAGGGGGTAGGGGGGTACGTGAGATACAGGGGGAGTGAGGGGGTAGGTGTGGTAGGTGAGATACAGGGGGAGTGAGGGGGGGTAGGGGGGTAGGTGGATACAGGGGGAGTGAGGGGGTAGGGGGGTACGTGAGATACAGGGGGAGTGAGGGGGTAGGTGTGGTAGGTGAGATACAGGGGGAGTGAGGTGGGGTAGGGGGGTAGGTGAGATACAGGGGGAGTGAGGGGGGGTAGGGGGGTAGGTGGATACAGGGGGAGTGAGGTGGGGTAGGGGGGTAGGTGGATACAGGGGGAGTGAGGGGGTAGGTGGTACTGAGGCGGGGGGGGGGGGGATCGAAATCCCGGTCGCGCTGCGTATCGACCACGTGTGGAGCGATGTGAAGTGGGGGGGGGGCGGTGTTTGTGAACGATTGAGATTTGGGCTGAGACGTCGATGGGATCCGCAATGGCATGGTTGATCAGGGAGAAGGGGGGGGGGGGGTCTGGAGATGGGGGGGGGGGTCACGCTCTCCCCTCGTCACTCTCCGCCTCGCCTCGTCGCTCCTCGTTAATGGGTCTCACCCCGCCCCCCCCCCCCCTCGGTGCCTCGCTAATCCATCCTCTCCGCAGCTCGGCGAGCCGTGAAATAGCGGGGTCACGGGTCACGCACGCGATGGACGCCGAGACGAGCTCACACACACGCGCAGTTACACACACACACAGTTACACACACACACAGTTACACACACACACGCAGTTACACACACACACAGTTACACACACACATACAGTTACACACACACAGTTACACACACACACACACAGTTACACACACACACAGTTACACACACACACACACAGTTACACACACACACACACAGTTACACACACACATACAGTTACACACACACAGTTACACACACACGCGCAGTTACACACACACACAGTTACACACACACGCAGTTACACGCACACAGTTACACACACACAGTTACACACACAGTTACACACACACGCAGTTACACGCACACAGTTACACACACACAGTTACACACACACACACAGTTACACACACACAGTTACACACACACACAGTTACACACACACAGTTACACACACACACACAGTTACACACACACAGTTACACACACACACAGTTACACACACACAGTTACACACACACAGTTACACACATACAGTTACACACACACACAGTTACACACACACAGTTACACACACACAGTTACACACACACATACAGTTACACACACACACAGTTACACACACACACACAGTTACACACACATACAGTTACACACACACACAGTTACACACACACACAGTTACACACACACACACAGTGACACACACACAGTCACACACACACAGTTACACACAGAGTTACACACACACACAATTACACACACACAGAGTTACACACACGCAGTAACACACACACAGTTACACACACACACAGTTACACACAGAGTTACACACACACAGTTACACACAGTTACACACACACAGTTACACACACACACAGCTACACACACACACAGTTACACACACAGGCACACACACAGGTACACAAAGACAAAGATCCCCCGCATAGCCTTAACAGACTGTAGGGGAAAGTGCTGTTTGCGAGCACCTATAAAGGCCGGCACGGCACACGAGGGGGTGGGTGGCCAACACCACGCCCGGCCGCCTTTGTCTCCCTAGTGGCGATGTGTAGGTACTAATTTGACGCTGAGTCGACCTAGGGGAGTCCCAGTTGAACCGGCCCAGTTGAACTGGCCCAGGACCGGTTTCCAATAATCGCCACTGTCGTTGGGCGTGAGCGGGTATCGAATCGGGGTGGTGAGGTTCGCTAACCATTGCCCTCCACACTCCACACCACAGGCACACAGGCCCGCACGGTCACACCACCAAAACAACAACAACAACAACATTAAGTGGTGGTGGTGATTTCGCTACGTGGCTTGTGCCAGGCTAGGTGCACTTTGAGGCTGTCTCGTGAAGTGTGGAAGGTTGCTGCTGCTGCTGCTCCTGCAAGAAGGCAGGAGGCCACGTGACAGACCCGGGTGCCACGTGTTGACTGACTGAGATGGCTGGCCGATGCACCACCATCACCTGTGCTCCCCTTACTCTCGCCACCACCACCACGACCAACTGAGGGGCAGAGCCGCCCCCCCCCCCTTGTCCCATCACGTGGTTTGGGCTATGGGTGAGGGGAGTTGAGGGGGGGTCGAGGGGGGGGTCCGCCTGCCAAAAAGAACTCATCAAGTGTTTAATCGAATCTTCACTTCTGAGCCTGGCGGCTGGAGATCCGATCACATTCTCCCCCTTTACAATAAAAACATTTTTTTAAAACAAAAAACCCTCGCTCACATTCAAGGAAGACGCGCACCATAACTCGCGCCCATTGTACCGACGACAGCGCTGTTTGCTGCTGGTCCGCTCGGCGACTTTGTCTTGTTGAGCGCCCGTGCTCAGCGCCCGTGTCACCGTGACCGCTCCGCCGAGGTCTCCAAGGCGATGCCGCCACCGGTCGCTGTGCGTGTGGGTGGGCGTCAAGCCCAGAGGCGCTGCAGCTCAGCGCGAACTAAACTCCATCCGTTGCCCATCTGTACGGCGATAGAGCGTTGCCCCCCTCCCCCCCCCGTCGCGCACAAGGCGTGGGGTTTTCTCCGGGTGCTCGGGTCCTCCCCCCCCCCCCCTTCTTCGCGCCCCTCACTTGTCGAACAAACGCAACTCGTCATCAATTGTCAGAAAACCACTCCTCCGTCTCGGCGCCATTCTCGTGGGGGAACGGGGAGCCGGGCGGGGAGGAGGCGGGGGGGGGGGGTGCTAAGGAAGGAGACGGGGGGGGGGGAGGAGGAGAAGGGGGGTGGTACTAAGGAAGGAGACGGGGGAGGAGTAGGCGGAGGGTGGGGCGAGGGGGAGTGCTAAAGAAGGAGACGGGGAGGGGGAGGAGGCGGGGGTGAGGAGGCGGCGGGGGGGGAGGTATTAAGGAAGGAGACGGGGGAAGCGGGGGGAGGGAGGAGACGGGGGGGGGTGCTAAGGAAGGAGCTGCCAGTGCTATTCAGTGGCCTAAAATAAATTGTTTCGCTCCGGATGATCGCTGCAAAGTATGACCTGTGTTTTGATTTAGTGTGCTGATCTTAAAGGTGCATTGAAACATTATAATACTCCGATTGATGCTCCTGCTGTTGTGGAGTGACTCATGCAGCCAGCTATGGCTGCAGGGTTTCGGTGGTACATGTTGTTTATGTCATTTATTGTGAAAATTCCGTCACAGTTCCTATGATCACTGTTTCATTGCTTTCATGGCTTTATTTTGGTGATTTCGAAAAGTTTGTTTGATGGCCTTAATCTAAGTTGTCTTGTTGTTGTTGTTTGACTTGCATCCCACTGGGATTTTTGCACACAGCGTTGGTGTACGGTGCTTTTTCTGCAATATTTTGCTGTCTTTTCTTGGATTTTTTGTTTGCACTCAGTCACATATTCACTTTAAGATGTTTTTTTGTTCATGTTTTTGTTTTTTGTTTGTTGCGGTTGCACCCGATTCAAGAGCCGAATGGCTCACAGGGCTACACCTAATAAATGAACTTGAACTTGAGTGGCGTTGCTGCCTCGTGGCGAGATGGGGGGGGGGTGTGGGCGAGGCGCGTTGAGCCGCTTACTCCGAGGTTCATGAGTGGCACGAATCTCCGTACAAGATTCCTCCGGCGTTCCTCTCGGCGTCTGCAGGCCATTCAACTCACTCGCTTCGCATCCTCCGTCGCATTTCTGTCCCTCCACGTAAGAAGCAAAACGTGTTTTTTTTTCTTTTTGACACATCCCATCAGCCGCACGGCCTTCTGGGAGCCGCGCGATTTCAGCAGCGTTGAATCGACACGGTCACAAACTCTGGAGCGGTTGCGAGAATCGGTGTCCCATCAGCAGAGCCGGGCGGCACGCGTCAACCACAACGTGAGTGGGATCAGAAGGCAGGAACGCATCACGGAGGGCGGGGCGGCAACAAAGCAGACAGAGAGACGCGGAGAGAGGAACTCAGAGGGAAGAGAGAGGGGGGGGGGCAGGGAGGGAGGGAGACGCTCGCTACGACCGCGACCTCTCCCGCGTGAGGAGCGCATGCCCTCACCATCTGCTCTCCCTCCCCATCTCCCAGCAGCAACACAATCCACACTTAACCCAACACTCCCACTGCGCACTCCCCTCCCGCCGTCACGTCCTCCTCCACGCTGCTCCTCCCCCCAGCGCCCTGCTACCCCCCCACCTTCTCATCGCGTCTTCTCGTGCCGAACACGAGAACGCAGCGGCGAGCGAGTTTGCCGGGGTCATTGTTTGAGTGGGGATTGGGATTTGTATTCTATTCGGGGTACCGTGACCCGCGCGAAAGGGGGGTGAGGTGTTGGGCCGAGGGAAAGGAGGGGAATTGGAGGGTGGGGAGGGGGGAAGATTGAGCCGTCGGTAACTATTGACGCGATTCTCATCATACGCGTCCCATCAGACACGCGGTCTTTCCTTCCAGGCCAGTCTCGGCACGCAGCGTCTCATCAGCAGTGCCGGGCCCAGCGCTGCTGAACTTGCTGTTTATTGAGGGCGACGACCCTTGTAAGGGCGACAGAAACTTTTTCTCGCACGCTCCCGACCTTTTAGTGCTCCTCAACGCCCCGGGGAATATCTGCCGAGTCAGTGTCCATGCGTCACAGCACCGCCTGCCAGCCCAGGGCACGTGCAAGGTGGCTCAAACTGGCATTTAATTTAACGGCAATGAGATGTGTTTTTATTTGTTGATTTTTATCTCCTGTGTCTTCTTGTTTTATCGTCGCTGTATTTCCCTGTTCGGCGTTAAACACTTTGCGAGGCATATGCGGTGAGCGGAGTCGTATAAAATGAGCATTCGGGCAGCCTGGGAACAGACACCACCCTCCCTCACTCCCTCCCTCCGCCGGGGAGGGAGGGAGGGCAGCCCTGCCCGGCGCTCCACCTGGTCTCGGGATCTGGCACATCAGCCAGCCACTCGCTCGCTCGCTCACCCACCCACGCACTCACCCGCACACTCACACACCCACCCAGTCACTCACTCACTCACCCGCACACTCACACACTCACACACCCACCCACACACCAACCCAGTCACTCACTCACCCACACACTCACCCACTCACCCAATCACTCCCACTCCCACCCAGTCGCTTACTCACCCACGCACTCACCCACTCACCCACACACTCACACACCAACCCAGTCGCTTACTCACCCACGCACTCACCCACTCACCCACACACTCACACACCAACCCAGTCACTCACTCACCCACACACTCACCCACCCACCCACCCAGTCACTCACTCACCCACACACTCACACACTCACCCACACACTCACACACCCACCCAGTCACTCACTCACCCACCCAGTCACTCACTCACCCACACACTCACACACTCACCCACACACTCACACACCCACCCAGTCACTCACTCACCCACACACTCACCCACTCACCCACACACTCACACACCCACCCAGTCACTCACTCACCCACGCACTCACCCGCGCACTCACTCAAGCTCTGGATCGTTCTTCGCACATCCTCGGCAGACAGAACATCAGCCAGCCACTCACAGGGGGTGGTTGCGACACCGCTATCCCAGCAAGGGGTTTGGTGAGGGTTAGTGCTCGGGTTGGGGAAGTGGTTATAGGTCTGGCTGGGGGTGTAGGGTTGGGGTAGGGGTTAGAGGGGTCTGGTTGGGGGTGTAGGGTTGGGGTACGGGTTAGGGGGGTCTGGTTGGGGGTGTAGGGTTGGGGTTAGAGGGGTCTGGTTGGGGCTGTAGGGTGGGACTGTAGGGTGGGGGTAGGGGTGGGGGTAGGGGTGGTGGTAGGGGTGGTGGTAGGGGTGGGGGTAGGGTTGGGGTTAGAGGGGTCTGGTTGGGGCTGTAGGGGTTGGGGTAGGGGTTAGGGGGGTCTGGTTGGGGGTGTAGGGTGGGGGTAGGGGTTAGGGGGGTCTGGTTGGGGGTGTAGGGTGGGGGTAGGGGTTAGAGGGGTCTGGTTGGGGGTGTAGGGTGGGGGTAGGGGTTAGAGGGATCTGGTTGGGGGTGGGGTTAGAGGGGTCTGGTTGGGGCTGTAGGGGGGTAGGGGTGGGGGTGGGGGTAGGGTTAGGGGGGTAGGGGTGGGGGTAGGGTAGGGGTTAGGGGGGTCTGGTTGGGGGTGTAGGGTGGGGGTAGGGGTTAGAGGGGTCTGGTTGGGGCTGTAGGGGTTGGGGTAGGGGTTAGAGGGGTCTGGTTGGGGGTGTAGGGTGGGGATAGGGGTTAGTGGGGTCTGGTTGGGGCTGTAGGGTGGTAGGGGTGGGGGGGGTAGGGCGGCTAAGTCGACATTGACGGGAGCACGCCTCGTGCAGTCGATACGCGCCTCGCGGCGACACGCGATTAAAACCATCCACCTGTAAAGCACGGGGCGGATCGCGAAAGTCGCGGAGTGGAGTCTGCGAAACACGGAGCGGATTCCGACAAAGTGGAAGGGGATCGGACGGGGGGGGGGCGAGTAAAAGGGGTTGAGGGGTTAACGGCGACTACGGTGAAGGGAGCGGGAGGGGGGGCACTATGATGAGTCCCCTTGGGGCCCCCCTCTCGAGCCAACCCCCATCCCAGCTCCACGCATCTCTGCACTGCCCCCCCCCATCCGTCGCCTTTTCTTTACATCCTCGTTAGGGGTCCAACCCCCACGGCGTGAAGCGGGAATGGGGGGGGGTTAAAGGGGTAAGAGAGGAGGGAGAGCTCTCACACTATCCCACTCTCACCTCTCACTCACACTCACACATACTCTCTCACACACACTCTCACACTCACCTCTCACTCACACTCACACACACTCTCTCACACACACTCTCACACTCACCTCTCACTCACACTCACTCTCTCACACACACTCTCACACTCACCTCTCACTCACACTCACACACACTCTCTCACACACACTCTCACTCTCACACTCTCACACTCACCTCTCACTCACACACACACACTCACACTCTCACACTCACCTCTCACTCACACTCAACAACAACAACCGCCATTCGCCACTAAGTGGCGGTGACGTCACCACGACGCTTGTGCCAGGCCATGTGCACCCTGAGGCCACGTGAAGTGTCGAACGCCCGCTGGCAGGAGGTCACGGGGCAGACCCAGGTGCCACGGGTCGACTGACCGAGATGACCGAGATGACTGGCTGATGCACCACCTGTGCCCCCTACTGTGCCAACTTGCTGTGCTTTAGCCACCCGGCGCTCCGCTCGTTGTTGTGAGCGTCGCTCCTCCGCCCTCCGTTGTTGTTGGAGGGCGACTGCCTCCAACTGCCCAGTAGCGTCCTTCACGAGCCTCCTCCACTGAGGCCGATCTTGACACCGCTGGTACCAGTCATCGGCAAGTCCACTCAGCTCCACGTCCTCCTGTACCACATCACTCCATCTCTTCTCTAGCCCGTGCCGCGCCCGTTTAGCCCCCTCGATCCGGCCGAACAAAAGCTGTTTAGGCATGCGGTGGCTGGGCATGCGGGCTACATGACCCAGCCAACGCAGCCTTGCCTGCCGGAGGAGCTCACTGATGGGACTTTGCCCAGATCTTTCAAGGACTTGTGAGCTCCTCACACAATCCAGCCTGGTTAAACCCAGGATGGATCGTAGGCAGGCCAGCCTAAATGTTTCCAACCGGCGAAGATGCTCCACTAGGGGGGTCCACGTTTCGCAAGCGTAGAGAAGGGAGGGAATGACCGTGGCCGAGAAGACCTGAAGCTTCGTGCGGAGCGACAGACCAGGTAGCTTCCACACAGCGTTACGCAACCGATGAAAAGATATTGCCGCTCGACTGATTCGGAGTGAGACCTCTGCTGATAAACTGGAGCCGGTCATGAGCACACTGCCCAGGTATGGGAAACTCTCTACTCTCTCCACAACTGCCCCATCACCGATTGGGAGTTGTGGGGGCGGAGTGCCCGATGGTACAAAATACCCAGGCAGGTGCTTAGTTTTGGTGGGGCTGATGGTAAGGCCCCACCTCTTAGTGGCATACTCCAGTCTCAGCAGCAGCGTCTCCAACTCCTCTTCTGAATGAGCAGCTATTACCAAATCATCGGCATACATAACGTGGTTGACCAATAGGGAGCCATCCCTTGATCGCACCCGGGCGTCGATCAGCCTCCCATTATATCTGTACCAAATGGTAATTCCCCCGGTACAGCTATTGAAGGCTTCACGAACTACGCAGTCGAAATAGATGTTAAATAATGTGGGAGCCAGAGGACATCCCTGTCGCACCCCAAGGTGTACAGGGAAAGGCTCCGACTCCCGGCCACGTAGTTTTACCCGGGCCCCCTCACCATCATGAAGGTCCTTAATGATCGTGAGCAGAGGGTCAGGGACTCCGAAAGCACGAAGAACAACCCAGAGCCCAGTCCTACTGAT
This sequence comes from Lampetra fluviatilis, assembly GCF_964198595.1. Taxonomy (NCBI): domain Eukaryota; kingdom Metazoa; phylum Chordata; class Hyperoartia; order Petromyzontiformes; family Petromyzontidae; genus Lampetra; species Lampetra fluviatilis. The sequence goes on along the minus strand of NC_136309.1, from coordinate 6,407,393 downwards.
GGTATCATAGGCCTTGACCAGGTCAATAAAGCAGAGATGTAGGTCTTTTTGGAATTCCCTACACCTCTGCTGTAGCAGACGGACAGAAAATATGGCATCTGTGCAGGACCGCCCTTTCCTGAAACCACATTGGGGCTCCGCAAGCCTCTCCTCAGCATGCCTAGCAAGGCGATGTTGAATAATCCTTGCCAGGACCTCACCCGGCACACTGAGGAGTGAGATGCCCCTGTAGTTGTTACAGTCGGTACGGTCCCCCTTCTTAAAGAGGGGGACCACCAGGGCATCCTTCCAGTCCTGCGGAACCCGTCCAGTGGTCCAGACTGTTGTTATGATGTCATATAGGGCAGTCTGTGCACAAACGCCACCCTCCCTCAGCATTTCGCCTGGGAGATCATCTCTGCCCGGTGCCTTCCCTGGTCTCAGACTCCGGATCGCCCTCAGTACTTCCTCAACAGCTGGTACCTCAGCCAGCCACTCACAGGGGGTGACCTCTTCCAATATTTGAGGCACCGCAGCCTCAGCAGGGTTATCCCCACTTTGTGCCATGATGTTTTCCTGGCTGAGAGATTTTCCCTCCCCCAGGACCTCACAGAAATGCTCAGCAAATCTGCAAACCTGTTCCTGGGGGTCGGAGATTGGATCACCGTTTTTTCCTCTAATGATGGTAATAGGTGTGGCGCTACAGGTTACTTTTTTGATGGAGTTAAATAGTGATTTGTGATCGCGGGCTACTGAGGCAGACTCCATCTCCTCAGCAACCCGCGACCACCACCCATCCTTACAGCGCCTCACGGCTCTCCGAACCTCCGAGCGAAGACTGCGGTAAACCTCCTCATTCTCTGACGTGGGATGCTGTAGGCGATGAGAGTGGGCCTGTCGCTTTTTCTCAATTAACCTGAACACCTCCTCCGTCAGCCAGGGTTCCTGGGGAGGTCTGGACCGCGTACCCAAAGCAGCCATTGCAGCTGCATGAGTCACAGTCTTAAACCTCGCCCATTTACCCTCGACATCAGGTGGAGTGGGGGACGATGCCAACCCCAGCTGCAAGCGATGATGAAATTCTCGCTTGCAACTTTCATCAGCTAACTTAGACCAGGCCACTTTTGGTTGGAATGGGATCCTGGGTGTACACCCACCACCGGAGTGGAAGAATGGCAGGCGCATCTTACAGATGACTAGTCGATGGTCAGAGGGCAGATCAGCTCCACGGTAGGTCCTGGTGTCAAGGACATGGGCTCGCATCCGCTGGTCCGTCACTACGTAGTCCAGCAGATGTTCTTGCTTGGACCCGGCATGCATCCATGATGTTGTGTGGATGCGCCGATGCCGGAAGAGCGTGTTGGTAATTACAAGCCCATGGGCTGCACAAAAATCTAGCAGCCTCCTACCGTTATTATTGAGCTGATCTGGCCCATGCCTTCCAATCACTCCAGACCAGGTGCCAGCATCATGACCAACTCGGGCATTGAAGTCACCCAACAAGATGACTCTGTCCCGAGTGGCCACTTTAGCCAGCACCTGTGACAGGAGGTCATAGAAAGCGTCCGACTCATCGGCTTTGCCTGCATCCCTCCACGGATGTTCGTCTTCGGTGGGGGCATAAGTAACCACGACCACCACTCCTCGCCTCTGGTTGATGGGAAGGCGAGCCCAAAGTATCCTGGGGCTTACAGCTTCCCACACCTCACCGCCACGCTCCCACGCCCCCTTCATTCTTTTGTTCAGAAGAAGAGCCACACCCTGTTGTTTGGCAGTCTCCTGCCCCGAGTAGAGGACTGTCCACCCCTCATGGTGGCAGGAGCCAGAACCGGTCCACCGGACCTCCTGAATGCCACAGAGATCCAGGCGGTACCGGTCCAGCTCCCGACAGAGGAGTGGCAGCCTCTCCTCCGCAGTGAGCGTTCGAACATTCCACGTGGCCATCCGCAATGGTTTTTCGTTGTTTCTGGAGGAGCCCCGAGGGTTAAAATTCAATCTCCTGGCTCCGCCAAATGGGGTTTGGCCAGGAGACGTCATAAAAGCCTGACCCCCCGGGGCCTCCGGCACAAGCTTATTAATTACAGGTTTATGTTTAATTCGTAGTTTAGTGGTGGTTAATTGAAGGTGGAGGGGTTACCAGCCCCTCGCACCCGTCCAGAGCCCCCGTTTAGCCACTGTGGTGGTCACAGACGCCATGAGGGGAAAGGCCAATGGGCATTGGCCCTCCCCCCACAGCACTGCCCACGACAGTGTTGCCCGTCCGGCACACTCACACACACACTCACACTCTCTCACTCACACACTTTCACACTATCCCACTCTCACCTCTCACTCACACACACACACACACACTCTCACTCTCACACTCACCTCTCACTCACACTCACACACACTCTCTCACACACACTATTACTCTCACACTCTCACACTCACACACTTTCACTCACACACTCACAGTCACACACTCACACACTTTCACACTCTCACTCTCTCTCACTCACACTCTCCCACTCTCACACTCTCACTCACACACTCACAGTCACACACTCGCACACTCTCACACTCTCACTCACACTCTCGCCTCTCACTCACACTCTCACACTCTCACACTCACACACTCACACACTCTCACTCACACTCTCGCCTCTCACTCACACTCTCACACTCTCGCTCACACACTCTCCCACTCTCACTCACACTCTCGCCTCTCACTCACACTCTCACACTCTCACACTCACACACTCACACACTCTCACTCACACTCTCACACTCTCACTCACACTCTCCCACTCCCTCACTTTCTCACACTCTCACTCTCACACTCTCCCACTCTCACACTCACACACTCTCACACTCTCCCACTCTCACTCACACTCTCCCACTCTCTCACTCTCCCACTCTCACACTCTCACTCACACTCCCCCACTCAGGCACGCCCCCACTCTCACAACCGCTCCCCTTCACCTCCCTGCTATTCCGCGCCATTCCCTCATCACAGCAATGAGGAAGCTCCGAGCGATACGGGGGGAGGCGGGGGGGGAGACGCGGGGTAGCGGGGGGGAGACGGGGGGACGCGGGGGGGAGACGGGGGGTAGCGGGGGGGAGACGGGGGGTAGCGGGGGGGGGGAGGCGGGGGGTAGCGGGGGGTAGCGGGGGGGGGGCGTCACGGGCAGTCACAGCAGCAGCAGCAGTCACGCCGGCTGACGTCTATTTGTCTCTATTAGAGGACGCGGATGTCGCGGTGATGGATCGGGTGTCCCCCCCCCCCTCTCTCTCCCCAGGCCAAGCAACCCCGCCCCTCACTCCCCCCTCCTGCCACTACGCGGCTGGGATCCAGGTCACCACGGATACCAAAGTAAGGGAGACGTGAATGATGCAAGCCCGTGATGATGATGATGATGGTGGTGGTGATGGTGGTGGTGATGCCCTTCGCTCGTTCATTCTTGAGGTGGAAGAACACCTCGTGTGACGGGTGTCCACGGCGGTGATTCACCCAGCAGGGGCCTCGCCGAGTCTCAAGGCAAGTTTGCAAGAGGATGCTGCTACCGTGTGATGCTTGCCCACGAATCCCATGAGTGGCGAGAGTTCGGCTGCGCGTGGCAGGAACACGAAGAAGCATCCAGCACCGCTCTCTGTCTCCGCACAGATAGATTCAAGAATCCACGACTGTGCTGCCATCCGCTGGCCGCATCACAGCCCAAGCTGTTTTCCTCCCGCACCCCTCCGACCGAGCAGTGAGCAGGCTCAACCCCGCTGAGCTTCCGAGGGTCTTCGAGGTCGGGCGCGCTCAACTTGATTCGTTTTCAACGCAGCTGCTCCCGCACGCTAGGAGGGCCCGAGGGTCGAAAGCGTCGAGCGGCCAGCAACAAACGGCACTCGTCAAAGTTGACGCGTTTGTCGACTCGAGCGAGGCGATCGGCGCGCGCGAGAGAAGCCGCGGCAGAAGAGGCGCCGCTGGGAGGAAGAAGTCGTTCAGTGGAGCGGTGCTCGGGAACACGCGGACAGGGGCGTGATGTCGTGACCTGCAGTGGGGTGAGCAGAGCCGGATTAAGGTTGTGTCGCCCCCCTGGGCTACAGGGTACTGTGAGGCCCCCCCCAGTAATATTTTCAAAAGTTAAAGAAAAATTTAAAATAAATTTCACAAGGCTAACACCAGATAAAATTCAGCATTCACGAATTAAATCACTTTTCACTGAATCTGTGGAGGCCCTCCAGCTGACGGAGGCCCATGGGCAGCAGTCGTTTGGTGAGTGGAAGAATAAGTAGGTGGGCGAGAGTGTGAGTAGGTGAGTGGATGAGTGAGTAGGCGAGTGGGTGAGTGGGTGTGTATTTTAGTGAGTGGGTGAGTGAATGGGTGAGTGGGTTAGTGAATAGGTGAGCGGGTGAGTGAGTAGGTGAGTGAGCCAGTGAGTTAGTAGGTGTGTGGATGAGTAAGTAGGCGAGTGGGTGAGTGGGTATGTATTTTAGTGAGTGAATGGGTGAGTGGGTTAGTGAGTAGGTGAGCGGGTGAGTGAGTAGGTGAGTGAGTAGGTGAGTGGATGAGTGAGTAGGTTAGTGGGAGAGTGGGTGTGTATTTGAGTGAGTGAATGGGTGAGTGGGTGAGTGAGTAGGTGAGTGGGTGAGTGAGTAGGTGAGTGAGTAGGTGAGTGGATGAGTGAGTAGGTTAGTGGGTGAGTGGGTATGTATTTTAGTGAGTGAATGGGTGAGTGGGTTAGTGAGTAGGTGAGCGGGTGAGTGAGTAGGTGAGTGAGTAGGTGAGTGGATGAGTGAGTAGGTTAGTGGGAGAGTGGGTGTGTATTTGAGTGAGTGAATGGGTGAGTGGGTGAGTGAGTAGGTGAGTGGGTGAGTGAGTAGGTGAATCGGTGCGTGAATAGGTGAATCGGTGAGTGAGTAGGTGAGCGAGCCAGTGAGTGAGTAGGTGAATGGGTGAGTGAGTAGGTGAGTGGGTGGGTGAGTAGGTGAATGGGTGAGTGAGTAGGTGAGTGAGCCAGTGAGTGAGTAGCTGAATGGGTGAGTGAGTAGGTGAGTGGGTGAGTGAGTAGGTGAGTGAGCCCGTGAGTGAGTAGATGTGTGGATGAGTGAGTAGACGAGTGGGTGAGTGGGTGAGTGAATGGGTGAGTGGGTTAGTGAGTAGGTGAGCAGGTGAGTGAGTAGGTTAGTGAGCCAGTGAGTGAGTAGGTGAGTGGACGAGTGAGTAGGTGAGTGGGAGAGTGGGTGTGTATTTGAGTGAGTGAATGGGTGAGTGGGTGAGTGAGTAGGTGAGTGGGTGAGTGAGTAGGTGAATCGGTGCGTGAATAGGTGAATCGGTGAGTGAGTAGGTGAGTGAGCCAGTGAGTGAGTAGGTGAATGGGTGAGTGAGTAGGTGAGTGGGTGGGTGAGTAGGTGAATGGGTGAGTGAGTAGGTGAGTGAGCCAGTGAGTGAGTAGCTGAATGGGTGAGTGAGTAGGTGAGTGGGTGAGTGAGTAGGTGAGTGAGCCAGTGAGTGAGTAGGTGAATGGGTGAGTGAGTAGGTGAGTGGGTGGGTGAGTAGGTGAATGGGTGAGTGAGTAGGTGAGTGAGCCAGTGAGTGAGTAGCTGAATGGGTGAGTGAGTAGGTGAGTGGGTGAGTGAGTAGGTGAGTGAGCCAGTGAGTGAGTAGGTGAATGGGTGAGTGAGTAGGTGAGTGGGTGGGTGAGTAGGTGAATGGGTGAGTGAGTAGGTGAGTGAGCCAGTGAGTGAGTAGCTGAATGGGTGAGTGAGTAGGTGAGTGGGTGAGTGAGTAGGTGAGTGAGCCAGTGAGTGAGTAGGTGAATGGGTGAGTGGATGTGCGAGTGTTGTCGTTATCTGCGTGGCTGTCACGGTGTTGGCCGAAAGGGTCAGTGGCGTCTACGGAGGCTCACTGAGGGAGCTCGTTGGATCTGGGGGTTGGCGGGTGGGTGGTGGGGGGGTCAGAAAGACAACGGAATATAAGGGGGGGGTAGGGATGGGGGGGTGTGTGCCCCGCGGGAGGGCGAGGTGCCATCGATTATCGTTTTAACCTTTGTTTAGAGCGCGCCCGGGTAAACACAGCTCCATCACAGCGGACTCCACGGCCGTCGCCGCACAGATCGATCCTGGGTGTAAATTCACCGCGGTGGTCTCCCTGGGGGGGTGGGAGGTGGGGGGTGAGGGGTGGGGGATGAGGGGTGGGGGATGTGGGTGGGGGGACTAATGCATTTCTCGTTCTTATTTTCGCCATGAATCCGAAACGGCGACGTGGCTCAGCGGAGGAGCGAGCGGGTTGAAAACCTGGCCGGGGAGGGTTGACTCAGCCCATCATCATCCCTCGCTCAGTGGTCGATAAAATGAATACAACTTTGTGTGGAAGTCTACAACATTGATTGTCCTTTGCGTAGACTCGCACCCTCCTCCCCGCCTCGCCATAGGAGTGTGGAAATTCCACCACGAGCTCAGGGCTGACCTCTCGAGCAAATGCAGCCTCCGCCTCGGACCACCTCGTTGCAGCCAGCTCCCGTCACCCGTATAACCCCAGTGACCCCGTGACCCCACGGGCCGTGTGTTGTATCGGTCTGGGTCGAGCCAGGGTCCTCATCAAACACGGATGGGACCTTTCGCCTATAAACACAGTGTCCTGCGGATGGGTAGGAACGTTGGGTTGCTCGATCAATGGCCAGGGTCAACGGCGGCGTGGTGTATTCCGCAAATATGCCCGACTGTGAGGGTGGGCACATGCCGGCGTGAGTAGGTTAAACGTTGAGTTTTATAAGGGCACCACGGCGTGAGGCCCGCCTCCCCAAGCCTTGTCGGTCATGGGGGGTTGTTTGACCATACTTCACCACGATGGTCAGTGTGGGTTGGTGAACGGGCCGGTTCAGTTATCGCCTCGCTACCGGTGTTGGCCATGACCGGGAATCAAACTCGGGTCGCCGGGTTTGTAGCGCAGTGCGCTAACTACTGCGCCGCCGCTCCCCACAACCACACACACCCACAACACAACAACAACCGCCATTCGCAACTAAGTGGCGGTGACGTCCACACGGCGCTTGTGCCAGGCTAGGTGCACGTTGAGGCCGCGTGAAGTGTCGAACGCCCGCCGGCAGGAGGTCACGGGGCAGACCCAGCAGGTGCCGCACAGGTCGACTGACTGAGATGGGTGGCCGATGCACCACCTGTGCCCCCTACTGTGCCAACACACACCCACACACAGACAAAGACACCCACACACAGACAGAGACACCCACACACAGACAGAGACACCCACACACAGAAAAAGACACCCACACACAGACAGAGACAACCACACACACAACTATTGTGGTCCCGGGAATTGTGACGATGATTGTGCTGCTACTGATGAGGAGGGTCACGGTCGCTCTGATTGCGAAGATGATGGTTGTGATGATGATGATGGTTGTGATAATGGTTGTGATGGTGATGGTTGTGATGGTGATGGTTGTGATGGTGATGGTTGTGATGATTGTTGTGAAGATGTTTTTTGTGATGATGGTTGTGATGGTGATAGTTGTGAAGATGGTTGTGATGATGATGGTTGTGATGGTGATGGTTGTGATGGTGATGGTTGTGATGATGATGGTTGTGATGATGGTTGTGATGGTGATGGTTGTGATGATGATGGTTGTGATAATGGTTGTGATGGTGATGGTTGTGATGGTGATGGTTGTGATGGTGATGGTTGTGATGGTGATGGTTGTGATGATGATGGTTGTGATGATGATGGTTGTGATGATGGTTGTGATGATGGTTGTGATGGTGATGGTTGTGATGGTGATGGTTGTGATGATGATGATGATGATGGTTGTGATGGTGATGGTTGTGATGGTGTTGGTTGTGATGATGATGATGGTTGTGATGATGATGGTTGTGATGATGGTTGTGATGATGGTTGTGATGGTGATGGTTGTGATGGTGATGGTTGTGATGATGATGATGATGGTTGTGATAATGGTTGTGATGGTGATGGTGATGGTTGTGATGATGATGATGGTTGTGATAATGGTTGTGATGGTGATGGTTGTGATGGTGATGGTCGTGATGGTGATGGTTGTGATGGTGATGGTTGTGATGATGATGGTTGTGATGATGGTTGTGATGATGGTTGTGATGGTGATGGTTGTGATGGTGATGGTTGTGATGATGATGATGATGGTTGTGATGGTGATGGTTGTGATGGTGTTGGTTGTGATGATGATGATGGTTGTGATGATGATGGTTGTGATGATGGTTGTGATGATGGTTGTGATGGTGATGGTTGTGATGGTGATGGTTGTGATGATGATGATGATGGTTGTGATGGTGATGGTTGTGATGGTGATGGTTGTGATGGTGTTGGTTGTGATGATGATGATGGTTGTGATGATGATGGTTGTGATGGTGATGGTTGTGATGGTGATGGTTGTGATGATGATGGTTGTGATGGTGATGGTTGTGATGGTGATGGTTGTGATGATTGTTGTGAAGATGTTTTTTGTGATGATGGTTGTGATGGTGATAGTTGTGAAGATGGTTGTGATGATGATGGTTGTGATGGTGATGGTTGTGATGGTGATGGTTGTGATGATGATAGTTGTGATGGTGATGGTTGTGATGATGTTGACGGTTGTGATGATAGTTGTGAAGATGATGGTTGTGATGATGATGATGATGGTTGTGATGGTGATGGTTGTGATGATGGTTGTGATGAAGATGTTTGTTGTGATGATGATGGTTGTGATGAAGATGTTTGTGATGATGCTGATGATGGGTGTAATGATGATGGCGATAGTAACCTCTATACAGCGCCAATCCCATTGGCTGTCGGTTGCCAAGCAATGACTAAAGCAATTAAATAATAGATGAACCAATATTCACAAACACCCTGAGCCAGCGAGCCCCCCCCCCTCCCCCCGTTAACCCTTCCACTTCTTCACCCACCCTGCAAACTGCAGGAGCTGCACTAACACAGCTGCACTAAATACAGCACACAGGGTACAGCTGCACGTGTACAACAGCAGCCAACACAGCTGCACTCGTTAGAGATATAACCAACACAGCTGGACTTGCACAGCTGCACTGAAGACAGCTGTACTCAGCACAGTTTCACTGAAGACAGCTGTACCCAGCACAGCTGCACTGAAGACAGCTGCACCCAGCACAGCTGCACTGAAGACAGCTGTACCCAGCACAGCTGCACTGAAGACAGCTGTACCCAGCACAGCTGCACTGAAGACAGCTGTACCCAGCACAGCTGCACTGAAGACAGCTGTACCCAGCACAGCTGCACTGAAGACAGCTGTACCCAGCACAGCTGCACAGAAGACAGCTGTACCCAGCACAGCTGCACTGAAGACAGCTGTACCCAGCACAGCTGCACTGAAGACAGCTGTACCCAACACAGCTGCACTGAAGACAGCTGTACCCAACACAGCTGCACTGAAGACAGCTGTACCCAACACAGCTGCACTGAAGACAGCTATACCCAACACAGCTGCACTGAAGACAGCTGTACCCAGCACAGTTTCACTGAAGACAGCTGTACCCAGCACAGTTTCACTGAAGACAGCTGTACCCAACACAGCAGCACTGACGATAGCTGTACCCAACACAGCTGCACTGAAGACAGCTGTAACCAGCACAGCTGCACTAAAGACAGCTGTAACCAGCACAGCTGCACTGAAGACAGCTGCACCCAGCACAGCTGCACTGAAGACAGCTATACCCAGCACAGCTGCACTGAAGACAGCTGTACCCAGCACAGCTGCACTGAAGACAGCTGTACCCAGCACAGCTGCACTGAAGACAGCTGTACCCAACACAGCTGCACTGAAGACAGCTGTACCCAGCACAGCTGCACTGAAGATGCGGAGGCGGCCTATGCAGAGTGCTTCACACGCTGTAAGCGACTTGAGCCACCACCTCATCTCAACGCGTTTGAAAGGGCACCCCCCCCCTCCCCCGAAGTGGCAGCTGTCCCGGTGCGGCACAGGGTGACTGGGCACGCGGCCTGCAAGCGTCCACGAGTCTACCGGCGGTAGGTTTGGGCGAATTTGAACCGTCGCGTCGGTGTTCGTACCGTCAATGCGCAGCACCACCGCAGTATTAACCAGTGCGGCCCGCCAGATGTGAACGGCGAAACCTCCTGCGAACGAGCGGCGAACGCGCCAGCGTTGGTGGTCCCCGTGTCGCCGTACCCCACCCCTCACCCACCCCCACCCCCCCCACCCCCCACCCCTCAAATGTCTGAGAACGCCGCCACCTTCGTCTCTCTGACACCAAGGGCCGGGCCCGCGTTTTTAAAGTCTCTCTCGAGTTTGACCTTCAGCAGGACCTCACCGAGACACTGGGCACGCTCACGCGGTAACGACGAGGCGGGGGGGAGGGGGGCGAGGGGGGGGGAGAGGAGGAGGGGGATGAGGAGGGGGATGAGGAGGGGGCGGAGGAGGGGGGAGGAGGGGGAGGAGTGGGAGAAGGAGGAGGAGGAGGGGGAGGAGGAGTGGGAGGGGGAAGGGGAGAAGGAGGAGGGGAGGAGGAGGGGGTGGAGGGGGGGAGGAGGAGGGGGGGAGGAGGGGGGGAGGAGGAGGGGAAGGGGGAGGAGGGGGGGAGGAGGGGGGGAGGAGGAGGGGAAGGGGGAGGAGGGGGGGAGGAGGGGGAGAGGAGGAGGGGGAGGAAGAGGAGGGGGAGGAGGAGGAGGAAGGGGAGGAGGAGTGGGAGGAGGAGGAGTGGGAGGGGGAAGGGGAGAAGGAGGAGGGGAGGAGGAGGGGGTGGAGGGGGAGGAGGAGGGGGGGGGGGAAGAGGAAGAGGAGGAGGAGGGGGAGGGGAGGAGGAGGGGGAGGAGGAGAGAGAGGAGGGGAGAGCCGGGGGGGGGGGGAGGAGGAAGAGGAGGAGGAAGAGGAGGAGGTCTCCCTGCGATTCTGAGCGCGGTGCTCGTCCCGAGTCCCGTGCACGGACAGTGATGGACTCGTGGCAGGTCTCGCATTGCCACCCGGGCGGTGGCGGCAGGCAGCGGTGGCTGCGCTGCACGTGGCAGGGCCTGACACCCAGCACTGTGAAGCGGGGGTTGGTGGATCACCGCAACAGATGTTTGCGCGTCGAGGAGGAGGCGTTCTCTGGCTCGACAGGGGAAGGCGGAGCAGCAAAGTGGAAAAAAAATTAACCCGTAAAAACAAAGTTTTTCACTATAAATCCTTTATATGCGTGGCGGCTAGAGTCCTCTCGTCCTCTGGCTTGAGATGGCTGCCACCTATGGGTCTGATAATTGCCTGCCACCATTAAGCAATTGGTAATTAAATGTAAAAAAAAAAAATCCTAAAAAGTGTAATTTTGGAAAATTATTTTTCACGAAAATAAATTGTCACGCACAACGAGTCTGTGTGCAAAATGTCAGCTCGATTGGATCACGGGAAGTGGGTTAAAAAACGACCGAAAGATTTGCACGGTCGTAAGCGTGCAAGCAAGCAAGCAAGTGAACTTAATATAAATGATCTAAAAAAAAGCGAGTCCCATGACTCCGTGTGGTGCTCCTGGATAAATACGATTATGCACTCAATATATTGTAAATTAAATTACTTGGCATCCGCGAGTGAAAGACTCCCAGGCAAGGTCGGGCTAGGGGCGAGGTTGGGTGGGCTTTGCCCAACAAAGCGTCCCTATGCCCCCACCCCCCCCTCGTCATCGGTTCACTCTCCTCGTTAGCGGTGAATCGCTGTTGTGGTGTTCCCCACACAACGGCCCTACTGCCCCCCCCCCCCCCCCCCCCCCAATTCGAGAGGAGCCGGGCCTGGTCCCACGGTGCAAATATCAGGAGTATAGAGCGGCCAGGGGAGACGTCACGACACTAAGTGAATGTTAATCGTGAATGATGTCCGTTGTCGCTTCTCGGTGAGCGAAGATGTTGGCTGGAGACCAGAGCCCGGAGACCTCGGGGCTCGGGGGGAAGACGAACGACGGCATCATCATCATAATCAGCAGCAGCATCATCAGCAGCAGCATCATCGGCAGCAGCAGCATCATCATCATCATCAGCAGCATCATCATCATCATCAGCAGCAGCAGCATCATCGGCAGAAGCAGAATCATCATCGCGCAGCAGTAGCAGCAGCATCAGCAGCAGCAGCACCATCATCAGCAGCATCATCATCATCAGCAGCAGCAGCATCATCATCATCAGCAGCATCATCATCATCATCAGCAGCAGCAGCATCATCGGCAGAAGCAGAATCATCATCGGCAGCAGTAGCAGCAGCATCAGCAGCAGCAGCACCATCATCAGCAGCATCATCATCATCATCAGCAGCAGCAGCAGCACCATCATCAGCAGCATCATCATCATCATCATCAGCAGCAGCAGCAGCAGCATCATCATCATCATCATCGGCAGCAGCAGCGGTGGCAGCGGCAGCATCATCAGCAGCAGCAGCATCATCCTCAGCATCATCATCATCATCAGCAGCAGCAGCATCATCGGCAGCAGCATCATTATCGGCAGCAACAGCAGCATCATCAGCAGCAGCAGCAGCACCATCATCATCATCATCATCGGCAGCAGCAGCGGTGGCAGCGGCAGCATCATCATCAGCAACAGCATCATCCTCAGCATCATCATCATCATCAGCAGCAGCATCATCGGCAGCAGCAGCATCGTTATCGGCAGCAGCATCATCATCAGCAGCAGCAGCATCATCATCATCATCATCAGCAGCAGCAGCAGCATCATCAGCAGCATGATCATCATCCTCATCAGCAGCAGCAGCGGCGGCTGCTCCCGCGATCTTTCAACCTTCACGGGGCCATCGCGGCGCCCCGCGGTGTTCAGCGGCGGGAGGTTTGACGCGGCGCGATCCGTTGTGGGGCTTCAACTCGGCGCGCCCGCCCACCCAAGTCTGTGGCGTTCACCCCGCAGATCGTCCTCCCCGTGCTGCTGCTGATGATGCTGCTGCTGTAGCTGCTGTTGTAGTTGATGCTGTAGCTGCAGCTGCTTCTGCTGTAGCTGCTGCTGTAATTGCTGCTGTAGATGCAGCTGCTTCTGCTGTAGCTGCAACTGATTCTGCTGTAGCTGCTGCTGTAATTGCTGCTGTAGCTGCTGCTGTTGTAGCTGCTGCTGTAGTTGCTGCTGTTGCTGCTGTGGCAGCTGCTGCGATGGCAGTGGTGCACAAACAACAACAACAACAACCACCACCACTCAATAAGATCCGTGCCAATAGCAGCACCGTGTGCTCTTTCGAAGAAATCGATAAAACAGGCGACGTTTTGGGCATTGGCCTTCTATCGAGTCACACAGAGTGTCCAGAGGGGTGCCGTGCTCTGAGGAAGGGCCATTGCCCGACGCGTCTATCTGTTGGAGCCGCACGCCTGGCCGCGTCACCCGGCCTCGCGAACTGCACCGCTTCGTTTGCGCCGTCACTGCGAGCGGCGTAATTAGCCCCGAACCCCGCGCGCATCATTTGCACATCGTCCTGCACATCGTCGATAGGGATCGACTCTGATGCGCGCGCGTCGCCGCCGCCGCCGGGAGCGGAACAAATAAACGCGAAGCGATGGATCGATCTTGATTGGAAGCTTTCGTGACCGCAGGAATCCATACTCTTTGGTTCATTCGGTAAAGTCACGTAGGGTAGGAAATAAAATACATGACGACGTTTCGGGCGCAACACAAGCGTCCGTCATCAGGTGGGAAAGCGTGGCCTGCTGCTGATGCGGACTGATTTAAAGGGAAACGTCGTGATTTATTGTCTTTTTATACCTACGTGACTTTGCCGATGAATCGATGTTGTCGTCCTTGCAGGACCACGTGGTATGACAGCTCTCACACCCCCCCCCCCGCTCCTCCCCGTGAGTCCAACCCCACCCCTCCCTCCCATCACTCCCCCCCTCCCCTCCCCCCCCTCTCACCCCACTCCCCCCCTCCCACCCCCACCCCCCCTCCCCGCAATCTCGCGACACGGGGAGGGGGCTGACGGGGTTAATCACCGCTGCCTCGCGCGCGAATCCGGCTCCGCGGAGCCCGATAAGCGGAGCGCGGAATAAATGAGAGGAGAGGGCGGAGGGAGAAGGGGGGGGGGGGGTGAGAGGGGAGGGGAGGGTTGGGGTGGGTGGGTGGGGGAGTGAGGTGGCTGAGATAAACGGGGAAGGGGGGGGGTGTGAGAGAGCCCGCGGGGACCCAGGGGACGCCATCGCTTTGCATTGCCCTTGTGACCCCCCCCCCCAGCACCACCGACTCCCACACGCGTCGCTCTCTCCTCCACTCCCCCCTCCCCCCACCCCTCCCTCCCACCCCCCCCCCCCCCCTCCTTCTCCTAC